>NC_057943.1:3111469-3431469 GCF_018555375.3 Anguilla rostrata | reverse complement strand
GAATCCAGACCCGAGCCTCAGCAGCCTTGTGACAGCCAGACCACTCCTCCAAAGTTTCCTGAACACAAAAGGGCAGATTTTTTTTTGGACATGTGCACGTTGACCTGAATTTGCCGTTTCTTGTTTCCCCTCGTGTCCGTTACCAGGACAATACTGTGCAATGCAAACATGACTTCACTGAACTCTTTGAGGTATACGTCATGTCACAAACACGTGCTTAGAATGTTCTAAACTGAACATTCTAATGCTGATGTAACAATCGCAACTAGTAACTGAAAGCAGTGGAGTTCTAGAACACTGACTTTGGAACACTGAATTTTGGAAAGAAAAAAAAAAAACATTCCAAAAACCCTACTCTTCAAAGGGCTAACCTAAATGGTAACATAAAAATAACCACACATTTTCTGACATCTCATTTCACCGAACATAAAAATCGAATACGCAATTTTCTTAAAGGCTCAGCGTTCCCCATTAAAGTGCCCTTTGACGATTTCTTGGTGACAGACCTGAAGAAGAATACTGCCTTTACTGCCGTAAACACAGACAAGATCATCTGATGGCAACATGTCCGAAGGCAGCGAACCCGTAAAGAGCTTAACTTTTAATGCCCCTGCAGCAGAAGGCAGAGAGTTTCCGTGGCTTTAATACCCCAGCTGGTCCTGCTCAGAGAGCTGCATGAAATGGGGGCAGTTCGGTTCAGTAATGAAGCCCTGCCTAGAACAGAGAACGCAACGAAAACACACTTACTGTACTAACTGCTCTGCGCGGAAGAAGAGAAATAAGGTTTCGGGAACTTTACCTTTCGTCCAAGCCACACAGAACTGCGTACTGCTTCTCAAACATCGTTAGACTCCCTGCTGAGTTCTGCAGTCTGAGCTCTGATTCTCACCACGGAGACAGAGTCGCCCAGGCAGGCTCGTGGAAGAGGAACGCCATGTCACAATGTCAACAACACTGTCCAGAGGCTGGGCGGAGGAGTCTGTACAGGATCTTGTACTGCATCCCTCTCCCTCTCCCTCTCTCTCTCTCCTTCTGTCTCTCCTTCCCTCTCCCTCTCCCTCTCTCTCTCCCTCCTTCTCTCTCCCTCTCCCCAAGTGGCACTGAGGCCCCCAACAATGATACTTCACCCCCTCTCCTGCCCCTCCCACTCACACATTTACAACTGCACAGCAGGCACAGAAGAGAAAGGGGAACACACACACACACACACACACACACTCAGTCATGCACACACACACACACATACACACACACAGACACACAAACACAAACACACACACACAGGCACTCACACACCCAGACACACACACTGTACCGCGTCTTTGTACAAATGTAAACTATACCCAGACTGGCACCAGTCCACCATTATTCTCCTCTTGAGATCCTGTGGAGATTCTATATCTGTGCTAATCGCATATCCAAGACATACAGACTCACAGATGTACACAGAAACGTGTTCACAGAAACGTGCACAGAAACGTGCTCACAGAAACGTGCTCACAGAAACGTGTTCACAGAAACGTGCTCACAGAAACGAACTTCAGTACTACAGTACTTCACACAAGGTGAGTATGTAGCATTGCAAACCAGACTGATTTCCACATGCAAGCTTGCTTACAGAACAAGGGCACTGGAGTGCGTTTAGCTTTAGTTTTTAATCATTTTATATTATGCAGTAATTTTAACAGTACTGTTACAGTTCCTTCCCCAGTTGTAAAACAGTTCGTCGGCACACACGAGAAACATGACTCTGTAATGTTTATGTATAGGTAATGACTCTATAATGTTTATTTATAGGCAGACACCCTTATCCAGCGTTACGTACCGAACGTATTTAAACATATCTAATTACACGTATCCATAACACACGTCAAGTACCTTTTCAAAGGGTACAATGTTAGGGCCCCACCTAGAAATCATGCTTACTTCAGCCTACCAGCTGAGTTCCTTTCCCACAATGCCGCACGGTCCCCATCACACAGGGAAGACGGACAGATGAGAGCTAACCATGAGGACTGCGTTTTACCAAAAGGTCCTGCATCACGGCAGTGTTACACACAAACTCCATGTGTCCATCACTCTCAAGCTGACCTGTCAGTCAAGAGCCGCACATAAAGAACTCATTGTACAGGGGCCAGCCACCTCCCTCGCGCCTGTCAATCACTCCATTCTCACGCTTTAGCCACGCCCTATAAAATCTATACATCAGCTCAGACCTTCTCCCTGTCTACCGCCCTCCTTCTCTTTCTTACTCTCAACCCAAGTGTCCTCTCTGCCTTTTACCCTTTATCCCACTCTCACCCACTCACTCACTCCATCCATCCATCCATCCATCTCAGTGAAACAGATGGGGGGCTGGGCTCTGGGTCACTAAATGGGGTGAGAGAGAATTAAATGAGCAATAACATGGTTTTCCCTCCCTGTCAGACTCTCTGCTGACCACCGCGCTGTAAGAGCCAGGCCAGACTGTGCCCTCCAGCCTTCCTAAAGCCCTTAAACCAGTAAGGTGTGAGGTCACATGTGATTAGAATGTTCTTAACTGAACATTCTATCGCTGATGTCACAATCACTGCTGACGACCGAAAGCAGTGGAGTTCTAGAACACTGACTTAAGAGTTTAGAAGAAAAAAAAACATTTCAAAAAACCTACTCTTCAAACGGTTAAGGCAGAACGAGCATTTCAGACTTGCAAGAAACACAAAATAAAAATGCAAAAATGCATTCAAGGTGCTAGAAATTCAAGATGCCATGCATTTTGTTTGCATCACATCTACAGAGGTTTAAATCATTATCCTCACCAGGATACCCACATCTGTTTTTTCCACTCTAGTATTTAAGTTTTACACAGTGCTGTATTTTTAGGCTTTTATCGGCAGATGCAATAACCAGGGGTACTTGCATATGACAGTCTGGAGCGATTACTTCCCATAATATGATAACATATTATTTACATATAAAAAAGCCTCTGCTGGTTAAAATAAACTAGTTATGTTAGAATGGGTCATTTGTCATGTGTGACTGGACCGAGCCCCATCATGTTTGGGTCCAGATTGGGACAGCCCCTGGAGCAGATGGGAACCCCCTATCTGTAAAGCATCAGCAGGTTTTGGGGGTTCCCTTTCCCTGATTTAATCCATCCTAATTGGGTGGGTGATCCTAGGCCCGCCCCCCCTCCTCCGCTCCCTGGCCCGTGCTGGTGGGACCCAGGGGGTCAGTGTTAACTCAATCCCCTCTGTATGAGGACAGGGGGGGTACAGCTGTGCTGGGACAGTCTCCCCCCCCCCATTTCTCTGCCACACCACCAGCATGGTGGCTTAATTGAAAGAGATTAATGAGTGTGCCGATTTCCTTAGCGGTGAGCGGTTAGCGGCTGAGCTAGCCCCAGCCTCCTAAGTGCCTCTGCGTGGAGGAGCAGGTGTCGCCCACGCTTTTGGGTCCGGCCACTGTCCCCATTCAAGCTCCCGTTTGAGGCAAATTCCGTCCCGCGATATCTCGATTAAAAATCACCTCCCTAAATCTGGCTGTTAAACTTTTTAAAAAACCTTTTTTAACCACCGTGGAAAGAGCTAGTGAAACGAGCTGAACTTGTTCTCAAAGCAGTGTTTGTGTTCCCCTTCCGCAGAGCGGAGCGAGCAACCAGTCTGCTCTCATTTGAATTTTAAATTAGCCAAACGTGAAGCAAATCCTTGGCTGCGACAGACACCAGGATCGCTTTCGTTTTCTCGTTCCTCCACTTCCTCTCGTGAATGTGAACGGGAGGTTTTATAGTCGGCATTTCGCACATATACAGTACATGACACGTATGGCATAAATGCACAGCTGTATGTGGCCAACATCTCGCAAGCTAAACAGTATAAGACCGTAAAAGTACAGCGCTTTTGGCAAGCTGCAATGCACTCAAACTCAAGAGGTGCTCACCTCTGTGAAATGGCAGTGCTGCTGCTTCCATCACAGGACACTTATTTATTTTAGTGCTAGCATGTGACATAATCAAACATACCTAAAGAAACTGTGGTTTTTGCTTCATGTCGCCGATGCCAGCTATGTAGTCAAGCGGCTTTCTCTTCTAAAGAGGGAACGCACTGGCAGCCTGGAAGCGTAGACTCTGCGAGCAGCTGCTTCTCAGTCACAGGGAACACACGGGAAACGCACAATGTTCATGGGGTCACGAGGTCCTCCTACAGCCCTGCTTCAGACTTACTGCCCTCAGCACCCAAGTGGACACGTCACTGGCGCTGGCACAAAAAAAACATTCACATTTAAAGCCCATGTTTGCTCAAAGGCAGGGGAAACATCGTACAGAATAAAAATGCCAGGCATTCCTCAATCACTGTCAGCCATAAGACTTGGGCTCAAGATATAGACAGTTAGACACACAGACAGACAGACAGACAGAGATCACCTTGTTGTCTTTTGCGTTTGCACAACCACGCATCCCTCAGCTAAAATCTGCAAACATCATTAATAAATCTGATCTAATCCAAAACAGAATGGTGCTGGCCTCTTTGTCTTTCATAGCGCAGAGCCAGGCTGATAAACACATAATTACAATAGTTTGTTTGCCTATATTGCATATGAAAATACCACAACGTATACACAATAATCCCTGCAGATACACAGATCAATGCACAGAGCAATTACAGAACGTGTTTAAAGCCAAGCCTGTGTCCTGTATCCCATCTCTAACGCAGATATCTGCACTTTATTACACTCTTATTAGGCACTACGGTATCTTTTCACTTAGCTAGAAGTCTCTTGTCATGCAAAAGCTGTTTTTGTAGAAGACGATTTTCAAATATATAAAATAAATCTGTTAGATAGAGGCTAGGCAGAGGCTACTAGAGATAAAGCCTGTTGTTCTGCTGAACCTCACTGCTCTCTTACATAACCAGCTGTTTGGACATTGTTGTCATTCTGTGTTTAGATTAAGCCCACAGAAATCCCACAATGCCGCTGTGGAATGGACAAATTAAGTTGTACTTTGATTGTGAAATGCAGCTGTTACTTGTTACACATTCAGACACTGACACACACACACACACACACACACACACACACTCGCACACGCACATGAACACACGCACACGCACACACGCACACACACACGCACACACTAACAACACCAAACAAACGTCAGTAAAATGACCAGTGTTAATTTAACTCTAGCAGAGTACGTATGAGTCTAACAGGAACTGATAATAGCAAGAGCTGATTTGTACACAGAACATTTTAGTGTGTACAAGTCAGAAGAATAAAAATTCCAAGCAACACGCAGTCGCTGGCGTATAGATTCAGTCCTGCCGTTCGAAAAACTTCCCCGCTTCCTAACCAACTGGCAAAAGGCTGCACTGAAGCTCACCGCAGCGTAAACGAAAACCACAATTCCCAGCTCAATTCCTGCATGGATTGGGGGGGGGACATCAGGATTAAAATGATCCACAAAGCCAGATCAGATAATCCATAAGACCCCCCCCCCCCCCCCAGCTCAGAAAACATCGTGCAGCATGTCGCACTGCACTGATTCGTTAAACAACGACAGCTCTTATACGCTCACTTCGTTTCCATGGCGTCGTGGAATGAACCGGACATGTGAGGTCACTTCTTTCTCGGGGGGAGGGGATTTTTTTCAGTCTCTAAAATCAGGATAATTATCGTACGATTTTGGAGATCGTCCAACGGTTATATATCCATGAAAACTGATGCCAAGGTCTAAGCCTCCCAGCTGCTTCCCATACCTGTGATGGTATGAGTATCACGTGCACACGTTGTTCTTTTTCCATTCTGGTCTAAGCGCTGCAACCACATGCAGCCAGATCAAAAGAGCTGTCAGAGCTCTGTTAAATCTCATTTAGTCCCCGTCATTTTATCAGGGGAAGTCAAGGTGACCATATCAGTCACCTTAACCATTTCAACCTTTTCTGACCCAGGGACCCCCCACTGAAGTTCAAAGGCGTCCAGGGGACCCCCATCCTAATTTAAAAAGGGTTAGATTAAAAAATGTTCTTGATTTTTTAAATATTTTCTCAAATTTATATAATGTCATTGCATATCAAGTCTGGCCAGGGACCCCCCCCACAGTACCTTCAAGGCCCCCCTGTTGGGAAAACCCAGGCTGTAGATTATGGAAGCTCAAATCTGGCCCTTCAATCCAAATCCGGGCCTGGTTTTCTTTTCTCCCAGGTAATTAACTGAACAATCAGCACTACTGATTGACCTTCACACCTGACTCCCAGGTAACAAGCAAGTGGAAAACCATCAGTTCTCGAGGACCGTGACTGAGTAACAGGGGTGTAGGGGCTTGTGTTATTACTACCGGGAGCTCTGAATATGAAGCTCAGAGAGCAGCAGACAGCTGTGTTAAGCGTTCGTTCAGCGGTACCTCCAGCCATGCATGCGGAACCCGGGGCACTGGTCTCCACAGCGGCTGCAGGGCTGGCCTCGGTCCGCATCCTCATCCTCCACCTGCAGAAGCAACATGCTATTAGCCAGCCAATCAACAACTGCGTTACAGACAGACACAGCACAAGCCGGCCAATCAACATCCGTGTTACAGACAAGAGACAGCGCAAGTCAGCAAATCGACATCTGTGTTACAGAGACAGCACAAGTCAGCCTATCAACATCAGTGTTAGTGAAACACAAGTCAGCCAATCAAAATCTGTGTTACAGTGACAGCACAAGTCAGCCAATAAACATCAATGTTACAGAGACAGCACAGAAACGACAGCAGAATGCTCAGTTGCCACACTCTCAAAATCATCATCATTTCCAGTCACACCTAACCCATGGTCCTCACTCCGGATGAAATACAAAGATAAGATCTGAATTCATCGTTGGCATTGTCTAAAAACAAACAAGCAGAACTGTGGACTCTGAAGGATGAAAACCCACATAAGCCCTTTAATACAGGGGCTTTTCTCTCTGATAAAATCACCCATTGACAGACCCACTCCAGCAGAAACTCTTCACCTTTTCCAGAGGGCAGCATGGAGTGGCCACTTCAACACAGGTCTCAGATAAGGATCTTCCTACGCAGACGCGTGCGTGAGTGTGTTTGCTCAGAAGCAGAGGTGAGCACAGGTCTACCTGCTGAGACTCATCCACCTGAGCAGGTGCTCAGCCTCAGCCTGTCATGGAGCTGCCATTACTGAAAGAGTTCAGAGCGGGGCAACATATCGGGGTTCAGAGCCGCGGGCGAGCCGACGTCACCCCGGAATAAACAGTAAGAATGCGATCGCTTCCCTTGCCCGGGGACCTGGACCTGGACCTGGGTCTTTAGCCGAGTGGGCAAACCGCATGTGGGTCAGTGCGGTTTGAAACCCGCAGCACCCCATACGCCATTAGGAGCGAGCCGATCTTTAGCTGCTTGTACATGATCAGCACCAAACCCTCAAAATGGCGTCAAACCATTCATTTCCTATGGAGGGAGCACTGATGTCCGACTTGGCAGCAAAGATACGTCTAGTGTAACGCGCAGCTCAAAATCGACTCGCAACGCTCAATGTTCAAAACCGTTTGAACTTTCACCTCGTTTGACGCCGACCTTTCACAGCGCATCCAATCACATCACAGCTCTGTGTGACGCGGGCAGATGTAAACACGGAGAGAGCAGCTTATTCTGCACGTTTCAGTTTCCCCCCCGTCTTCCTCGATGGACGACGGGGAGTTTCAGCAGCTGGCTGCACTCGATCCTTCTGGGGCAGTCACCGTCAGGACTTGGCGCTGAACACTCAGATGACGACGCGTCTTCACGAAGGCATCACGAACAACATCAAACGAAAACCGCCAATTAGGGGAGGCTAGCCGTCGCGTCACTTTTTGCAGGTGACTGAAGCTGAAGCCCAGGTGGGCGGAGACTCTGTGCATAGGCCACGCCCCTCCCTTGAGGCGATCACTTCCTGTTTGAGAGCAGCAGCCACCCAGCAGGACACGGATAGGTCGAATCGGTCACCTGACGACTCGTTTCAAGCTACACCGCACACGCTCTCTTTTAAAAAGTAACCTGCAAGTTAAGCATGTTTTCCTCCGCGGTTTCCATGACTACTTAATTACACCACAAAACAAAGCAAGAAAACTTCCTCACGGGAAGTGGGCCTTTTAACACTGCGCTTTGCGCGTGCGTGTGTGTGTGTGCGCGTGTGTGTGTGTGCGTGTGTGTGTGTGTGCGTATGTGTATGTGTGTGTGCACGTGTGGTGTGTGTGTGTGTGTGCGTATGTGTGTGTGTGTGCGGCATCGCTCGGAGCGAGTGTAAAGAGCGAGAGGACTGGGGTAATTGGAGGGCCACACCTACTGGTTAAGCAGGTACACACGGCTGGGTCACATTACTGACCAGCCCAGGGGTTAAAAACAGCTTCTCTCCACAGTAGGTGTCCCCATACTGACACAAACATGAGAGAGAGGGAGACTCAAACTGTAAGGGAAGCAACCGGGCAGAAAAGCTGTTTGTTGTGATTTTATTTTTAAATGATTGATACCTGGATCCTGTGCAGGTAAAAGTAGAAGGTGTTTTAGTTTATTTTAATTGATTATGAAATCTTTCTCTGAGCCTTAATAAAATCCAGAGAAAACCACAAACGGTCGCGCCTCCCTGAGTCCAGCTCTCCTGTTCCTCCCAGGGGTGTCACCACCGTGTGTGACCCTTGACCTCTGGCTGCACACGCCCATCTGTGTACTGTGCAGATGTGCCTTCCCTGTGCACAGCAGTGGGAGGGGGGATTAATGCTACCGAGTGCTAAGCTAACAGCACCAGTCCACAGCCACAGCAGAGCCTGTAGCCTGAGCTCACAGAGGGTATTAACCCTCACCTTTGAAGAGTAGCTTTTCTGGAATGTTTTTTTTTTTTTCTCTAAAAGTTCAAAGGCAGTGTTCTAGAACTCCAGCATCACTTTCAGTCACCAGCTGTGATTGTGACATCAGCATTAGAATGTTCAGTTGAGAACATTCCAATCACATATCTGTGATCTCGCACTGAGGGTGAAAAGGCAGTGAACTCTTTCCCGCACAAAGAGTAGCGCGGGTTAAAGGTCAAGAATGCTAAGGTCGCGGCTAGCACCCGACACCACGCACTGCACCCTGCACGGGACACAATGACTGCAGCGCTCACAGCAATAATGTGGCTTAGACCTCAAGTCCGAAGACTTCGCTTTGTAAACACAAATAAAGAGCTGCTGAAGTGCAGTGTTCTGATCACGGATGGAACACAGACAGGACACAAGAGGCGTTCTCAGTTTCAGAATGAGGATTCATTTCAGAAACATGAGCATTCTCCCAAATGCATTCATTTCGGGGAACTCAGAACACAGAGTCCAAACGGAAAGCCACCAGGAAGTGACACTGAGACTCCACTGGCTTTTCTTGTTCACAGCACAGTGAAAACAATGAATTAAAAATACACACTCTAACAGATATTAATAGCAGAAGGAAACACTCAAAGCACACTGTATTAAACAATGTGTGAAATAAAGAAACAAATGAAACATCATTAATTATACAACAGATGCAGAAAAACGAAGAAGATTACGGTAAGCCTGCTTCATCCTGTGATCATGAAACCTTCCTCTCCCTCTAAGCACAATTATAAATCGGTAATGTATATATAATGAGTCCCTTTGTGCAAAAGCCATTTTGGCATGATACCAACCGCGAGAACTGACACGAAACTAATTTCCAAAAGATACAAAGCAACAAAACTGCAACTTTACGCCGTACAAACTTCCAAGCCAGCGTGCCCAAAAAAGACAAATATAAAAGGCTCTAATGAAAGGCTCCAATTTTAACAGCCACATTACCCTGTCAGGAGAGCTCATCCAGAGGGATTATCAGAGCTTAACTCTTCACACTGAGGCAGCTGAGGTTAAGTCTTTGCTTACGGGCACCGCAGCTCACCTGGCAATTTAAGCTGGCGCAGGTGGGGCAGACGCTCGTCTCTTTAAGGAGCAGGGCCATGCTACTTATTACACTCTAAATAAACACCACAGTCCTACACAGCCCAGTGAGTAACGCTGTACGTGACCGCTAGATTTCACGCATGAAACAAACACTAAAATACAACACAACCCAGCCAGTAAGGCTGTACATGACTGCTAGCTTCTACACTTTAAACAAACACTAAAATACAACACAACCCAGCCAGTAAGGCTGTACATGACTGCTAGCTTCTACACTTTAAACAAACACTAAAATACAACACAACCCAGCCAGTAAGGCTGTACATGTCTGCTAGCCCCTACATATAAAATAAACACTAAAATACAACACAACCCACAGTAACACTGTACATTGCTGCTAGCCCCTACACATGAAATAAACACTAAAATACAACAAAACCCAGCCAGTAAGGCTGTACATTACTGCTAGCCCATACACATGAAATAAACACTAAAATACAACACAACCCAGAGTAACACTGTACATGTCTGCTTAGTTTCACACATGAAATAACAGCGAAAATACAACACAACCCAGAGTAACACTGTACATGTCTGCTTAGTTTCACACATTAAATAACAGCGAAAATACAATACAACCCAGAGTAACACTGTACATGTCTGCTAGCCTCTACACAAGAAATAGGAAGCACATGGGAAATGACTGTTCCTTGGAAAATACGCTTCATATTTCTCTGAGCAGCAGTAAATAACAGGACATCGTGACAGCCTGTTCCACTCAACAGATACGTTAGTCACACTTCTACTGAACCCCGAGGGGTTATCTGTTCTCTGCATTTGACCCGTCCTAGTTACTTATAGGAGCAGTGGGCAGCCACAGTGCAGCGCCCGGGGACCAACTCCAGCTCTGAGGCCAGTGCCATGGCCATGGGCAATGGCAGGGGTATACCTGCCAGGTTATACGTACCATTTGGATCTGACTCCATATCAGCATCAACTTATCAGGTATGGAAAAACCCAGCACCTGCCGTTGGCTGGTGTACACAAGCCACTGCATTAGTGCTGTGGACTACATGCTCCACTGATCCCACCTGTTACCTGCTACCTGTGCATTCTGTGCACTCCCCACCTGTGGAAGGATCTGAACCGAGCACAGAGACGAAACTGAGACTGGTACCCTCTGCGGGGAGCTATCTCTGCTAGCCTGCTAGCCTTAGAAAGCGGGGAGCTATCTCTGCTAGCCTGCTAGCCTTAGAAAGCGGGGAGCTATCTCTGCTAGCCTGCTAGCCTCAGAAAGCGGGGAGCTATCTCTGCTAGCCTGCTAGCCTTAGAAAGCGGGGAGCTATCTCTGCTAGCCTGCTAGCCTCAGAAAGCGGGGAGCTATCTCTGCTAGCCTGCTAGCCTCAGAAAGCGGGGAGCTATCTCTGCTAGCTTGCTAGCCTCAGAAAGCAGGGAGCTATCTCTGCTAGCCTGCTAGCCTCAGAAAGCGGGGAGCTATCTCTGCTAGCTTGCTAGCCTGCTAGCCTCAGAAAGCGGGGAGCTATCTCTACTAGCCTGCTAGCCTCAGAAAGCGGGGAGCTATCTCTGCTAGCTTGCTAGCCTGCTAGCCTCAGAAAGCGGGGAGCTATCTCTGCTAGCCTGCTAGCCTCAGAAAGTAGTGTGTTACGGCTGTAACTCAGAGGCTGGGGGACCTGTCAGCACAAGCAGACGTGCGATAACTCAGCACCGCCTTGAGAAATTACTGTTATCACTGAAGGAAAATTGCATGTTGAGCGACTGGAATGAATGATGTCAGAAATCAGAAATAACAGCAGCGCCAAATCTCCAATAACAAACTTAAATAACAAAAAAAACAGAAAACTATACATAAAATGAGATTTCTTTTTACTAAATGTAGGGTATTCTCTGCTGGAGCCGTTAATGGATCTGGGGGGAAGTCACTGCGCTGCTTTCTGTGAGAGCCCCCGGTCTCCTGGAAAATCTTTCACACTCTTTTTAGGGACATTAGGAAGGAAGCAGGCAGGGAAATGTGCTGCACCCTTCCGCTTCTTCCCCCACCCCCAAACGCCGCCACCCCCCACCCCCGGTCTCTCTCCGACCCCCCCTCGCTCGCTCTCTCTCCCTCTCCCCCGCTCACTTGCTCTCTCTCCCTGTCCCACCACCTCGCTCGTTCTCTCTCCCTCTCTCCCCCCCCTCTCCCTCTCCTTCTCCTCCCCTCGCTCGCTCTCTCTCCCCCTCTCACCGTTCTGACCTTCCTTTCTCTGAGTACGTCTCTCTCTCTCTCTCTCTCTCTCTCTCTCTGTCTCTCTCGCTCGGGCCTCCCCGTTGTGCTGAGTCAGCAGGTTACTCAGTGCAGCGCTGGATTGTTTGTCTTTCATTTAAAGCGGTGTCGAGCTCCACCGGCTATCGCAAGGTGTGTGAAGGTGAGGCTGAGCGGTACGAATCGGCACCGTCAAAAAAAAGTGCTCATTTTAACAGAGCCCGTGTGCCCCCCCCTTCCCGGAGGATAAACCTGCATGCTGTGTGCTGAAAGCAAGCTCACCAATACCACAGTTTGTGTTCTTAAGTAAATGTTGCACCTTATCGAACCTGTGTTTTGTAGTTGTTCCAATGACCATGGTACGCACTTTTGTACGTCGCTTTGGATAAAAGCATCTGCCAAATAAATGTATTGTAATGTAAGTGGAACAAGTGCATTCTCAAATGATGCACTTTTAACAGGTTTCCTGCTTTCTTCACTGCGGTCAGTTCCAGAGAAAGGAAAGTCCAGGTTCAGAAAGTAAAAAAGTCTTCCTCCGTATTTGTTCCAATCCCCTGGATTTGATAATTAGCACAACTGTTCAGTCAGGAGGTCAGAACTAATTAGGAATTTTACTTTCTAACCCGGGACTTTCGACCGATGGTCAGTTTCACAGAAAGAAGAAGAAAGACAGGAATCAACGTTTACATTATTCTTACGAGGGCATTCAGGGCACTAATTAAAACAACACGATCTAAAACTAAAACTAATAATTTCCTGATACATCACACCATTTAGCGCATGTAACACAAACGGTTTAACATACATGTATGCAAGTTTGCAACTGGCTTCCCCGAGTTGTGCCAAAATGGAAACCCGTCCACGGTGGTCCAGTCTGAACTCTCTAAGCTCAAGCTCAGATTAATCAGTGACTTAACGCTCTGCGTCTGTTCGAATGTAAACAGGTGAATGGGTTCGGTCTCCATGGTTGCAGCGTAGGGACTGTCAGCTCCAGGGACTCCTCCCACAAAATGTTTTGGATGGTTACGCAAGAGTATCGCGCTCGTAAAAATCTCACACCCTGAAACGCGGCCCAATTAAGCGCAGCCTCTCTCAGAGAGAGAGAGATAGAGACACACACGTCACACACAGGACACGCTGTGAGTTCTGCAAAACACTGGGGAAAGAGGCCAAAATTCAGCCTGTAGAAATCACACGGGGCGGCCTCCATCTGAAACACACAGTGAAAGCACTGATGCTGAACACAGATCGGATAAAGTGGGGGGGGTGGGGGTCGGTGAGGGGTGGTTATGTGTTACTTACTGAGGATTGGAGTCAAATTGATTTTAAACTATTGTCTATTGTTACACTTAAACACTTTTTTAAATTTGAGGGCTAAAGCATTTTTTTTCTCAGCATAGCAACACAGCTCTCGGAATGGATGACTGCACCAGCGGGCCAAATACTTCCTGCAGCTCAGAACAGGCAATAACACTGCCCAGAGAAGCAGTGCATAAATCAGTGTATTAATCAGAGTATAAATCAGCGGACAAATCTGCGTATAAATCAACCCGTAAATCAGAGTATAAGTTTGTGTATAAATCAGTGTATAGATCTGCGTATAAATCAGAGTATTAACCAGCATATAAATCAGAGGATAGATCTGCACATAAATCAGCAGATAAATTAGCATACAAATCGGCGTATCTGATAAATCTATAAATCAGTGTATAAATCAAGAGTTCTCTCTGGCTCATCAGGCAAGACCCACTCCTTTGGTCCCTGATGCTAAATGTAGTGCTTGTTAGCGCACGCTAGCAGTCAATGTTCATTAGCATTTCAAAGAACACACAGAGACGGGAAAGGACTGAGCACACACAACTGTGCACTTGAATTAGGGCAAGAGAAAACAGGACAAAATTGGCTATGAAAACACTGCAAATGCTACAATCATGCAAACAGAAATATGCTGTATATAAAAGAAATGCCTCAGGGGTATTTTGCATTTCTGCTGTGTCTGAGATGAGTGTAATGTGTATCCAAACCAACCACTTTCCCTTTGGCGAATCGGGACTAGGAAAATTATCTGTTGTGGGATTCTGGTTTGGCAAAAACGCAAATTTCATGAAATATTTTGGCGGCGACATAGGTCAGGAGGTAAGAGCGGTTGTCTGGCAGTCGGAGGGTTGCCGGTTCGATCCCCCGCCCTGGTCATGTCGAAGTGTCCCTGAGCAAGACACCTAACCCCTAACTGCTCTGGTGAATGCGAGGCATCAATTGTAAAGCGCTTTGGATAAAAGCGCTATATAAATGCAGTCCATTTACCATTTTATAGTCTAAAGAAAAGCATCACTCATCAAATGACTATCAGACAGAAGGTTTCTAAATGATCTCCACTGATAGCTGAAAATAAAGCTCTCTTGGAATCTGACCTCCTGTCACCCGTTAAGTACTGTCAGTGGTTTTTATGACAACTGCTACCATTAACATGCTGGCATTTACAGATGGCATAGTCATTTATCGGTGAATGTGCAATAGCGTTATTTTGGGGGGTGACATAGCTCGGGAGGTAAGAGCGGTTGTCTGGCAGTCGGGGGGTTGCCGGTTCAATCCCCTGCCCTGGGCGTGTCGAAGTATCCCTGAGCAAGACACCTAACCCCTAATTGCTCCCAACGAGCTGATTGGTACCTTGCACGGCAGCCTTTCACCGTTGGTGTGTGAGTGTGTGTGTGAATGGGTGAATGAGAGGCATCAATTGTAAAGCGCTTTGGATAAAAGCGCTATATAAATGCAGTCCATTCACCATTTGTTATATACATCACAAATTGTGCACAATTTCCCCATAACTTTTCCAGATTCATTTAAACGTGAGGATTAAGTGCAGGCAACTGAATTTAATGTATACTGACGACATGGGGATCCATGCATCAACGATCCACATCATGACTGAGACAGCATTTATATTTGCCTGCAACATTTCAATCCAATGAGACAAAAAGGATTCATTTGTGTAGTCTATTTGAAATGATATCAGGTATTTTACAGAATTAGTTTTTTTTTTTTTTTTTAACTTGAGAAGGAAGTTAATGCAACATCAATGGCAAACAGCCGGAGAAAACTTTGGGATTACTTCCCAATGCATTATGCAGATAACTGACAAACTTCCCATCAGGAAAAATAAATTTAAACAGCCGCTGTCATTTAACGCACCCCTCGTAAATCACACCCAGGCAACATGTGCATACGTGTAGCCACTGTAATGTGCCGTCACTGAATATAATGCATTTGAATAATAACAGATCTTTATATAGTGCTGTTCTCAAAACTCAAAGACGCTTTAGACAGGGACGAGACAAACAGAAACAACGCACAATAAAATGAAAGCTAAACACATAACAAAGTAAGATGACGTCAACACTGAAAACACTGGTTTTAAAGCAAGCTGAAACACAGCGTGAGTGTAAAGATATAGTAGTAACAGATCATGACTATGACGAAGCCATAATCAGAGAAAGGCGGATCCAAAAATACCAGGATATTAACTTTATTCTTAAAATTGCGTCGAGAAAATAGTGAAACTGTTGCACTGCCTTCAGTGCGCGTGAATATGCAAACCACAATCTTAATACCCTGCACTTTTTGATTAATGTGAGTCAGGGTTTGTCGAGGCATGAGCAGGGTCTTTGATGCTTCCCATCATTGGGTTAACGCTTGTGGTCACACACGGGGTCATCCCACATCTTTCGCATTGAACCGTATCAGGTTTTCCTCTTTTTTTTAGGTTTTCCTCTTTGACGTTCGCAAAATTTTTTTCGCTTTGGTGCTCGCCAAAGATTTATCTATGCAGGAAAACCCCAGTTAATTAAACAGACTCCGCGGAGAACAAATAAAACCACCGACACACTCCAGTGAGGTTCACGGGACCCGCGTGCGCCGTAAATCAAGCAGCCGTGCACAGTCAGGAAATCGACGGCGGCAGGGCTAAAGCTGCTAGCGCGCGGACCCAGCCGCAGCAGCACCGCAGGCAGATCAACCTCGCGCGGAGCAGCCGGCTTTACCAGCGCGGCCCTCAGAGCGTAATTACAGAAAAAGGATTCTCGCGTCGTCACTGGCAATCCTCCAAGTCTGCAGGCCAGATGTTACGTACGTACGAAAGCAAAATGCCTGAAAACAAGCCGCAATAAACATCCCTCTTTTTTTTATCCACACGGACAGCGCAGACGCAGAGGCCAGGACAGGAGCTGAACTCTGTGGTACCCCGGGGTCTGGCAAGAAAAATGAGTAAAGAAAGAAATACGGACAAAAGCCTTCCGCGCTGCCATTGAGATTACTGGTAAACTCACCATATTGGGTTAAACAATGCCTCAGGACTGGAAATAATGTAATGCAAATGAAGCTCAGAATAAAATCAACCGGTGTAATCATTACATTACAGGCATTTAGCAGACATTCTTATCCAGATCGACTTACACAACTTTTCACATAGCATTTACACTGAATCCATTTATACAGCTGGATATATACTGAAGCAATGCAGGTCAAATATCTTTCTCAAGGGTACAATGGCAATGTCTAACCTGGGAATGAAACCTGCAAACTTTGGGTAACAAGACCAGCTCCTTACCTATTATACTACACTGTCACCCCACCACACACACACACACACACACACACAGACACACACACACACACGACACAGACACAGACACAGAACAACACACACACAGACACAGACACACACACAGACAGACACACACACACACACACACGGTTTACCTGCTAATTCACTGAACAGAATCAGCATAAAAAGCAGGGCACCTGCTGCTCATTCTGCACAGTCCCAAGGTGCCCCGTAACAAGACTAGCCTGGGCTGCAGCTGGGGCACAGCAGGTTTGCAACCTTATCTGATCCGGGTATACCCCCCAAACTCCCAGCCAGGCGCAAAGGCATCCGGGGGACCCCCATCAGAAGTTTAGAGAGGGCTATATTTACAAAAAAAAATCATAATAATAATAAAAGAGGTGTAATAAAGATTGCAGACAGTGGGGTGGGGGTGATCACAGGGCTGAGTCTAGTGATGACCTCTAAGTTCGTCCCAAAACCAAATAAGTGAGAGAGTGGTGAGTGGGCTAATGGTCTGCCCTGAGCCTGATAACATATGGGGAGGGGGGGGGGGGGTCTTGCCAGAAAAACTACTACAACAGTGAAATGGACATGTACAATTTCCAAATGCCCCCCACCCCACCCCACCCCACCCACTCCACTCCACTCCACTCCACTCCTGTGGAAGCAACATACATGGGGTGGTAAGTTAATGACACCAAATTCACCCCCCCCCCCCAATAGAACACTAGTCTGGAGCACTAGGACACTCTTTATGAGCTCATTTCCCCCAGCAAGGTGGGTGGGTCCAGACCCACATGCAGCACGAGTGAGGAGGTTTTAGGGTTCAGAACCGAGATCCTACATTAGCAGATCGCTGCTAATACTGAGAGTACGAGTGCATTATCCAGGAACTGGGAGGAAACGGACCATACTAGAGCTTACGCCCACAATTACTGTCACTGAAAATTCCCTCTGTACAAATACAGCAATTTGATGACAATCATATTTTTCTTTCAAACTGTTCGATTTTCAATGCATGTCGACAAGGTAGAAATATGAGTGCACTCTCTCTTCGTACCGCAATGTAGCCTGTACAGGTGAACGGCCATATGACGTCTTGAAAGGCCACTCCCAGAAACGCCACATAAATTAAAGGGATAAGCACAACCTGGTCTAACAAGAAGTTTGCAAAAAGTTATTTCAAAATAATATGCACATATACATAGTTCGTGAACTATATGGCCAAAAACCACAACTCTGTCACAATACACTAGAAAATGTGCTAAAATTTCACAATAATCCGAGATCGGAACGCTAAAAGACGTGACCCAACACCTCAAATAGCTTTACACCTTCGGCAAAGCAAAGCGGCTGGTTGGGGGAAAAAACAGCGTCGACTACAAGAGTGCAAGAGTGAATAGGTCTAATAGAAGTCTAATCCACGGTCTGATTTTTACAAAGTATAATGAATACAAAATATTACGAATAGCACAAGGACCGCTACCTGGAGTTTAAGTAAAATACTTACCGAACGATTCGATCGACGCTTTTTAGATCCGCGCGTGAACATTAGTCGGTGTTCAAAGACAAGCTGCTTAGATACAAATCGTATTCGTATCCTAAACACACGACTAGCTAACTAGGCAGCTGCATGGGTATGTTTAACCAGTCTCTAGATCCGCGCGACAAACTAGCTTACAAACGTATACTTTATGTCAGAAGAGTAGCTTCCTGAGTCGGATGTCCCAAAGGTTTCCCGCAACGTAGGCTAACTTACAATACAAGTTGCCTCGGAGTCGCAGTGACTCACGCGCATGTAAGCTAACTACACCTATTGTTCAAACTGGCATACTTTCGCCGTACTGTACATGACGTTGAGCAACTCTCTCCGCCTCTTTCTCTGCCCCACAATGCATGTTCTTCCCAAACTAGAGTTCAAAGATGTTGCTGCTGACATGGACCCCAATGAGTAGGAGGAGTCAACGTTTTTTAAAGGTACACTGCGTTGGCTACAAAGGGGCTTAAGTCTCGAGCTCCTGCCGGTGCCTCTTTTTTTTTTTTTTTACTTCTTGACTGAACGTTCGCGTTTGCAAGTCATTTTTAGGTCATTGTAAGGGCATATGTCATCGGATGCGTCATCGCACAAACTGCACCAGTCACTTAAAACAGCCCCTCACAAATCCTTCTAAAAGGAAACGTTGGGAATAAAAAGTCAATATCCAACTAACTGCTTGCGGCCCATTGTTGAGACACTATGTGTCTAGAGATACGAACAATGTATTTTTATTTTTGACACTGAGAAAAATGTTAAAAATCACCCCAAAATTATGCAAAATGTAAAATGCAAACAACCAAAATTGTGTCTTAGGAAGGGAAAACATGGCTTGCTTCCCAGTTGATCAGAGCCAGAAGAAGATATTGAAAGCATTTTTAAATCCAATCTAAAATATGTATATTTTTTCTACTGCTGTAGCATATAGCCAATTGAAATAGTAAAACATAGCAAGTACCCACCACTAAATTTCGAAAATGGTTAAATACTCAGAGGCAGTCATAATGTGTTGCATTTTATGTTTCTGTGCTGCTGTTGTATATTCATATCTGTCTGGGTTCATGTTTACTGTACTGGAAATAATAGAGGGAAAACGCAGGTCAACGTCATTTAACAGTAAAGTGAGTCAACCAAAAATGGAAATTGCATCATGTCTCGTTTTGAATGAAGGTAAGGCTTCTGAGGTCTTGGGGGGGGGGGGGGGGGGGGGCATTAGAGGCTTAAGCCTCTGATGTGTTCAGTCAAGGCCCTTATGTATTTTATATTTATATATATAAAAAAAAAATTTTTAGTGGGCAATGCTTAGATATTGACTTTCTAGATATTGTTTACCAAAGACACTGAAACAAAGATAGTACACTTGACGTCCGCAAGCCGGTTGTGATGTCGCATTTTAGCCTGAAGCAAAGAGCAAAATACACAGCGGGCTGCGCAGTGCTAACGGCACATTCTTCTCTGTGGAGAAAGGAGGGGCCAGCCGGGGCCCGTCTGTGAGATGAAAGGGGGGGGCATGGTACCAGAGGAATGCAAGGTCGCAGGTTCAAGCCTCACCACGGCCCCCTGGAACAAAAGGGCCACACGTCAGCCACACGCTAGCACGTTCACACGCAGGGTTAATGCGCGGCCAGTGCAGGGTGATGCAGCTAATGCGCCAGTGCAATCCGGTCTGCATTTGTACAGAGATCTCATAGTAATGAAAGGCCCCATAGGTGTGAATTGCTAGCGTTCTAAAAAAAAAAAAAAAAAGTTTCTAATGCACCAATGCAGCTGCAAATATTAGAAATTGTAATGATTATGTCATAACATGGATCAAAGGTGAATTTTTGCATGCAACACATGCACCAGGGAAACCAATGCACCAATCCAGTCTGTAAATGTATCTACAGTAGTAGCATATTCATGGTTGCTAATGCACCAATGCAAGGCTTGTGACTTGAAATGTCAATAAACAAATTTAGCATCAATGCAGCATCAAATGTCAGGAGTTGTAATAATTGCGTCAAATTGTAATGAGCATAACCTTTTATTACTAGACTTACTTATTTATTACGTATTATTCTAGTGCTATTACAATTGGCAGAACGTGTTGACGCTAGTACTAAAGTGCATGCGTTTTGTTGCAGCAGATATTTATTGTCAATATAATGCTGTCACAGGGTAGCTTAGCTGTCAGCACTTCATCTGTGCGTGTTTATGGACCTGGTGCATTTCTCCTGCACTGACATGAGTTCTGTATTTTAGCAGCAGGAATGAGTTTTACAGAGATGCAGTGCTTGCTGTCTAAATAATAAAATACATGCATGCAGAAGAAGGACATGAAATTTGTTTTCAAATCGAAGTCAGTAAAAAACCTTAACAGACACGGATGTTTTTCTGTTCGCTCTCTCAGCGTGAAGTTTACATTTTGCTGCGTAAAACAATGATTGCACCCAAAAATACATGCCATTTGGCATCCACACAGTCAGATATAACTGTAGAAAACACACTGGCTCTCTAAACACTGAACTGAAATACCTTTGAGGTGTACATACGAGAAAGACGCACTATCAACACAACATAACGATTCACATTTTTAAAGACTGGAACAAGCGTCCTTGAAAGTGGTCCAGCTGAGAAACTACAACAAAATTATGCTTTCAGATAAATGCACATTTGTCCTGAACATCATGCATTGGAATATAGCAACAGCAGTAAAAGTTGTGACACATTGATGCACACCTATGGCAGCTTCACATTAAAAGCGTCCATCAAAAATGAAGAACCAGGTGACACCTGCTTCCCATTCCTGTCCAAGGCTTTCATCTGTCGTTTCATAGGCCGGAGTGTGGCACAGTGGGTAAGGAACTGCGCTTGTAACCGAAAGGTCGCAGGTTCGATTCCCGGGTAAGGACACTGCCGTTGTACCCTTGAGCAAGGTACTTAACCTGCATTGCTTCAGTATATATCCAGCTGTATAAATGGATACAATGTAAAAGTGCTATGTAAAAAAGTTGTGTAAGTCGCTCTGGATAAGAGCGTCTGCTAAATGCCTGTAATGTAATGTAATGTAATGTGTCACCTCAGGCCTACCTGCCATGTCTGTCCCTACCAACAGCAAATAGACTGAAGGAGGTATACTGCAGCTCTGAGGCTGGGTCAACAGCACACACACACAAGCCTCCTCGCCGTGACAAGGTACCGGTCCATTTAGAGGGAAGAACAGCTAGACCCACGTTCAAAAACAAAGTGTCCCCCACCCTATCAGTCATATCTTCTTAAAAATTATCAAAATCACCACCACCCCCACCCCCCCACCCCCCGCAAAACGGACATGTACAACTAAGCTTTTTAATATTCAATTCAATATCTTGACAAACAAGGACATTTTTTGCATTGTTATTAGTGCCATTGGAAATTTACAACAATAAACTGTGTGTGGGGTTTATCTCAAGTAATAAAATAATCCAGCGAGCTAATTAATCTATTTCCCATTTTAAATTTAACACTTAAAATTAACAAGCCTTCCTTGGTCGCGGGCACTGCAAATTGCTCTGAAATTGAGCAACTTTAACTCCCAAATGCATTAACTTTATCACGTACAGAGACAAGGTGTCAACTCACGCCACCCCGTGGCCGTAGAAAAAGATCACGATTAATTTAATCAGCCACAGCTTGAACGCTCATTAAGACACTTTACGTCATCCAGGCACACCATCTATGGACATCGGATTCCTCGCAATGTGGAGGTGTATAAAACAAGGTAGAACTATTGCCATAGCGATTTAAACAAACAATTGTCTCCATGACTACAAATACATTCACGCACCGGTCGCAGCAGTATGCTGTAGCAGTGACGTCACCCACGCTACAAGCTGTGTGCAGTTGGTTTAAAAAAAAATCACCTCATGGTTATTTAATGTGTAATAATAGATATTAAGTACAAAACCAAATCTTTATTTTTAAAATATTAGTTTGATAATAATATTTTGTTGCTCAGTCAGTTTTTTAAAAATGATGATAGTCTTGTACTTCAGTACCAAACGTATCGCACAGTACAACAAGAAATAGACATCCCATTCCATATATTGCACAGCTTTAGACATGCAAATTATCCCAAACAGACGACATGATGACTCTCCATCCCCACTGAGGTAAATAAAAACAATGCCATGATGACATCTAGTGGCCGCATACGGTACAGCATCCACCACACAGAAATTATGAATAATAGGTAGGGAATAAGTGACATAACCCTTCCCCTCCATAAATCCTCAAGGCAGTTAGGCACCGCAGCAAGAGGCCCTAGACTTTTAGTTCTTTTCTATGAATGATCACTTTCGCTCCACATTTCTCCCTTTCTCCCCCTTTTAACCTCCGGCCATAGACAACCGCAATCTTTTCAGTTTGGTTGGACCTTTGGTTGCCCCTTGGTTGGAGTATTCAGGAAAGATTCACAGTCACATTCTCCCCCAGTCTTAGATTTACATGCATAAGAGTGGGTCTGGTTGATAATTCTTTTCTCTTTAGCAGATTTGATTTTCGTTTCTTGACTTTTGGTTGTTGAAAACATGTTGCCATGGAGACTGCAACTGCAAAGGGCCACCTGTGCTTTAAACAAAATGGCTGCAGCCAAAATGGCACTTTAGGACTAACAGGGCAGAGCCCGGGGCTCGAACCACAGGTAGGTTCCTCTGCACTGTTGGGCTGTGTCTCTGCACAGTTAGACTGTTACCCTGCACAGCTGGGCTGTTCCTCTGCACAGTTGGGCTGTTCCTCTGTACAGTTGGGCTGTTCCTCTGCACAGTTGGGCTGTTCCTCTGCACAGTTGGGCTGTCCCTCTGCACAGTTGGGCTGTTCCTCTGCACAGTTGGGCTGTTCCTCTGCACAGTTGGTCTGTTCCTCTCCGCAGTTGGGCTGTTCCTCTGCACAGTTGGGCTGTTCCTCTCTGCAGTTGGGCTGCTCCTATCTGCACAGTTGGGCTGTCCCTCTGCACAGTTGGGCTGTTCCTCTCTGCAGTTGGGCTGTTCCTCTGCACAGCTGGGCTGTCCCTCTGCACAGTTGGGCTGTTCCTCTGCACAGTTGGGCTGTACCTCTGCAAAGTTGGGCTGTTCCTCTCCGCAGTTGGGCTGTTCCTCTGCACAGTTGGGCTGTTCCTCTGCACAGTTGGGCTGTTCCTTTCTGCAGTTGGGCTGTTCCTCTGCACAGTTGGGCTGTTACCCTGCACAGTTGGGCTGTTACCCTGCACAGTTGGGCTGTTCCTCTGCACAGTTGGGCTGTTCCTCTCTGCAGTTGGGCTGTTCCTATCTGCACAGTTGGGCTGTTCCTCTGCACAGTTGGGCTGTACCTCTCCACAGTTGGGCTGTTCCTCTACACAGTTGGGCTGTCCCTCTGCACAGCTGGGCTGTTCCTCTGCACTGGCCTGTTGTGGTGTCTTTCACCCCTGAAGTACATTGCTTTGTTAAGTGGGCCATTACGTTTCTATGGTTCAGTGAGAGCATTTTTCCTCCAATCAGAGGTCACGGGGAACGTTCAAAGGAACAAGCAAATCCTGACATTTTTAAGAATTTTTAGAAATCCCACCTGGATGGATATTATCAGTCCCAAAAAGAAGAAAAAAGTACATCTGCGAAAAAAAGGACACCTGTTGAGACTAAATAAATTATTTTTTGTACTTAATATTCATTTCCTCTCTAATCTGCGCAAAAAAAAAGATAAAATTCTAAATGTGATTTTTTTCTTCAGGTGGGTGAAAATTCATGTTTATTCAACAACCACAGTAAAATAAATATTCTAAAAAATTGGAAGTGGCTTTAATAAGCCATATGTCTTTCGTTGTGCACATTTTTTTGTTGAGCACATATTTATTCAGTTTAATTTCTAAAATAAACCTGTCATGTTTTTAAAGGCTGCATTGTTCCACTTTAATTACATTTCTTTCTTTGTTGAGTCTTGAGCTGAAGGAAATTAAAATTCTGTGAGTCTTCATGGCATATAATTTGCAGTTTCTCAAATAATGTCCCATTTCTGTGCAAATTAATTTGATCTATGCTTTGTTTGGTCTCTTCTGAATGTTCTAGACTTTACTTCTGTATAACAATCATAATAGTAATAATAAAGAGAATCAATATCTCAAAACATTATAAATTCAACAAACAGATGATATCAGATTGGGTTTATAAACCGACACAGATATGAGCAAGCACACATCTACCAGGACAATAACATGTACAAATGGTGACGCAGTGCTGGAACTGTCACTGTCACGTGGTGAACTGGCAAAACAAACTAAAAAGAGTTGGCAGTTCACAGATTTTTTTTGTAGTTTTTTTTTATAGCTCACATAGTGACCAAGCAGTAAAAGGGTCTTTTCATTTTAGACCTGGAAGCAAGGCCTTCATATAAACCACTAATCATGAAAAGAGGCAGCAGCAGCCACCTTATAGGGGAACTACCCCCAGCTACTGCCCTGTGTGGAACTGGGGGTGACGCTGTCCTTGGTCCTGCAGTCCTTCCCGGTACCTGAGTTCTAAAAGGACAGCGTCCCAAACATAGGAAACAGCCTCTCTGTCCCTCTCTGCCCCTGTGGCCTCCTAGTGCCACAATATATTTTATTTCAAAAAAATTAATAAATAAAAAGAGCATGTTGTAGCAATGCCCTTTATCAGCACACAGAGTTTATATGGTATGGTCTTTTATAAATGCTATTTAATTTGTGGAATGGTATGGGTTGAGGTTATACCATCCTTGTACGATTTCCAAAACTGCTGAGAGCCACACCACTTTAAAATATTATTTTACCACTAGGTGGCAGCTTGTGTCCACTGAGTTCCATTCCAACAGTCATGGATCTCTGATCTAATGTTTATTGTTTTTCCTGATGTGCGCAGATGTAAATTGGAAACAGAGAAAAACAATTTAATTTTTTTTTGTGTTTTCTAATTTTTTATCAGATATTAATACAACCCCCCCCCCTCCCCCCAAAGCTGAAATGCGGCTGATGGTCATACACAGGAGAGGATCCACAAAAGCGAAATCAGTATTTTTTTTTTAAAACGGTATTTTTTTTTCCAGTTCAGTTCATTTCTTTAAGTTTTCAGAACTTTCACCTTTTTGCTTTCACACCATTTCAACATTCCTGAACCTGCATGTTTTGAGTTTGCGTGGCATTTTCACATCTATCTTTTTAAATGAAACTGAATAAACCTAAAGAAAACACATTATTGTTTCCATACATTTTTTTTGTTGTTGTAAATTTGTGCCAGGGGAAATTCTAGTATTCTAAGGCTCCCTGTGCCATTTCCTGCCACTACAACTAGAGGGCATCACACACCCTTCCCCACCTTTGCCTGGATTGATAACCTGTCAGTAATCTTAACAATGAACCACCATTTCAAGCAAATTATTCCCTAGCAACCACACAGGAGAACATCTGACCATAGCGTGTACCTGTCAATCAACACACATGCTTCCCAGCATGCAGCTATGACTGGGCAGAACTGCTGCATCCCAGACACACGCACATTTCACGAAGAAATGCAGCACTATGCTAAACTGTCCAGGCTAGGTTGCTGTGTAATCTGGGAAGGCTGAGAAAATAGCTGTTATAAATTTTGTGCACTCTCGACAGGTGACTCATCGCCTGATGAAGCCAATCTTTGGGGGAGGTTTCGGGGTTCATTAATGCTGAATGGGAGAGGGGGTATGGTTGTTGGCGATCAGCACCACCCCACATTATCCCGCTTTCCACCTCTCAACACCGTCCCCCCATCAACGCACCATGGAGTTCCACTCCATTTTCAGCACGGCCACCCCCCCCCACCCACCCCACCCCCCACAAGTCTTAGCAGACCATCCCCCAACTATTCTATATTCCATTACTGACCAGCCGCTGGCCCCCCACCCCCAGAGAAAATCGATAAGCACACTAAATAGATTTCACAATCAATTTCTCTATCACCATCCTGCTTAGCCAATTTCTGGGTCTGAGCTAAATGCAGGCCAGTAGTGAAAGGTAGTCCCCCCCCGCTACGACTCTTTCAATGGCTGTGATGCTTTAGGACAACTGCTGCTATCTATAAATCAATCCAAGAATTTGACTTGGATTCAACCAGCATTTCTCCTTAGAGTTTGATCTAAATTCAATCAGCATTTTCCTTAGAATCTGATCTAGATTCAGTCAACATTTGTCCTTATCTTTGATCTTATCTTTTTACAATAAATATAACTATTTACTTAATTTCCATCTCCAAGTAAAAAAGTTTGGCAATTTCAGCATTTAGCAACAGCGTGTTTCTGAAGAGAAACCGGAGCACTGCAGCAGGCTGCTTATTGGCAGCTCGTCGACCTCCCTAAATTCACACGCCACGTCACGCCTGAACGCTGGCCTCCACGGGCTGCCTGCATTCCAGTCAAATCTCTCGCTCTGGGACACCGCGTTCCAAACAGCACTTCCTATCTTTAGACGATGATTACACCACACACTCCCGCCACACACCCCTGCTCAGGGGTTCCACCAGTGATTTTGAGCCCCATGAGAAGAGCTCACATTGGGCCCCACCACCCCGCAAAATCCTTTGTTCTAACATTTTTTGAGGGCCCCTGTCAGTCAGGGCCCCCTTGGAATCATCCCAACTCCGCCCCTGCCTCCGGTCAGCGTCCAATCAGCAGCCGGCTGTCCCGTCTCGTCAAGTTCCCAGAATCCCTGGCTCTTCTTCACCCCCAGTATATATCCAGCTGTGTAAATGGATGCAATGTAAATGCTATATAAATAGTTGTCTAAGTTGCTCTGGATAAGAGCTTCTGCTAAATGCCTGTAATGTAATGTAATGATGAGCTAATCGCTAATCGGGATTAGGTGTGGATGTAGCATTAGTGTTTGCTCAAATGTCAACACATTGATTCGACCAGGACTATGATATTGCTGTTGAATCAGCTGTGAAATCTCAGATTGTTCTTGTGCATCTTGACTTGAGATCAGAGTAAAACCCTGGAACAGCTCTCTCTACTTCAGTCCATGTTCCATGTTTGGAAGGGTTGCAGGTTTTACTCGGTGTAGTTATCCAGCTAACTCAGTAATCCTGCTTGCTTTGTGAATCAGGGCCCAGGTCTCTTTTGAGAATAGAAGCCCCCTCACCCGTCTTCAGAGTTCGTCCCGTTCCACTCTCCTCCCCCGGGTCTCCGTATTTCTTTAAAACAAAACATACTACTTCATGCATCCACAACTCACCCGTACCAAAATGCAGCTTTCAAGTACGAAACCGGTCAAAATAAATCCACCCTGCATTTTCAGTCCAAAATCTTTTTAATAATCGCTCAAAATAGAATTTAACACACAGTCATCATCGACACTGGCATTGAAAGAAGAGCAACACACTCGTTAGGAAAGAGGTTGGTGGACAGGTGTGGTTAAAGAAAAAGAGAAGGGGAGGAGGGATAACGAGGGAGAGAAGAAGAAGGGAACTGGTGGAGGGGTAGAGGGAGGGGGGGCAATTAAAATTAGAGGAGAGAGAAGAGAGAAGACACACTGACCACTTTAATTTACAGACAGAAACAAACACAGTCAGAGGACACACCTTGGAAAATAGGTATATGCTGCAAAAAAATAAATAAATAAAATTAAATGCGGATTGGTGGATCTGGGCACAGGACCCCCATTGGCTGAGAGCTCAGGGCTGAACCTCCCATTGGTTGAGAGCTCAGGGCCGAACCTCCCATTGGCTGAGAGCTCTGGGCTGAACTTCCCATTGGCTGAGAGCTCTGGGCTGGACATTTCATGTCAGATCCAGTTTCAGGATTGTGGGATGCTGACCATTTCTGTTCACCGATTGTGTCTTTTTGTCTGCTTGCTTGTTGTTTTTATTTTTCCATTAGACCACAGATCAACTTCAAATGTCATTCTGCTTAGTCAATGAAATAAACTTCCAGTCAATTAAAAAAAAAAAAAAAAAAAAACAGCACTCTGGAAATGGAAAAACGTAAAAATCCGTTGCTTTTTCACGAAAACTGGTGGGCATGGGGACGTGAGCCGATGAATTGGAGGGAAAATGTAGTAGTCATGGCGATCTCCATCTCCTGGGTAACAGCGAGCAAATGGTGTGAGGAACACAGAGCCGCTTCCTGCTGACAGCGTTCTCCTGTGATTGATGCCTCATTTTATTTCCATGGTAACTGCCGCTGCTCACACTGACTGTGGCCATAAAAAAAAAAAAACAAAAACAAAAAAAACCTTTAAAATAATACTTAAAATAAAGTTCAAAAGAAGAGCATTAAATAACACTTGCAGGCTGGCTGTGAAGAAGAAGATTAGAAGCACGTCGTCACCAGGTAGCTGTTCACTTGACAACAAGGACAAACGATTCGATGGCGGGCATTCCGAGGATATTAATAAATTCCACTGCCCTTAACTTCCTGTCCTTTACCAGGGATAATAAAATAGGTACAGCAACTACATGTCATCACTTTTAGCTTAGGAGCCAGAACGGAGCTCCACCAATCACAGAGCACGCTGCTAAGAGCAATCGCAACAACCCGGATGGTGATTGGTGGGTACCCTCGAGCCATACCTCTAGGATTCGTTTACGCCTGAAGGGAATACAGCCAGGAGGTATACCACTGAAAGTTTTCGCATTTGTTGTTACCAACACGCGCTGTGATTGGTGGAGAGGACCCGTCCGCGCTAAACTTTAAATAAACATAGATACAGGTAAGCAAGCAGAGGTGCTGCACGCTGCGCACTGAATCCTGATGCGCTGGAGGCAGCGCGATGCCTCCATCTTCCCCGCCTCCTAGAGCAGATCGCTGTGCAGCGCTGCACTTAACCTTGAAAATTATTGCACCTTATTGGCCAAATATCCTCAAATCCAAATCCCCTTAAAAACCTGTCCTTTATCTCAAGATTCCATAACGTCTTTCTCCTTTTCTTTTTAAGTTCATTTTGCCCCTTCACTCCTCCCCGAGACAATCCCCCCTGAAAATCAAATTGTCCGTGTCGTGTTTTTATTTTGTCCTTTTTCAAGCACTGTTTATATCCGTGTATAAATAAATAAAAAAATTGAAAAATGTAGAAAGTCGTTTTGTAGCAGGGCAATCGTCGGGAATCGTGAGGGCAGAGAGTCTGGCTCCCCCTGTGGGGGGATCCGTGTCAGTGCTGCGTCTCCTGGGGCTGAACGCTCAAACTCCACTTCCTGTGTGCGTTCAACAGGATAATTAAACATCTCCAGAGGTCAAAGTTCACGACTGTGTCCGATACGTCTTGCCCCGCTCGCAGTGAACCCAAGAGAGCGGTCGCACTTGAACAGCGAAACCCCAAAAACAAAAAACACCCAAGAAAGGACACATTCTTTTCAGAGTCAAAACATTTCTTTTCCCCACTTAGCATAAAATTGTTATTACATCTGTGAATTCAAAAGGGCACATTTTAGTATCAGCAATGTTATCTGACAGAGTTTTTCTTCTGCGCTGACCAAATGACTATTTGATCTCTCAACCGTTTTGGTTGGTGGGACTGTCCTTCAATGTCTTGACATAAGGCTCCTCTGTTAAGTCAAAGACGTTGACGTGTGATGAAACATGGCTTTCTGACACGAGCTGCATGTGCACAGTAACAGCATGCGGCTATCGTTACTGCACTCGACCGGAAGTGAGTTAAACATCGTTACGTGACCGAAGTGAACGCTCAGGTAACTACGTCTTTTAATTTCAATGTGCAACCACCACGCGTGTCACGCGTTAAATAAATACAGACTGGGTTTGTCAGTACGGTTTGTGAGAGGGAAACAAGCTCTCACAGCTTCACGAGAAGAGCGTCAGCCAGGTAAAACATGGCTTCCTCCTTCGCCAGCCCCCGTAAAGTTCTCCTTTTTGTGCTGCTGGTCACCAGGCCTTAGAGAAAAAGCCTGGGAGGTCCAGTTCTGCAGCTGATGATCATACGCTCCTGTGTGTGAGTGTGTGCAAGTGTGTATGCAGGTAAATGTGTATGTACTGAATTTTTCCACTTGTAGCAACCAGAAGCTCACTTGTACAGAAGCATATGTGGATGGACACACACACAAACACACATGCACGCACGCACACACACACGCACGCATGCACACACACAAACGCACACACATGCACACACACACAAACTCACAAGGGCACACACACACACACACACACACACAAACTCACATGCACACACGCACACTCTCACTCACACACACACACACACACATGCACACACACACACACACACACACACACACACACACAAACTCACATGCACACACACTCACACTCACACACACACACACAAACTCACACACACATGCACACACACACACACACACGCACACACACACACACACACACTCCGCCTAAGCGCTCTTAAACATTCTGCAGATGGAGAGAGCTGCTCTTCTCCACGCTGCAGCTGTCTGCAGAGGCCTCTGGAGACTCCAGACCTCGCTGCTGCTGCTGCTGCTGAAGGGCTGGATCACACACATGGGCCTTCGCAGCTGGGGGCGCGGCGAAGGGGGGGGGCGGGCGTTTCCCATCATCCCCCTGGCCCCCCTCCCGCCAGACGACCAGGCCCACGCCCTGGAAGGCCTTGGCGGCCAGGAGGAGCAGCAGGGCGGAGGCGGCCAGGAGCACGGCGGGGGCCACGCCCGGGGGGGGGCCCCCAGGGGCCCGGGCGTCTGTAGTCCTGAGGCGGACGCAGGAGGTGTCGTTGGGCCCCAGGTGCAGGCAGACGCGGTACAGCGTGGCGGGGCGGAGCCGGGTCAGGTTGAAGGCGCGCGTGCCGGCCAGGATGCGCACGCTGTGGCGGCGGCCGTCGCCGTCGTCGCCGCGGCTACCGTTGACCAACCAGGAGAGCCGGGCCGAGGGGGCGCTGCGTCCGGTGGGCCAGACCAGCAGGGCGTGGCGCTCCGTCACCTCCTTCACCTCCAGGTCGCCCCCGCCCCGCCGGGCCGCCCTGCCGGGGGGCGCCCGCCGCCCCTCCACCCTCACCATCACGCTGCGGGTGTCGGCGCCCACCAGGTTCTGCGCCACGCAGGTGTAGAGCCCCGCCTCCTCGGTGCCCGCGCCGGCGATCTCCAGCGTGCCCTCGGGCAGGACGCGGTAGCGCTCGTACGCGGCGTCGGGCGAGAGGCGCTGCCCGCCGGGCGTCACCCAGAACACCGCGGGCTCGGGTTCGGCCAGCGCCCGGCAGTGCAGCGCCACGGAGCCCCCCCGCCGCACCCGCACGCGGGGGGGCAGCGTCCCGGGGGCGATCAGCGGCAGGCAGCTCTCCGACATCTCCCGAAACGACACGTCCCCCACCCGCCGGGCCCGCAGCTCGGGGGGGTCCGAGCAGACCGTGGACTGCGGCTGGATGAAGCGGACGGGACGTCCGGCCCCGGGCCCCCCCTCGGCCCCCGCCCCGGCCCCGGCCCCGGCCCCCGCCCAGCGCGCCAGGCAGTCGCAGCGGATGGGGTTGCCGTGCAGGCTGACCTCCTGCAGGCTGGGCAGGCCGCTGACGGTGTCGCGGTGGAGGGCGCTGAGCGCGTTGGTGTTCAGCATCAGGCTCTCCACGCTGGGCAGGCGCAGGAAGGCGCGCGGGTGGATGTAGGACAGCCGCGGGTTGTTGGTGATCTCCAGCTTGGTCAGCTCGGGCAGGTTCTCCACGGCGGAGCGCTCGATGGACACCAGCTCCTCCATGTTGTTCAGGCCCAGCTCCTTCAGGTGCAGCATGTCCCGGAAGTCCCCGCGCTGCACCAGCTGGATGGGGTTCTTGTTCAGGTCCAGGAACTTGAGGCCGGGAACCTTCCGCAGGGCCTCCTTGGGCACGGCGCTCAGCCGGTTGCCGTAGAAGGACACGCTCTCCAGGCTGGCCAGGCCCTCCAGCGCCCGCTCGGACAGCCGCCGCAGGCCCATGCCAGCCAGCACCAGGCTGCGCAGGGCGCCCAGCGGCTCGAAGTTCAGGTCCCGGATGGCGTCCACGGGGTTGCCGCCGATCACCAGCACCTCCAGCCGCGGCACGTGGCGGAACCAGCGGCGGTCGACGGCGGCCAGGCGGTTGGAGTTGAGGTGCAGCCGCAGCAGGCCGCCCAGGCCGCGGAAGGCGGCGGGCGCGATCTCGCGCAGACGGTTGTGGTTGAGGTAGAGCTCCTGGAGGCCCGGCAGGCCGGGGAAGGCGGCGTCGGGCAGCTGCCGGAGCTGGTTCTCCTCCAGGTGCAGGCTGAGGAGCGACGGCAGGGGGCCGGCCCGCAGGCGGCGGGCGGCGCCGATGCTGTTCTGGGACAGGTCCAGCTCCGTCAGGTTGCCCAGGCCCTGCAGCTCGCCGGGCTCCAGGCCGCTCAGCAGGTTGCTCTGCAGCCGCAGGGTGTGCGTCTCCCGGGGCAGCTGGGAAGGGAGCTGGGAGAGCAGGAGGTCGCTGCAGTCCACCGTGGGGGCCTCCCGGTACACGGACTGGGGGGAGTACCAGGGCCGGATCTGGCAGGTGCACTGGAGCGGGCAGGGCACCCGCCAGGGCACCGAGTGGATCACCAGGGCGCCGGCCACGCCCAGGAGGAGGGGCAGCCGAACCAGGAGGAGGGGCATGCCGCTCGCTGTCATTTCATTGGCCGCAGTCAGGGTCAGCGTTTTCCTACCGAATTTACTACAGCCGCCAATTACTAGAAACAGGAGCTCTCCTAAGGTGTTCTTATTCTCAAAGTCCAGTGTGAATGAGAACTGTGTGTGCGTGTGTGTGTGTGCGCGTGTGTGTGGAGGGGGTTGTTGGGTACAGAAATAGGCTGCAGGAGACAGGGATACGGTATCTTCTCAGTGATCCAGGCTGTTTACTTCATAGCTGCAGATTGCTACTGCACGCCGTTGCTGCAGGTGGAGAAATGCTCCAAAGGGGAAATGTTTGTCGTCAGTGTCTCCCCAGCTCTGTTTGAGTGGTGGGAAAAACAGAGTATGTTTACTGCAACAAAGCCCTCCGAGGATCCATGGTTATGACATTGAGTTTTTTTTTTTGCTGTTGGCCTTTTTGATTGTCACCATGTAAACGTTTTTTTCCGTGTCTGTTTTATGTTTTTTGACTCTTGTTGACTCCGCTGTTGAAGGGAAGGATGGAAGGTGTTGGACAGAAGTCTGTGGTTTTGGAAGGTTTCCCGTTGCCTAGCGACAGCTGTGACGGATCTGCCCACCAGCCCGTCTCACATTCTGGCTCTGGGAAGTCGAAGCTGGACACTCTCGGCGGACCTGGAAAAGACACAAACAAACAAGAAGCAGTCAGCTTGGAAATCTCCAGTTCACTGGCTGACCGGTGTGAAACTGACAGGGCTCCATAACAAATCTCAGATCTTCATAAATCTCAGAGTATTCAGACCTGGGTCAAATACGTATGTGTTTTGGATTCAAATAATTTTCTACCCTTTACTGATCTTGTCTGGTGTACTGGAACCAATGAAATACTCTCAACAAGTGCAAACCCCCCCCCCCTTCTGGTCATATTGGCAAACTCAGTTACACCAGGCAAGATCAATAGAGCACAGAAAAGTGTTTCAATCCAAAACAAATAAGTATTTGACCCAGGTCAGATAGTATTTTGTGCCATTTTGTCTTGGGTATTTTATGATTTCAGGACTGGCAGAATGCGATCATACAGTTTTAATCTTTGGGAATGCGGTTCCAGGGAGGATTAAAATGTTTATTCATGTCTCCGTTCCTCTCCTCCAGATGCCAGAGACGCTTCCCGGTTCCTGTATTCTCTCTCTGCGAGCGCAGGACGGGTAATTTGTGGATTTTAGCGCCTGTCTGTTTCAATAGGAGCCGAGGTGTTTCATCCCCCTTCTCTCTCCCGCAGAGTTGCGCCAAATTAGTTCTGGGACATTACCGCTAAACCTCGCTACATTATACCGTTAAACCTCACTACATTATACCGTTAAACCTCGCTACATTATACCGTTAAACCTCGCTACATTATACCGCTAAACCTCGCTACATTATACCGCTAAACCTCGCTACATTATACCGCTAAACCTCGCTACATTATACCGCTAAACCTCGCTACATTATACCGTTAAACCTCGCTACATTATACCGCTAAACCTCGCTACATTATACCGCTAAACCTCGCTACATTATACCGCTAAACCTCGCTACATTATACCGCTAAACCTCGCTACATTACACCGCTAAACCTCGCTACATTACACCGCTAAACCTCGCTACATTATACCGTTAAACCTCGCTACATTATACCGCTAAACCTCGCTACATTTTACCGCTAAACCTCGCTACATTATACCGCTAAACCTCGCTACATTATACCGTCAAACCTCGCTACATTATACCGCTAAACCTCGCTACATTATACCGCTAAACCTCGCTGCATTATACCGTCAAACCTCGCTACATTATACCGTCAAACCTCGCTACATTATACCGCTAAACCTCGCTACATTATACCGCTAAACCTCGCTACATTATACCGCTAAACCTCGCTACATTATACCGTCAAACCTCGCTACATTATACCGTCAAACCTCGCTACATTATACCGCTAAACCTCGCTACATTATACCGCTAAACCTCGCTACATTATACCGCTAAACCTCGCTACATTATACCGCTAAACCTCGCTACATTATACCGCTAAACCTCGCTACATTATACCGCTAAACCTCGCTACATTATACCGCTAAACCTCGCTACATTATACCGCTAAACCTCGCTACATTATACCGCTAAACCTCGCTACATTATACCGCTAAACCTCGCTACATTATACCGTTAAACCTCGCTACATTATACCGTTAAACCTCGCTACATTATACCGTTAAACCTCGCTACATTATACCGTTAAACCTCGCTACATTATACCGCTAAACCTCGCTACATTATACCGCTAAACCTCGCTACATTATACCGCTAAACCTCGCTACATTATACCGCTAAACCTCGCTACATTATACCGCTAAACCTCGCTACATTATACCGCTAAACCTCGCTACATTATGCCGTTAAACCTCGCTACATTATACCGTTAAACCTCGCTACATTATACCGCTAAACCTCGCTACATTATACCGTTAAACCTCGCTACATTATACCGTTAAACCTCGCTACATTATACCGCTAAACCTCGCTACATTATACCGCTAAACCTTGCTACATTATACCGCTAAACCTCGCCACATTATACCGTTAAACCTTCCTACGTTTGTCTTCTCTGCAGCAAAAACGACTGAAGAAAGAAAGAAAGAATGACAGAATGAAAAGGCTGAAAGAAGGTGGTTTTTGAGTCGGGAAAGATGCTAGTACGCAGTTCGAGCAACACACTGACGGAACCCGTCTAGCAAAACACGACATAGCTCAGGAGGTAAGAGCGGTTGTCTTGCAGTCGGAGGGTTGCCGGTTCGATCCCTGCCCTGGGCGTGTCGAAGGCTCCCTGAGCAAGACACCTAACCCCTAACCCCCTAACTGCTCTGGTGAATGAGAGGCATCAATTGTAAAGCGCTTTGGATAAAAGCGCTATATAAATGCAGTCCATTTACCATTTACCAAAACACAAAATGCCAGAACAGCGAGGAGTAAAGAATCCTCCTTAGCAAAAAAATGAAAGAGATGCCAATTTAGCATGGTGATATCTGGAACATTAATAACGTTAATTAATTGATTGATTAATCAGTCAGTCAGTCAGTCAGTTATTGTTTCCTTCCGGTAATAATGCACAGTGGAGTAATTGTATTTGTCTAATTAGGCTTGAGCGATAACTCCTTTCACGGGTGAGTTCATTAAAGAGTGCATGCAGAGCACAGAGGTCCCCGAAGCCTGTGTGTGTGTGTGCTGGTTTCTGCTGCTATTCAGCACTTAATTAACTGATCAATTAAAGCAGCTCATTATTCAGCTCACCCGCGTCTCATCTGCTTTCTCTCCTGTCTGAGCTGTCCGCCGAGTTTAAGGTGAGAAGAAAAAGACCATCACACCCCTCCTGATCTCGTTCTGCGGGACACTGTACGAACACCAGCCCACGGCAGCGCAGTATAACGGGTAAGGAGCTGGTCTTTTCGATTCCCACATAGGACATTGCCGTTGCACCCTTGAGCAAGGTGCTGAACCTGCATCGCTTCAGTATATATCCAGCTGTGTAAACGTATGCAGTGGAAATGCTGTGTAAAAAAGTTGTGCAAGTCGCTCTGGATAAGAGCGTCTGCTAAATGCCTGTAATGTAATGTAATGTCATAACGTCAACATTTAAAGGGCCCAGTAATGCTATAAAGAAAGGAAGTCTTTGCACTGTTTTTCTGAATTAGTAGACATGGATTGCTCTCTTATTCCAGCCCTTTGGATTTATAATAGGGGTGTCCAGACGTAATGAATTCAGTGACAACACGCATAAATGATCCACACGCTCAATGTTGCCGAGTTAAGATGAGGCCAAAAGCCTCAAACGTTCTGACACATTCAGCCTTTAGAAGGTGAAGTGGTTTCACATCACATTACATTACAGGCATTTAGCCATTACATCACATTACATTACATTACAGGCATTTAGCCATTACATTACATTACAGGCATTTAGCCATTACATTACATTACAGGCATTTAGCCATTACATTACATTACAGGCATTTAGCCCATGTTGTTATCCACAGCGACTTACACTATTTTTTACATAGCATTTACATTGTATCCAATTATATAGCTGGACATATACTGAAGCAATGCAGGTTAAGTTCCTTGCTCAAGGGTGCAACGGCAGTGTCCTACCGGGGAATCGAACCGGCGACCTTTAGGTTAAAAGACCAACTCCTGAGCCGTTACAGTACACTGCCACCCACGCACTGCGCTCGACAGCACAAGCCGTCCTTTCTGCATTAGGGGACCTGAACGGATGTGCGCTGTTACCAAGCAACCGGATTTATTGAAAGCTTGACCGGAAAACAAAAAGACGGCCACAGCAGGGGGGGGGAGGGGGGAAGCAGCATATCTGGCATCCCGAGGGTTGGGAGCCATCAACCCGAGAATGGGTGGCGCGGCCTTGTGGGGGGGGGAAGCCCCCCAGACGCATTTCCCACCCCGTGGATTTCGATCCGTTGCATCACCAGGAAGGAAATGACATCAGTGTGGCACCATGATGACATTGAAGCAATTTCCCGGCGGAACCTTTGGTCATGTTCTGTTATTACACAGTGTTCCCTCGGTGAACATCCCCGAGGCATTTTCCCGCCAAAAAAAAACAAAAACGGTCTCACGCTGAATACTGAGCAGCGTCTGAGGCTGCAGCACATCTCCCTGCTTCAGAAGCTCCCATGAGCCAGACCGCCAAAGGCCTGGCTGCTAGCACGTTAGCACGTTAGCACGACGACTACAAACAGCCAGCCGCTAACCCCCCCTCAGCCCACATCAATCCAGCGCGACACCTCGCTAATTCATCCTGCTAAATGAGGCCTCACGCTCCCTCTCCCTCGCTCTCTTCTGCGGAGATCTGCTGCTTCCAGCTGCATTTCCTCTCTGTCTTACTCTCTCTCACGGCAGAAAAATTCTGTAACTGGAGAGAAATGGAAGAGCGTTGCACGCCATGTGCCGCTGTCCCACTAAGACATGTCTCCGTGCAGCTGGCCCTGCAGTACATCACATTACTTTAATTCAGAAGAAGCTCTAATGCAGAATGCTTTCAAATGACAGAGAACATAAACGCACACGTGCACTCTTACACTGCGCCACTCAATCGCCTGATTAAAAAAATGTCACTCCACAGATCTCATTTGAAAAATGGCATGTTTAGAAACGGAGATTTGACTGCACTGGGTTCTAGGTGGAACCCTATTATCTAGCGCCCGTGTGGAATCCTGTTATCAGATCATTACTGTGTGGAACCCTGCCTCTGGTCCAGCTATGGGTGCTCATTCACAGATGATTTTCATAAAATGACACGGCAAGGCAGAGGTGGCTCTAGAAACATGCAGTTCAGCTTTTAACTGCCTCCCGTCAGACAGTAGTATAGAGCCAGCGGACCACTGTCTAAGCGTGATACGAACCCAAAAGATCTTAAAAATCTCTCTGCGACTGCCAGCTTGACTCCGCCCCACTGAGGGCTCTGTAATTTTGGTAAAAGTATTTGAGGACCAGCGTCAACACCCTTAACGTTGAAAAAAATTTTTTTTAATTTTTTTTACAAGCACACAGTGACCTTGAAGCTCGAATGAAAAACGAGTGCCTCTCGAGTGTCACGACTCGATCGGCAGGAGCGGGAAGTCACAAACACGGCGGAGGTATCGCAGCAACCGCCGCGTGACACCGTTGCTCGACCGCCATTTGGTGCTTAGAGGTTGTTGACACCGGGTGCAGTTGACCGTTGGTGTCACCCGATGTTGTCAACCTGAGGGGGGGGGGGGGTGCCCCCGCTCCCAGCCCCCCGAAGCACAGCAGCAGACCCAGCCTCCACAGCCCCAAATATTTTTAAAAAGCAAGCATATTGACAACATAAAAAAAAGGATTGCGCCTGAATTTAAAAGGCAAAAAAGTATGGTGTTTATGGCAAACGCTTCGTCATCAGTTACTCTGCACTGCACTTTAAAATGAAAATTAAAAGATAGACTTCAGGCAGGCTGTGTAGTGCAGTGGGTAGAACTATGGACTCTCATCCCATATCCAAGCCCCTACCATGAGCACTGTGCTCTTATCTCTCCCTGTAACCATCTCTGGAAAAAATACTCAAGGAGGACAGACAGTAAAAAAAAATAAAAAATAAATAAATAAAAAAAACGCAGAAACTTTCCTAATGAAAGTTTCGGCCTCTGCAGATATAAATCAACTCTGGGTTTCTCAGGCCCAATAACTTCACAGTATATATATATATATATATATATATATATACAGTATATATACAGCCAGATATTTACTGGGGCAATTCAGGTCACTGTTCTCATCCGGTAAAATGACTGTGCCCCACCTGGGACTTGAACCCGGCAACCTCCGAGTCTGAAGCTAGTGCCGCCATCATGAGCAGTTCCCCCGAAAAACTGCCCACAAAGCAATTCCCGGCCTTCCCCTCTGAGAGCCGGTGAACTCCGCCGCCTCAGCGCTTATCTGAAATGAAGCCGGCTGATTGGCCGTAATTGCTGTGGATGTGCAGGGGGGGCGGGGTCAGAGGGAACAGCCTCGCGGACCAATGAGGGGGCTGGATTCCAGGAAACCTGCCGAGTCTGCAGCGGGGTGTCCGGGACGTATTAAGGGCAATCACTGAGAGAAGGACCCGCTCTCTGTCCCGACGGCGGCCCTCCGGGGGCACGCAAGCGAGGACAGAGCGGCAGAAACACCTGCGCTGGTATATGTGCCGGAGGAAACGCCAGCAAGCTCTAGGCCGTATCAATCAACTGTCATGTAACTTGCCTGTATTCAATCAACACTCGTCCTTAATTGGCCTTACTGTAACTTTGGACCTGCTCTATTCATATGCAACGGCACTCGTCCTTAACCTTTGGGCTGCTACCTTACCAGTGAGACGGAGGATGTAAGAGATGACGAGCAGACGGGTCTGCACCCTCATTCATAATGCCCAACCTGGACCCTCAGCGTTCCTAACAGCCAGCACTGGCTGTCTAGCTTTACCTGTACCTGCCATGTTGGGTAAGAGGAGAGGGGGAGGGAAGGCGAGGGAGAAAGGGAGGGGGAAAGAGAGGGAGAGGGAGGAGGGGGGTTCATTTATGACCTATCAATGTCCATACGATTGCTTGGTACAAGATTGCAATGAAGAAGTTTACACTTCTGCTCAGAAACACGGTGAACAGATAAAGATAAAGAGAACAGGACTCAGGACAGGCGCTCCCCTCCCTTTGAGATGGATCAGCGTGACAGGTGCTGCTCCGGACTTGACAGCGTCTGACCCGCCACGAGAGGGAATGTTCTATAACAGGTGTGTGTGTGTGGCTCACCTGGAGGGCCAGAGTGTGTGTGGCTCACCTGGAGGGCCAGAGTGTGTGTGCGGGTTTGAGATCCAGTCAATCAAAGCTCGTACTCGCTGACGCTGGTTCACACGTTAACGCTGGACCGCAGTGAAGCACTTTTTCCAAGACCGCACATGCAACCTGCGGCTGTAGCTCACAAACTCTATCACAAAATGTCTGAATAATTTTAATTACTGGGCTAATTAAATAATTAGGATCAGATCACAGCTGGCGTGGAATGCTGAAACAGGTCGGTTCTTGTTGTGCAGTCCTGCTCTAAGAGGAGAATTTGCACTGACGGGGTTGAGAAGTTCTTAACTGAACGTTCTAACGCTGATGTCACAATCACTGCTGGTGACCACTGAAAGCAGCGGAGTTCTAGAACACATTCCAAAGAAACTGCTCTTCAAAGGGTTAAAGAAAACTGAGGATCTTTGGTTTGCGTATGAGCTGTGGTCCTGATGAATGTGGATTCATTAATTTGTCACTGCTGGTTTCCGAGCAGCCTGACGTTCAATTAAGGTACAACAGGAAAAAGAAAAAAAAACCCAACCCACACGCTGCTCAGCATGTGGGTGCCATTTTCTATGATTCTTTTTGTTTGTTTTTTTGATGTAATCAAAATTTTTTTCCACTGCATATCTGTCTCCTCAAACAGGGCTGCTCAAAAATGTGCCATGTGTCTCATCAGCCAATAAACCAGCTCGCTGAAAGCAGGTCTTCGCCATCCTCCAGCCATGAAATCACATAAACACACACAGAGACACACAGATACACACAGACATGCATGCACACACTCACACACACAGACTTGCATGCACACTCACACACACACACACACACACACATATATGCAAACACATGCACATACATGCACAAACACACACATGCACTCACACACTCACACACACACACACAGACACACGCACATACAGACACATACGTACATACAGATAACTGAAGTGTCTCTGGGGTTTGGGTACGGGTTTGGGGTGGGGGGGATGGGGGGGATGGGGGGAGCGGTGAGGGTGTGATGTATCGCACGCCGTGCTGTCAGGCACCATTTTGTGGGCTTTGACCTGGAACTGTCGGCCGCGCTTCCTTCATCCGCCGCCTCCGACGCCGCATCTTTAATCCCTCATAACTTCGCGGCCGGCGGGGTCGTCCCCGCGAACCGGAGGGAAATAAATAAACACAAACGCAGTTTCGCCTTTAAGTGCGAAAGGACCGCGAGGTTAAGCCTGTCCTGATAAATTCTGCTCGTAGGGTCCTGAGAGCCGACCGCTATTCAGAGTTTATGAAGCATGGATTACAGGAGGGGGGGTGGGGGGGTCGGGGATTATACACCAGGGGCTCAGTCAGATCGGGAGCGGGATCAGTGAACCGCCACGGCTTGGGAGAAAGCAGAGAGCGACAGCCCGCTATAGTTCTTCTACAGCACACCTGCAGAAAGCCTACTGCTGGTTAGCATGCGCTAGATGCAGGTAAGCCGGTTAGCAAAAATTGCTATAATTATTATTATTAATTATTATTATTATGATGATGATGATTATTATTGTTGTTGTTATCATTATTATTACCATCATTACTATTATTATTATGATGATTCATATTGTTATTCTTATTAACATGGTAAATGGTAAATGGACTGCATTTATATAGCGCTTTTATCCAAAGCGCTTGACAATTGATGCCTCTCATTCACCCATTCACACACACACTCACACACCAGCGGTGAAAGGCTGCCATGCAAGGTACCAATCAACTCATTGGGAGCAATTAGGGGTTGGGTGTCTTGATCAGGGACACTTCGACACACCAAGGGTGGGGGATCGAACCGGCAACCCTCCGACTGACTGCCAGACAACCGCTCTTACCTCCTGAGCTACGTCGCGCCCAGCATTATTATTATTAATATTACCGTTATCCTTTCTGTTTTTCTTCCCCCTGGTTTGCATGGCTATCAGATTAAGATGCACGGCTCTCAGCTCCCCAGGCTGCCTGTATGACAGAGAGGCGCTCCTGTGCATTATTCATCTTCCCCAGCAGGGGCCCCGCCACCGCTGACACATTACACATTTCACACGCAACAAATTCAGGTAGAGCATGTCGCTCAAGGGCACAGTGGCACAGCCGCACAAGAGCTTTAAACCTGCAACCTCCTGGTTGGTAATCCACACACAAGCTTTAAACCTGCAACCTCCTTGTTAGTAATCCACACACAAGCGTTAAACCTGCAACCTCCTGGTTGGTAATCCACACACAAGCTTTAAACCTGCAACCTCCTGGTTAGTAGGCTAATCCACACACAAGTGTTAAACCTGCAACCTCCTGGTGGATAATCCACACACAAGTGTTAAACCTGCAACCTTGTGGTTGGTAGCCCAGTTCTTTAGCTGGTGGCAAAAAGAGGAACACAAAGGAGGATGTTCTTTTTTTCACTAATATATTTATCTCTATATCATCCCTGGAGAAGTCACCATGAAATGGTGTGGATATGTGTGTATGTATTTTTGAACTCTTCCTTTAATTTGCAGGTCTTGAGAAATGCAACCTCGACGGTTTACTCATCTGTAGCCCTAGTGGTGTTTTTCTCACCACGTTACGCGTACTTTTGAAAGTCACTTCGGCTGAAAGCATCCACCAGACTGCTCAGCTGTAACCGCAGCAGCGCTATCTTGTTTGGACGTGAGGCGTAGCTCCCTTTCGTCTGTTTCAGAGCTGCCTGGCTGGCAGCGGCGCTCGGGTTCGGCTGAGCTGTAGGGCGGACATGTTTTGTCATGTGCTGAGACGACTTGGCTGTGATTGTGATTTTCTTCTTCCTGTTGATCAGACTGGCCGCCTTGCGGTACAGACCACTGCAGTAATAGCTGCAGCGTTACCATGGAGACCCTCCCCACTCCTGCGCAGAAGGTCAGCGTAAAGCTGAGGTAATTATGCACTCTCAGACCTGCCCTATGGAATACACACACACGTCAAGGGCTGTGTGTGTGTGTGTGTGTTAGTGCATGTGTGTGTGTGTGTGTGTGCGTGTGTATGTGTGTATATATGTGTGTGTGCATGTGTGAGTGTGTAAGTGTGTAAGTGTGTGTGTGTGCTTGCGTGCATGAGCGTGTGTGCGTGCGTGTGCATGTGCGTGTCTGTCTGTGTTGGCACTGTCAAAAGTATACACTTTTCAAAGATTTCCTTTTCTCACCCAGACGGAATTATGTGCACATAAACACCATAATTCCCATTAAAACAACGTCGGAAGACTTCCGACCGCAGACGCCCAACGCCTCACTCTCCCTCCTTTCTCATTTTCAGATCATTTTGTTGTTATGACCGAATGATTGCAGCGATCCGTCTGAAGGGCTGATGGCCTCCTGATCCTCTGATTTTTAGGGGTGATTTTCTGAGTGCTCTTCTCTCTGCGCCAGCGAGCACCGCGCTTCCCCGGGCCCCCGGATACGCGTTGAGACGACGCGTTGAGAAGACGCGCAGAGGAGGAACCGGAGCCTGAACACTCAGACACGGGGCCTAATCGCCGGGCAGTTCTCTCCCGGCAGCAGGGGCGATTCCAGAGATTTTTAGAATGAGGGGGCACGGGGGTGGGGCAAGAACCAGTCGGGGGGGGGGGGGGTCCATGAGAAATCAGAAAAGTCTATCAGAAATAAATAGAGCGTTGAAAATTGGCTTAGAAAACATTGGGCACGGTTTTCAGGCTCTTGCGCAGTGTCCTGTGCCCCTAATACAGGTGGTATTACATGAATCAGGCAGCGATTGACAGCACTCTGATCCAATGGCGTTGGGCATTGTCAGACTGACAGTACTCTAGCCCAATGGCGTTGGGGGGGGCACCAGGGAGGGCCAATCATATTTCAGGGCCACCCCTTTAGACACGCCCCTGCCTGGCAGGCTGCACGGCTGCAGGACAGCGTCTGGAAACTGGACACGTGAATAACTAACGGGGAGCGGGAAGAAGCGAATTCTCCCTGCCTGTGGACGGGGAAAGGGAATTAAATAAAGTGAAAATAATAAAATAAAATAAACTGACTGGTTTGGAAAGGGGGGATGAGACTGTACCGGTAGTGAGTGGAATGCGGAAAACGCCGGGGCTTTGGTGTATTAATATGGAACTCGGCTTTAATGTGAAAAAAGGCTTTTTACCTCGTGGTAATATATATATTAACCAAGCTAACTGCTAGCATGAGCATGACAGAAAAGAGAACGACCAAAATGCACTGCACAGGTAGCCAGGCCTCCCAGCATATTTATGGAGGGTATCTGCCCCCATTGCCGGGAAACCCATCAGCCCGAGAGAGGAGAGGAGAGGGGCATTATCCCAAATCTTCCTGGGAAACCCAGGAGAGGAGAGGTGTGTTATCCCGAGTCTGTAGCTGGCAGCAGGCAGCACAGAAGCTGAATTAAGTGAGATCTGCTGACAGGTGAGCTCCCTGTAGGAGGACGGGTTGAAAGGTCGAAAGGTCGAAGGTCGTGAGGCTTCAGCTGATGCGCTTTGTTGCTGTGCAAGCAAAGCCCGGGAAGTGCCTGAGACAGGAAACCCCACGGGGAGGTGGGGGGGGGGGGGGGAGCCATGGATTTAATTTATATACTGGAGCCCTTTCCATCTCATGAGCTCAACACACTTCACAGTGAAGGGGGGGAGCAACTGACCTCAGCCATCACCAATGTGTAACCCCCTACCTGGGTGATACATGGCGGCCATTTTGTGCCAGAGTGCTCATCATACATTAGATTAGGTGAACAGGGAGGAAAATCATTGAGCCAGGTAAACTGGAGGTGATTTGGAGGCCAGGAATTTTGCCAGGACACCAGAAAACGCCTATAACTCCAGAGCTCCCCAACCCTAGCTGCAGCTGCACTTAACAAAACATGGTGTCTTGGGCTACATTTATTCATTTATAATCCTGCTTCTTATTTGGTAAATGGTAAATGGACTGCATTTATATAGTGCTTTTATCCAAAGCGCTTTACAACTTATGCCTCTCATTCACCAGAGCAGTTAGGGGTTAGGTGTCTTGCTCAGGGACACTTCGACACGCCCAGGGCGGGGGATCGAACCGGCATCCCTCCGACTGCCAGACAACCGCTCTACCTCTGAGCTATGTCGCCCCTTATTTTTCTTGTGCCTTCATTATTACTGAGAGCAACTGCAAAAATTTCAGCACGCTGGCTGCACGGTGTGCAACTACTGCACACGGCAGCAAAAGCGGAGCTCGAACTCGATCCGATCTGAAGCACGAGCTCCTCGCGCCCCCTTCGACCCTCGTCCCGCTGCCTGTTTCACACGGCGAAGGCCTCACCGCACCACGGGACGGGGGGGGGGGGAGTTCTCCTTTTCACTGAAGACAGCCGGGAGGCTGTGAAGGCGCCCGGCACATTTCCGGAACAATCCGCAAAGATCCCGAGCCCCAGTTTGAACGAGCTTTCTCCGAAAAGTCGAAGAGCCCGCGGGCCCGCACTCGTTTCAGGCGCCGGGACGGTGCGTACCGAGTCCCCGCGCAGCACTCTTTCAGATATTTGGGTAAAGAGGGGGGGGGGGTGTCCATCAAAGACAAGGGGCACAGGGAGCTTTAATGTGACCTTCAGCTTTAAAAAGCCGTACCCGCTCCAGACACATAAAAAAAAAACCCGCCCGTGGTCTCCCCATTCATCTTCATTAGCGCCAGGCTTTCTGCATCACTGTCACGCGCAATCCCATGAGCCTCTGGGGCCGTCTCTGTGCCTCTGTGTCTGTGCCAGTCTGGCGATATCCCATCTTTTTTTTTTTTTTCTCTTCCGCCATCATTCTGCGGTGAGTCTAGGAGAGCGGGGTACAAACAGGGCCCCAGGGAACGGTTCTCCAGATCCATGTGTCCTTTAAACTTTATTAAAAGAAAACCCCCCAAAAAAGCGCAGGAGGGGAGGGGCAGCTAACCTCGGTCCCACCGCTTCAGACCCAGAAACAGTGAGCGCCCCCCCCCCTTCATATCGGCTTGGATATTTAATATTTTGTAATGTAAATGAGAAATGTGAGAAATCACTCATCTGAATTTTCATCGTACGTTGTTACATGAAAATATGATAATGAAAGGTCTCCTGGACCCTTCACCCTGACTGAAACTCATGTGATTTTCCCCCCCAAATTCTCAGAAATAAAGAGATTTCAGAGTGATCCACTTGCCACTATTACTGCTTATCATTTCACCATGCAGCACAGGGAACCATTTCATTGGCCAGTGTAATCACATGACCTTTTAACTTTACTTCCTGGACAGCGAACCTGAATTAGATTGATCACTACACACGTCAGTTACAAAGACCCCGCTCTATGGCACTGTCCTAAGAAGCTACAGAGAATGTTTTGTTGCCATACTGCAGTCAGAAGAGGATTATACACATTTAATTTAGTGGTAATATAATTGGGTGATTATGGCTTAACCTTGCAATGTAAATGAATGTGTGTCTATGTGTCTGTGTGTGTGTGTGGCTGTGTGCTACTTGCCCTGCTTATCTCCCATTTTTCAGTGTGACTGTGTGAACAATATTTTGCAGACTTATTTGTGTGTGTATGTGTATGTGTGTGTGCGCATGTGCATGCATCGGTGTGCACAGGTTTGTGCATGTGTGTGAGTGTGTGAGCATGTGTGTATGTGTCTGTATGTGAGTGTATGTGTATGTACATGTGTGTGAGGTATTGTAAGCAATAGAGCAGTGCACAGGGACTCCAGAAGGCTGTGCATGTGTGTGTGTGTGTGTGTGAGCGTGTGTGTGTGTGTGTCTGTATGTGAGTGTGAGTATATGTGTGTGTACATGTGTGTGTGGTATTGTAAGCAATAGAGCAGTGCACAGGGACTCCAGAAGGCTGTGCGTGTGTGTGTGTGAGCGTGTGTGTGTGTGTCCCTGCCTGCAGTCTGTATAATGAATGGAGACGGTGTTCTGGTCCGTTTCACCTCCAGCTAAATAATGCAGCGGGTTACAGTGGAGCGGTGAGTGGGGGGTGGGGGGGGTTGGGGGGTAGGGGGGGGAGCTCCCTGCAGAATTCCGTCCATTCCGGGGGAATGAGGAGCGGTCCCAGCGGCCCTGGTCCGAGCCCGGAGATAAGCGATTGGCTAACGAGGACCTGGAGCCGCTCGAGCGCGCGGGTTCCGATGCGCGGCCGCCATGGCGACCAGCGGCTCCCTTTCGCCTGGCGTTAATGGCGCGAGCGGGGGGATCCATCAAAACACCCCCCCCCCCCCCTTTACCGCTTTGTTTTATCCCTACTGTGCTCTCATTATAGACTCTTTTCTCTGCACAAACCACCCACTTCTTGTTTTTCCTCTTTTTTTCCCCCTTTTTTTAAAGCAGCCATTTAATTACCTTTTTTATCTGCTTTCCAGGCAGAACGGAGCCAACGAATTGTTTCTTTTTTTTTTGTTTTTGCGATTGGCGATGCGAGGACAGAGAAACGGAGAGCTCGTGAACCAGGAGAGGGATATATTTAACTTTGTCCTACCAGCCAGAACTACCACTTCTGACTGGTGGATCTGTGGCAGCGGTTGGAGATGAAACCACTTACCCCTCCTGCCCCCCCCCCTCCCCCCGTCCCCCCCTCAGGCTGAGCGAGACAGAGCGCGAGCAGGGTGTTTATTTATTAACCGAACCCGACTCTTCCCCGGAGGACACTGCCGTACCCTTGGCGCTGGAGTCGCGGGGAAAGACGGATGCGTTTCCTTCTCCAGACCATTTAATTTGCGGGAAACGCACAAAAGCAACCCCTTCAGGCTTTTTAATCTCTTTAAGTGCTGTCTCATTTGTTTCCAACTGCACCCCCCTCTGATCTCCCACAGTCCCGTCTTTACGGCAGCAGGCTGCATCGGGCCTTTTTTTTTGGGGGGGGGGGGGGCTTTAGTCTTCCGCAAAATCAAAATGAAATAAAAGGTTTTTGCGGTTTTGGATTTAAAATTCCAAACCTTGCAGAGTGTTGCCCCTTCGCCGACCAGGACCCCAGACAGTTTGTGAGTAAAGCTTGGACTGAGTGAGTGGGTGTGGGTACATTTGTGTGTGTGTGTATATGTGCATGTGTGTGTGTGTGTGTGCGCAAGTGTGTGAGTGTGTATGAACATACGTGTGCGTGTATATATATGGAAGCATATGTGCGTGTGCATATACTGTATGTGTATGTGTGTGTGTGCATGTGTGTGTGTACACAAGTGTGTGGGTGTGTATGAACATACGTGTGCGTGCGTGTGTGTGTATATATATATATGTAAGCGTATGTGTGTGTGCATATACTGTATGTGCAAGTGTGAGTGTGTGTGCTCATATTTGTTTGCATACATTTCTGTGCAAGCGTGCATGTGTACGATTGAGCAATAGTTTCTGTGTGTAATATTTTATGGAACATAAGTCTTGTTTTCTCCTGGGTTTCGCTGCTTTGATGTGCATGTGCAGACGAGTGTTAGTTTGTTTTGTTTGTGTTTTTTTTTTTGCATATCTGCACGCACTGGCGTTCCTCTGCATGCCAAGCATACGCAGCATTAACGAAGATATTAATGAACAGATCGCAGCTGCCAGAGTTCTTTCATGGCTCTGGCTTCTTCACCTTGAGATGTGTGCCACTGCTACGTGCTGAAACCCTTCAAATAAATCTTTGAAATAAAAGCTGCAATGCGTCTCAGCGTCTCATCATCCTACAGTTTGCAAAAGAATTACTCTGCGAGGTGGAGAGGAGTCTTTTAGCGTATGGATCAACACAAGTAAACAATTTTACATGTGCTATTTTACTTAAAAACAGAGTCTGGGAAAACATAAAGAGGGCCATATGGTTTTATGGCACACTATTTATGAAGAGACCTCAAAAGATATATTATAATATGCCTCTTGTGGAGATGGAGAGAGTGTAACGTTAGGCGCTAATGATTTACCGTTCTAAAAAGATTTATCCACACGATAAACGAGCTGCAGCGCAGAGATCGTGGGTGGGCTGGGGGAACAGATGGTGTTGATGATTATGATGGCAATAAAGGCATCTATGATGATGCTCGCGATATCCCAGGTAATTGTCGCTAAAATTACTTTTATTCCGTTTCCTGTTTGTTTTTGTTTCTGATTCTGTCCCGTTCAGTCTGACATTACCAGTCACGGGGAGAAACAATGCTGGGAGAACCATTTTACTGCGTTCAACAATCACTAAAACTGACTAAAACTAAAACCTAAAACTTAGTCAAGAATAAAGTATAACGCTTGCATTTACTTGTGCGTGACAGCAGAGATGTTGATTAAATAGAGGCAAATGAATCTCCAACCACAGTGGGGTGAAAACATAGTGATTTCACTCCTAAGCCTAGCTGGCGATAATATAAATAATTCCTATCTGCAGCTGTGTAACTACTTAAATGTTTCTCCTGAAGGTCTGGCTCTTACTTAATTATTACCTTAATTACTTTACTTACCACCTCAATCAGGAAGCAAAAAATATTACACAGGCCTTTCCCTTTATGAGCGACTGGGGGTTTAAAAACACATAATGATTCAAAACTACTAATTTAAACCTTGTGTGAATTTTTTTTTAAAACATGCTTTCATTTTCTTTAATTCAACATGAGTTTGAATTGAAGAAAACATGCTTCTGTTGTAGCTTGTGCTATACCAACTGAAAGCGTTTAAATCCAAAACAGAATCACAAATTCAAAGGATTGAGTACCAAGATGTGTGTTTCGGTGTGATATCTACGGTACCACAGAATCAAGGCGGAATCTCTTCATCACGTTGGTCAGCCAGGAGCATTCACAGCAAGAGAAGAGCTTACGTCAGAGAGCCAAGGGACCTGATTACAGACCAAGATCACAGACGCTACAGTCACACCTGCCTAGAAATGAAGCATTGGCTCAATTAACTGCGCAGCCCACGTAGACTCCCCTCGTATAAGTGACGAATTGGTGCAGCTTCCTCCATCGGTAAAAGAGCAGGTTAGCGAACCGCCATAAAGAGTCCCCTGACCGCGGCGCGGAGGCAGACTAGTCCCGCGATTCTACTGATGATGGAGCGCCGTCGAGCGGAAACCTGCTGCGTCTTCACATTTTTCCGTCTGCGTTAAAAAAAAAAAAAAACGCCGTTTCTGTCACAACATAAATTAGCGGTCCGCCGGGGAGGGCGCGTGAACGAAATTGAAATGTATGTCATATTAATGTCAGCTATTCTTCCCTCGGGAGGGGGAGTAACGACGCAACCGTCAAATCTATGCGTCTTCCGCGGAGCTCCGGTCTGTTTACTCGCCGAGCCGTGACAGTCCAATAAGCACTGCCTTCAGCGCGCGAGTTCTTAGGGGCGCATTTGGCTTCGGTCACATCGCTTGGCAACCACAAGGCTACAGAGCACCAAGATTCTTTCAGCCAATAAAACTGGCAGAATATCCACAGTATGAATCAGCCACTTGTAGAAATCACAACGGAATGTTTTAACAGAGTATATTTAAGCACCTACATTACTTATTGATGTAACAGAATATGTGAGGTTGGTCATTTAGGGCAGACCCAGAAGTGTTTGATTTGATTGGCAGAAGGCTTGGTGACCCCCCCCCCCCCAGCCCACCAGAAATGGCGAGTGAATAAACTGTAATTCGCTGAGGCGCTGCCCCCACCCCGGAGACAAACGGTCACGGCACCATTAAACTCTGAACACCCTCACAAAGGGACAGCTCTGCCCTTCGGTCAATAAGATGTGCCACGGAGTGAGAACATCACGCAGCCGCTGCAGAAACCCACAGCACTCCACAGGCGTTCTGAGGAAAGAGTCGTCCAAAATGCCCGTTCGATACGAACCTGAGCGTGGACCAAAACAATTATTTTTAAAGCGAACACTCTGGTGTTGTAGGCTATGTCATCTAACTGGCTAAAGGACGTTTGGCAAATGAAAAATACCAGGAGAGAACAAAACAAAAAAAAAAAAGCGTTGCTGCTTGTTTACACAAATACATTTTTGGTTACAGTCGTTTTGAATCGAGTTAAGTCAGGAGAATGGATGAGATGGCGGAGCATTTCTGAAACAGGATGTAATGATTCACTTGGATTAACAGTCACAAAGCTTTGCCCGTCGGTGGTGGGGTGGGGTGGGGTGGGGTGGGGAGCTCTTAATTAGAGTATCTCAGCGCTCCAGTAAACAAGTCCAGGTCAAACCACCTGAGGACCAATCTGTCAATAGGTCCACAGTTGGGATACAATCACTAAAACAAATCCACACCTTAATTTACTCCTTCATTTATTTTTTAACAGCTGTTTCAGGATGAGTTATGGGCTTAGGTGTGGGGGGGAGGAGGGGGTGGTGTTGGATTCTGTTAGCATTTCCAGGTATACTGCAGACAAGACTCTGAATTCACCAGCGCAAATTGTGACCATATGTTGCATTATTTTTTTTTTTTTGCAGCTCAACTGCCTGAGCGATAAATAGGGGGAAAAAAAAAAGATATTTCTAATTCAGTAATTATTTACGCTGAACAGCTAATTATGTGCTCAAACGCATATGCATGAGTTAGCTGCTCAAACGAGTAAAGATTTGAGATCAGCTGAACCATCACGAAACTCCGTACCCAAAAGGAAAAGTGCCTGGCAGAGTGTGAATTCAAAATGGTAACACTACAGAGTGCACATTTCAGCAGAACCGCGCTGAATCGTGAAAGCAGCCATGACAACAGGGGTGTTAATAGGCACGATGGACGAAGTGGAACTGGCAACCCCCAGTAGCCGTGACTGCATTCACGATACAGCACGGCCTCCCCCGCTGTATTGCTTTTACAAAACGGTTACAGCGTGCAGAAAAAAATCGACAACATTATTAATTTTGTCGTTTTATTTCGTAAACGAGCGGTTTGTGCAAGGAGTGACACTGTTACTGTATCGGATTTACGATCACTGTAGAACGCGGTCTCAGCCAATCGGCACCCAGGATCGAAGCAACTCGTTTTATATAAGCCAGATTCCAGCGTTCAGCAGGCGCTCTTATCCAGACGACGTGCGCAGATTTCAATATCGCATACAATCCAGGCTATTTATACAGCTGGACACTTATGCAAGCAATTCAGTTTTAAGTAGCTTAATCAAGGCTACAGCAACAGCAGCAGCAGCAGCAGCAGCAGCACACTGACTGAACCCTACAACCTTTGAGTTATGATCAATTTCCCCAACCACACTGCCGCCACATTGCATGAGAAGACAGAAAATCAGCAGAGAATTTGATAGTCTACATTACGGTCTACATCCGTACAGTACCTAACCGTGACACATCCGCAAAAAAGCACTACTGGAAAAGTTTGCACATTTCCTCATCAAAAAAAGGCACAGCGGACAAAAATGTTGGGCTGTGGAAACTCTCCGCGATTTAACTGCTGGGAAAATATTACCTTTTTACCCTATAACTCAGGAGTCTGGTTTAGTAAAACAAGACCAGGTTAAAACCTAGTATATGTGCTGGACCTAACACACGTGATCCGGGCCGACCAATGGTGTAACTTCACAACTCGGCTGACCAATGGTGTAACTTCATCACTCACTCAGTCACTCAGTCAGTCACAGACATTCGCGTTTGTAGGGCTGGCCCTGCTGGTGCGGTCCAGCCAAAAAAAAAGAAAAAAAAAGGCTAATAAGTGAAATGAGTCCTCTGGCTGATAACACGCTGGGGGGGGGGGGGGGGGGCGAACTGCAGAGGCAGCAGAGATCGGGTCAGCCACTCCAGATCTGTGCTGTAAATTCTGTAGAGCCGAAATCTCACCTTCTTCGGCGCGGAAAACGCCGGAACCCGCTCCGCCTTACGCGACCCAAACGCGGAAAACGCAGCGTCTGTTCGCCTTTTTCTCGCTGGTTGCCACTGATCCGAGGAGTGCTCCTGTGTGTAGCTACATTTTCGCTGGATTTTTGCATTTGTTTTAATGATGGTTTAGAGGCGTCCGATCTTATCCGAAAAAAAGGGCCCGGTGTTGGGAGCAGGTTTTTTTTGTTTTAGCCCAGCGCTAGAAACATCTGATTCTGCTAAATTCACAAGTCGTAGTCCTTAATCAGGACCTTGGTATGTAGAATCGGGTGTCTCTGTGCTGGGGCGAGAACAAAAAACACCGGCCCCTTTTCAGGTAAAATTGCACACCCCTGGTATAGAGACACTTCCTGGGGAAAAATGTAACTTCTGTAATTCTCTCCCTCATACTGTAGAGGTTTTATTCGGTATTGCTAACATACTGACAAAACTGTTAATATTACTATTGTATACTATGATTGTATACTTAGTGGCAGGGGTGTCGTAGTGGGGGTAAAAGTGGGACTGACTACCCAGGGCCTGAATGGGGGGAGGGCCCTCGAAAAGCCTGGAATGATGCGTGAGAGACATGGATCAAGAGAGGAGGAAGGGGGCCCACAGAGACTGCTCATGTATAGGGCCCAGAATTTTGTGCTACATCCCTGCTTAGTGGACATGTATTAACCTGTGTGTTTGAAACAGGATCTCTAACTCTACTCCACGTTAGCGGAACAGGAAGTACACATCTCATCAGGTTTGCGCGATGCCGTCCCCTCCTGCGATTCCCAGAGGAAGTGGAGCGAGCGCATCGTAGGGATGACACTCTCAAAAAAAAAAAAAAAAAAGGCCAGAAAAGTAAAAATAAATAAATAAATAAATAAATAAAGACCCCAGAGGTGTGACGCTCATGAATTAATTCAAACTGAAACCGAAACTCGGGTGAATTCAGTGCGACCCTCGGCCCGTTTGCTAGACTGGGGGGGGATTGAGGAAAGACGGGGGAGATTATGAATCAGACTCCTGGGGGGCACTGCAGCAGAAACGTCCCTAATCAAATTTAGAATGTCCTTTGATTGACGGGAGGGAAGGTAAAAAAAAACAAAAAAAAAAAAAAACCCAACAGCTGCACCTTCAGCACGATGCAAAACAATGTTCATAATTTAAGAATGAAGAGGGAGGGGGCTGAACCCGGGATGCATAATTAATCTCTTTAGCCCTACACACCCCTGAATGCATCACTGAAATTCTGTTCGCAGGTATTCCGCTCGCGAGGTCGTCTGGGACTACACACTGCCGTACTGGGGTCTGCTTCTCTCCCACAGAACACACCTGCAGCCCTCACCTGCAGCCCAAACACCTGCAGCCCTCATCTGCAGCCCAAAACACCTGCAGCCCAACACCTGCACCCTCACACAGCCCAAACACCTGCACCCCACCTGCAGCCCAAACACCTGCAGCCCTCACCTGCAGCCCAAACACCTGCAGCCCTCACCTGCAGCCCAAACACCTGCAGCCCACACCTGCAGCCCAAACACCTGCAGCCCTCACCTGCAGCCCAAACACCTGCAGCCCTCACCTGCAGCCCTCACCTGCAGCCCAAACACCTGCAGCCCTCACCTGCAACCCTCACCTGCAGCCCAAACACCTGCAGCCCACACCTGCAGCCCAAACACCTGCAGCCCAAACACCTGCAACCCTCACCTGCAGCCCAAACACCTGCAGCCCCATCTGCAGCCCAAAACACCTGCAGCCCAAACACCTGCAACCCACACCTGCAGCCCAAACACCTGCAGCCCACACCTGCAGCCCAAACACCTGCAGCCCAAACACCTGCAACCCTCACCTGCAGCCCAAACACCTGCAGCCCTCACCTGCAGCCCAAACACCTGCAGCCCTCACCTGCAGCCCAAACACCTGCAGCCCAAACACCTGCAGCCCAAACACCTGCAACCCACACCTGCAGCCCTCACCTGCAACCCACACCTGCAACCCACACCTGCAACCCACACCTGCAGCCCAAACACCTGCAACCCTCACCTGCAGCCCACACACCTGCAACCCACACCTGCAACCCACACCTGCAGCCCAAACACCTGCAACCCAACACCTGCAGACCCTCACCTGCAACCCAAACACCTGCAACCCACACCTGCAGCCCAAACACCTGCAGCCCTCACCTGCAGCCCAAACACCTGCAACCCACACCTGCAGCCCAAACACCCGCTGAGGTTATCTCCGCTTTCACGGACATTCTCTCACTCTCTTCCTTCTCCCTCTCTCTGTCCCCCCTTCTTTCTCTATCTCCCTCTCGCCCCCTCTATCTCTCTCTCTCTCTCTGGTGGGAGAGTAAAGCTTCATAGCATGGGACTAAGAGGCAGCTGTTGGTTGGACTGCAGGGTGGAGGGGTACCGGGGGGGGATGGATGATCCGGGGAGGCAGCGATCCATTAGGTGTCACACCCCGTGACCCGTAGTGTCTTATTCCGGCCCAGCGGAGGGGAAGCGCGGAGACGAGCGGCGCTCTCCGCGTGACGGTAACCACGGCGGCGGCAGCGGTGCTGGAGACCGACCCGGTACAGACGTGAGGAGAGACGCCGCTTCGCCCCGCTCAGACTCAGACTCAGACTCAGAGTCACCCGGTCCAGGGAGCGGCGGTGCCAAAAGCACTGGAGGAGGAGGAGGAGGAGGAGGAGGAGGAGGAGGAGCGGTGTGCCAGAGCCGCCCCGGAGCTGTCGGGGTGATGTACCGTCTCCACAAGCTCCTCTATCACAGGAGAACACCTCCACACTGCAGAGGCCTGGCAGAACCGGGCAGCTCACGGGCCCAGTGCCTTACAGCCAGTCAGCACACGCTCGCTCTTATCCACAGCAACACACACACAACTTTCTTTACATAGTACTCCGTTTACACACAGCAGGGAACGTTTTAAAGAAAATCAGGTTAACTACTGTAACTCTGCTCATGGGCACAACGGCAGTGTCTCGCTTGGGAATCAAACCTGCAACCTTTAGGATTACCTGCCCAGGGCCGTAAGAGTAAGGCAAGGATGTGCACTGTGTCTGTGTGTGTGTGTGTGTGTGTGTGTTTGGACTGTGCTCTCTAACACTTTAAGATGTGCGATCACAAATGTGTGATTAGAATGTTCTCAACTCTAATGCTGATGCACTCACCACTGGTAGCAGTGGGGTTCTAGAACACTGACTTGGAATGTTGAAAAAAAAAAAAAAACATTCAAAAAAAACCTGCTCTTCAAAGGGCTAAGGCCCAGGGGGGTCCTGTACTGTCAGCGCTGGAATCACGAAGTTAGGCCACCTGATAGATGAAGGTGAGCTCAAGGTGTAACACAGAAGGTGAACCAGCGAGAGAGAGAGAGAGAGAGAGAGAGAAGCTGCAGTTTTTGGGGGGGCATTTGGTTTGAATGAGGAGGGTTTTTCTTTTTTCTTTTTTTGGGGAGGATTATAAGAAAGCATCGTCTCTGGAGTCTGCTGAGCTCCTGGAGCGGGCTTCTCCAGGGAAGAGGGAGGCTGAAACAGCAGGTTTCTGTCCCAGGTTTGCTGCTGTTCAGAGGGGGCTGGACTGCACCGCAGAGGGGGCTGACTGCAGAGGGGGGCACAGTCACTGTTCCTCAGCCATCCCAACACTGGAGAGGCCTGAGGCGTCACAGGCTTCAGTCCATGGGAAAAGAAAGTTACACCAATTGTGTGCTGAAGCTTTGCACTGTGGCCAGGAGAATAAATAAGTTGAAGAAGCGCGGAGGGGAGTCACACAGACATGGAGCCCTCCTGGAAACAGAGTTATAACAGCCTCCTTCTCAAGCGTGTAGCAGACAGTCTATGGAGGCTACTCCATGGCAGTACTGCAGCCAGGTCTGGTTAGGAGTCGCTCTACTTTCCACTGGAAGGGTATGTCCTGTCTTGGGCTGGAGCTATCAAAAGAACTGCATGGGAAATCTCGAGGTACTTTTACCTTGCTGGCTTTCTTCTGCCCGCTAAATACAGCAAAGGAAAAAAAAAATATTAACCCTAATATATATTATAGGGTTAATATAACAGGGTTAATACTAATACACATTAAGGTGTGAGGTCACAAATATGTGGTTCATGTGTTCTTAACTGAACATTCTAATGCTGATGTCACAATCACTGCTGGCAACTGAAAGCAGCGGAGTTCTAGAACACTGGCTTAGAATTCTGAAAAAACTGCTGTTTAACCAAGAAACACTGACTATTCGCGAAAGCCAAAAAATCATGCCAGAGCTGGCAGGGGAAGAATGTGGTTTCAATTTTGTGAGCTATGGATAAAACCAAGCTTGTTGTGTATTTATTTTGTTGTTTGTTTGGTTATTTTGTTCATTTATTTAGGCCATTTGATCCCTTTTTTCCCCTGAGGGAGGAAAATCAGTTTTTCCCAAACTGAGCAATTTTTTTTTTTTTTAAAAAAAAGCTTTTTTCTATGTTAATTTCCAAGGTGACCACTTTACAACCGGAAAGACGGAGCAATTAATCAAAGTTTCTATAAAAATGTTACTAAAAGGTCTCAAAAAACGCCATTGTGTTTCAGTAGCCAATCAATCACACACATTTTATTTATATAGCGCATTTTACAAAAAAACTGCCACAGTACACTTTACAGTTTATCCTGGCCTGAACCCTCACAGAGCAAGAGCCAGAGGCAACAGTGGCAGGAAAAACTCCCAGGAAGAAACCTGGGAAGGAATCAGACTTTGGGGAGGGGGATGGGGGAGTGGGTTGTCCTCCTCTGGCCAGCTCAGGGTGTGGGGGATCACACATACAAAATCAGTCCGTTTCGATTTGCAAGACATGGCAAGATATGTGCATGTCTTTCCGTGTGACTTCAAACTACCTGGCCATCTCCTTACCATACTCAAACGCTTTACCTTTACCTGAGGACAAATGACGCGCTGAAATGTCCAGGTTGGAAAGTTTTACACATTAACCAAGCTGTGGGTACTGTTATATGCTAAAGTTTACCTCTGCGCTGCTCTGGCCAGGAAACTGCTTGTTCCAAAAGATGCACGCGCACATTTTTCTGCTGAAATCACAGCTGGAACAGTGGAATTTATTTATTTATTCATAATTCACTTCTCTCTTGAGGTACAGGCATACTGTACACCAGAGGGGGACGGAGACGATCAGTTACTCCATTACGCAATCTTCTTTAGTCATCCAAAAATGCGGAATAGGGCCGATCGCGGAGTTAGTTATTCATTTTTAAACTCTGTATTACCGTCCTTCGTTTTGAATAGCCGTCGCTCGCATCCGTTTGGCCGGTGATTTAGCGGCGAGCTTCTTTATGCTGGCGCCACCGTAATTAAAGCCAGCTCCATCAATCCTGCCCGGTTTCAGCACCGTTAGCCTGCCCGCGCTGCAATGCAAAAAGCTCCCCGGATGCATATGAGTGTTTGCGCGCGCCATAACAGAACGCCAGCACAGAGATGAATCGTGCGGTACTGTAATAGTTACCGTTTCCACATTGCCTGGAATGGCTTAATCCTTATTGGCCTTCACGGTAGATTTTTTTTTTTTGCGCTTAAAATTCTCCAGGACGAAGGAAGTTGTTTCTTAACAAAAAAAAAAAAAAAAAAACGGGGGGGATTAATCATGTTTATTTCTCTCTCCCTCTCTCTTTTAATGACCATTCATTTGCATTTGAATATTTCCTCTGTAGTAATTTCATGAAGTCTGGTTGAGCTACGCTCCCTAAAAAAAAGGTCTGGCATAATGAGAATGCAGACAGTCAGAATCCCGGCGCTAAATTTATGTAACCGAACCGCGCGGCGCAAACTATTATTTTTTTTTTTCGGGGGCGGCTCCGCAAAGCGGTTGATGGATTTCCGTGTCTCGGTGGGGGAAATCAGAGAGCCGGCCGGGCGGCGCGGTTATTGGGCTCCGGCTGAGCGATGGCGCGGGAGGACGGAACGGATGTGGCAGCCGCCAGAATGATGCGCCGCAGACCGCCGTACATCACGGAATTTGACTTGGAGGTCTTAAACACAGAGAGAAAAATCCCCAACAGGTGTGCGAGAGGGAGGTAAAGCAGGGAGCTGAGCGTGTAACTGAATGGCATCTTTTTTAATGCATTTACATTATTCGCAATTACGCGCTGTTACTTCTTAAATTAATTGTATGTATGCATGTATATACAGTATATCTGTGGTGCACTGCACGGTGGTGCAGTGGGGTAGCACTGTCACCTCACAGTAAGAAGGTCGTGGGTTCAAATTTCGGCTTGGGGCCCTTCTGTGTGGAGTTTGCATGTTCTCCCCGTGTCTGCGTGGGTTCCCTCCGGGTACTCCGGTGTCCTCCCACAGCCCAAAGACATGCAGGTAGGCCGATTGGAGACTAAATTTCCCACAGGTATGCGTGTGTGAGTGAATGATGTGTGTGCCCTGCGACAGATTGGCGGCCTGTCCAGGGTGTATTCCTGCCTCTTGCCCAAAGCACGCTGGGATAGGCTCCAGCACCCCCTGCGACACTGCCCAGGATAAGCGGGTATAGATAATGAATGGATGGATGGTGTGTATGTGTGTATGTGAATGTATGTGTGCAAAAATAAATAAAAACAAAAGCCTTTTTTGCACTGAAATGAAATCGCTGCTGACTTCCTTCCCTTCGTGGGATTACATCCAGCAGGGCCCCTCAACACCCTGGAGGTCTGAGGAACCCTGGGTCTCCTACAGGGGGGTCCTCGAAGGTAATTTAGGAGATCCCTGGCCAGACTTGATATGAAATTACTATATATAGGTAATCCCGCCCCCCCCCCCCCCCTCCCCAATACCACCCATCCCAACAAGATTTAATGGGATCACCGCTCAGATTTAGCACCTGATATTGTACTTCTTGGAGCTGTATGAGGACAGCAGAGGTCAGCCTGGCTGTGCTGGCTGTGTATGGGGGGGGGGCAGGTCATTATGTGAGACCCCCCCCTCCGGGGCAGACTGCCCAGGAAACAGGGTGTTTATTATCAGCCCTGCAGTGAGAAACAGCTGTGGGGGGGGGGGGGGGGGGGGGGAAACAGCACCAGAGGCTTTAATGACACCCCTGGCTCCAGAGTCAGGGCTGTGTTTTAATTGTGTTGAGGGGGGGGGGGGGGTCAGGATGATTGCGCCATTATCAAGGGTCACATTTCCACGGAAACTGCAGTGTGACCTCAATCCAGAGCCTCTGGTTTTACTCTGTAACTGCCTTACCTCCACACACACACACACACACACACACACACACAACATAACGCACACCTTCCTGCAAAGATCGCAAATACCTTTTTTTTTATAGTCATTACACCACTGCCCTCAACTTCTCTCTATTACTTCAGCCACTAATATTACAATGTGCTTATATCATATGTGCTTAGATCTATTAACAGAGTCTCCCCTAGTGCACCAGTACACTGAGGCAATTATTACCCTGGTGTTTTTATGATGCTGAAACACCAGCTAATGAACATATAATGAACCTACTCTCCTGGACATTCAGTTCAGCCAGATATTTAGGATAGCTGGGATCGTTAGTATTTTTATCAGGGCCCAGGAAAAAGATGCTAACGGGTAGAACAGCTTTGGTGGACGGACAGGGCAACAGGCAGGGCTCAGAGAGAAAATCTGAAATCATCGGGTTGGTCAAAACCAGTCCTGACACATCTGTGGACGCTCGCTCGCTCTCTCTAGAATACAGACTAGGAGAGAAGAAGAAGAAGAAAAAAAAAATCGATGGACCTAAATCAAGGGTCTACGACCCGGGTCCTGCGGAGTCACACGGTCCGCTGGTTTTTGTTTCCCCCTTAAAAAGCCGTAGCCGATTCAGACCCGAGAAAACCGGGTGAGGTGAGTTGCCTGTTTAATCAAGCGTTTTAATTAACCAATTACAGGGCTGATTAGCAGTGAACACCAGCAGGACGTGGCACCAGCAGGCCCTTCAGGACCTGGATGGAATGAGTCCTCTTAAGGAGAATTTCTCATGAAGGTCATTATTTCCACCAATGCGTGTCCATTTTAGAAAAAGAAAAGATTATTATCATTAATATAGTCATTATCTCAGCACAGGAAGTGCCGTGGTCGGGGATCGAACCTCCCAGCTGTGCGAGGGGATTTGTGTATGAATTGAGAGTTGGCCACGCAACGCACAGTAATTTATGTGCTTGTGATTATGTCCACATTTATTTTAGACAAAGAGAGGGAGAGAAAGATGGCAGAGAGAGGAGATGGAGAGGGAGAGCAAGAAGAAAAGGAGAGAGAGCAAGAGAGAGTGAGGGAGAGAGAGGGAGAGAGATACAGAGAGGAGACAAGAGAGGAGAAAGAGAGAAGGAGAGAGAGAGAGTGAAAGGGAGTTAGAGAGTTTGGACTGGAAGGAGTTTGAGGACGAGCAGCATGCTGGTGGAGGGGTGCAGTTAGTCAGCATCTCTCTCCGGAGCAGGAAAGATGTAGAGAGAGAGAAGGAGAGATGGAGAGAGAGAAGAGGAGAGAGAGGAGAGGAGAGAGAGGGGAGGGGAAAGAGGGAGAGAGGAGAGAGAGAAAGAGAGGGAAGAGGAGAGGAGAGAGGAGTAGGAAAGAGGGAGAGACAGGGAGAGAGGGAGAGAGGAAAAGAGGGAGAGAGAGGGAGAGAGAAAGAGAGAAAGAGGGAGAGAGAAGGGAAGGGGAAGATGAGGAGTGAGAGCCTGGCGTACCGAGAGAGACAGCGAGGGTAGAGGAGCAGGGTCGAGGAGAGAAGCAGAAGATTCGGATTAGGAGTAGAGACCAGAGAGGAGAGAGGGAAGAGAGGAGAGGGATGGAGCGCTCTGCAGTAAGGCCCTGGCGTCAGCTGCAGTAATTTATCTGTGCTCGCGCGAGGCTGTTAGCAGGATGACACAACTCCCCAGCACGGTCCGGCAGAGAACCCAAACCGCCAAAACCGCCAAACCGTTCCTTCCCTTCCCCCCTCCCGTGATTCAGGAGCCTCTCTGACTCCCCTTGGTTTAGTCCCCAAACCTCCACCCCCTACCCTACCACCGTCCAATGGCATGTAGGGTCCAGGGGCTCCAATCTCAGGCGTGACTCAAAAGTCAATCATGAATCAAACTGACTCAAGAGTCAATCTCAATGTGACTACCTAGGTTAAATAAAGCTGAAATCAAATAACAAAAAACTGAGCCCACACCTGCTCATCTAGGAGGTAGGGAATATGACTACTGCTGCTTTCATGTGCAAACTGGTCGCACTGCTTAAATACATTTGAATGAACAGCAGAGGAGGGATGTTTGAGGTCCAACTGACCAAAATAGGCTTACAAGATCCAACCTTACTAGAGATTTAAAAACCAAAGCAACTTTATATACCCGGTTCTCAAAAATCACTTTCCACACTCTGTCAATCACAATTCTTGAAAGATGACAGCAAATCCATCTGTAATTTTTTAAAGAAGGAAGCGAACTATGTTCTTTAAGCATATTTAAGCCTGACATGGTTTAAAGAGCCCTTCCATCAATCAGGGGTGGAATCAGACTCATTACATTTCAATCATAAAAGCACAATGGAACAGCTTTGCACAAGCAGTTAGTACTCTTATTGGACTCAATAACTCAATAATGTATAATAATAATATTTGAGATGATTGTCTAATTTGATAACCAAATGCTCGTAATGGAACCAAGATACTTTGAATGTAAGAACATTCCACCAAACCTAGTGGTTTTAAGACACCTGTTGGCACTTCCTGGTATCTGTACCATCCAGTACGGAAACTCAGAAGGGCCATGAAGGACCATTTCATTAAATCAGACTTGGGAGGGCAGTTCTGCAACACAGCCCCCTCCTAGCGTGATTCCATTGGCCTGCGGACTGAAAGGTTTGGCGAAAAGAGCGATAGCAGAAGCAGTTTGAAAAAAAACGCTCTTAAGAGTTGGAGTCGCGGGTTTTAAAGCACAAATTATGATATTCATTACGAATAATAAAAATGAATAATAACCTCCTGTGGAATGTAATAATAATAGTAGGAAAGTGGCATAAAGAACAGAGACTCAATTTCTCTCCAATCCGGAGTTCGGCTAAACTGGATTTATTTGAGTACACTGCAATGCTGATCTCAATTATCGTCTGTCAGAGCTGATCATGGCTGAAGGTTGCCTGTTTGTCTGCGGAGAGGGCCCGCTATGTGTTGACCCATTTTAACGCGACTTTCCCTCCATTTTTCTGATTAGCCCTCAGCCAGCATTTCCCCTGCTTTACTTCCTCAACGTTTGTCTTGGAAAATGACACGTTCTTATCAGTAATGGACTCATATAAATAACGTATTTATATTAATGATGTATTCATCGCTGCTTCTCAGCGGCAATTTCTGTTTATCGCGGGTTTTTATCAGCTCTTCATGGGGGGGGCGTGTTTCTGTGTGTGGGGGGGTGGGGTGGAGGAGGTTATTTGATTGTAAAGTCGTGTGTGTGTGTGTGTGTGGATATTTACAAGTGTAATCAGAGACAGATACACAAGCCGTGGGGGAATTAAGATGGCATACAAATAATCTTTTTTCTTTTTTTCGTTACGAGGAGGCACGGCTAGCGGGGAACGAACCACAGCGTGGCGTGAATGTCAACGCGAGGAGGGGGTGTGTGTGAAAATGAGGGTAATTTGGTCCCCGCAGTGTCAGTGTGTAAGCAGGCTCCTGCCTCCACCACTGAACCCCACAGCTCAGTTAGCTAATTAAGCTGGATGCGCTCATGGAGTGGCTCACTGTAAACGCCTCATACACTGACTTCATATCACATATAAATTACACACAGTAAATCCCCGGGCTCTGTACGGACTATGTTCCTGGAGCCTTTATCCAAGTTGATTTATACGCGGCTCAGCAATTAACGTAGGCTGTTACTCAGGGAACGCTGCAGAAATGGCAAACCTTCAGCCTACGTAAACGGCAACCGCAGTTCAATATTTACAGAAGAAAACGACCACAAACGGCAAAATCATTTTTTTTTTTCCAGCTGAAGCAATAATGCTTGCTTGATAAACAAGTAAATGTAAAAGCGTGGTTAAGCACAGCACATATGTTATGCCTTATTGCACACAATATTACTATAATTATAAAATATGTGTTGTCAGATCACATACTGTAAGTGTTAGTGCTAATTAACCCAGTGAAGAGTAGGTTTTATGGAATGTTTTTCAGTGTTCTAGAACCCCACTGCTTTCAGTTGCCAGTAGTGATTGTGACATCAGCATTAGAATGTTCAATTGAGAACATTCTATTTACTTATTTGTCATCTTACACCTCAAAGCAGGGCTGCCCAATTATGTTCCTGGAGATCTACCATCCTGTATGTTTTCATTTCAACCCTAATTTGGCTCACCTGACTCTACCAATTAGCAGCTCAGCAAGATCTCTGGCTGTTGAATGAGGTGTGCTTCATAAGAGTTCAAGTGAAAATCTACTGGACGGTAGATCTCCAGGAACAGGATTGGGCAGGTCTGCCTTAAAGGGTTAACTAATGAGGAACAGAAGTTGACAGGAAAGCAGGAAAGGACTTGGATATATTATTGTGGCTGTGGCCACAGCCAGTGATATGGGTTTTCTCTGACACTGATTACTGATACGTTAACTACGTGAGCGTTATACAAATCTGTTTGCAAAGCTTAGCCAATGTAAAATGCTCTTTCCATTATGGATTTTCACGTTGCAGTAACACATTCCTTTTATTGCGTGTATACATTTTCTCACCCCCCCCCTCCCCCTCCCCCTCCCCCCACTCTGAAGACAACTACAGAGCCCACTGATTGAAACATTGACGACAATATAAAGATTTATTTTTACGAATGACATCGATTCCTCCCAGGCTGTGATTCGACGCAGAAATCCCTCAGCATTCCAGCTAGTGTGGCTTCAGAGAGGAGCCACTTTCAGTGAGAGATTAATTAACGAGATCCATCAACGCCACGCTCGGCGTTCGTCAACTGTGAAGATATGAAGACGAGGGGCTAATTATGACTAATTATTAATAATCAGCGGGATTCGTCTATCGCGGCAGGTGATTTTACGGCAGGTTCTCCCGTCTGGTCTAATAGCTGCAGTCTTTTTGGGCAACGCTAGGGGGTGTGCAGGGGCGCAGGAGAGATTTTTGAAGTGGGGGGTGGGGGGGACCAAACTGAGCAAAAGAAAGGTCTCAAATTTTAAGCTTATACAACTGGGAAGGGGGTCCCTATGAAACTGGGGGGGGGGGGGCGTATCCCCCCCACCCCCCCCCCGCCATCTGCCCCCTGAGGGTTTGTTTAGGCTGCCGGAGAACGGATGCAATGGATTCCCCCCGCCCCCAACCCCCCTCCTCCCCTGCCACTGAGGGGGACATCTTTTTAAAGCTTTAGAACAGGTGACAACAACCTGTCCTGTCTGCCTCTCCATCACAGACACACAGGCTGTCAGACAAGAGCTCTCAACCGACACCCCACAAACAAACCCCCGCCCACCGCCCCATCCTTAAAATTGAGGTTCAGACTGCACGGCTCCGTAAATCTGCACAGGAAAACTCGGTTTGAAAACTCAGAGGGACATTTTCGGGGGCTTTCACCGGCTGCAGCTCTACACCGTAAGCAGCGTCTCAGCTGGTGTCGTTCTGTGTGGTTTTGTTGACTCGTGATGGAGAGTTAACTTTTAGCCAGACTGTGCCCTGGTGGAGTCAGACCTGGGATCATTTCTCCCCAAGAACTAACCATTACATTACATTACAGGCATTTAGCAGACGCTCTTATCCAGAGCGACTTACACAACTTTTTTACATAGCAATTTACATTGTATCCATTTATGCAGCTGGATATATACTGAAGCAATGCAGGTTAAGTACCTTGCTCAAGGGTACAACGGCAGTGTCCTTACCCGGGAATCGAACCTGCGACCTTTCGGTTACAAGCCCAGTTCCTTACCCACTGTGCTACACTCGTCCGATACCAACTAACACAATAAGTAATTAGTAATAATTGTAACCGATAACTAATAACGAATGCTGTAAGGGAGGTGGAGGGAGCCTGGGAATAGTAGAATAGTTCAGCCCAAGCTTTCTCAAGCATAACAAAGCTAACCTCATTAACCCTATTTGGAAGTCAGCGGGGCGTGACAAACGGCGATTTGCTGGTAATCTGCGTTTAATGTAAACATTAAACGATATGAATGCTCAGAGGGACTGGCTTCCTCTGTGGGGTTTGGGACAGCGTTTTAAAGTGCGCGCTGATTCCCCTCTTCCGCGAGATAAAGAACTAGCCGCATATTTACCGTTTTTGCTTTTGTGTCCGTTTCCACATGCGCCCCCAGGGGTATAATATTTCTGAGGAGGCTAACGCGTAATAACGGCTACAGCAACGGCGATTTACTTTCCGTGGCGGCGAGAGAGAGATTGCCGTTCAGGAAAAAAAAACAAAAAAAAAAAACAGAATTGTTCGTTGCGGCAGTAACAGGGTCATAACGGTCAGGGTAAATACCACTTGTCAATGAGCCCCGTCAGTTTAAAACCCTATACACGGCTTTTCACAGGATGAGTGATGACATTTTGTGTTGTTAGAACAAAAGCCTGTGTTCGTGTTCTCTCCTTTCGCACTGGAGGGTGGGTGGTCTGCATATAGATTTGCTATTTTAAAATGTATTTTAATAATTTTTCTTATTGTTCTATATTTCACTTATTTCTTAAGAAACTCAGGATGCAAAGACAGGCAATTATGCATTTATGGCTTTTCTAAAAATATGGCTCGTACAGTAATTGCACACGTTTGACAGAAGAAACAAAAAGGAGCAGTTGAGAGAACACGTTCCGGGCGAATAAATTAAAACAACTTTTCATCACGTCTCTTACTGTCTTGTGCATGGTTCCGCTAAAATGATTAGTGATATTTTTAGAAGTCCCTTTTTGATAATAATAAATTAGAGAGCAATTAAAATGTACAGCAGTGGCTGTTAAAAGTCATAATAACAATAACAGCAGCACATATTATAAATGCTTATTCATCTTGCCATAATTATATATATATCTGGAAACACGCAAAAGCATCGCTGAGGTAAAGACGGGGAGAGAGACTGCAGACCGAGGAAGCAGGATAAATCTATTGTTATGTGACTCCGTGGAAAAATTAAGAACATTTAATTAAAAGTTTTAGGCCCTGTTCATGACTTAAACTATAAATATTACAAAAATAAATAAATAAAAGTTTCTGGGGTAAAGCTGACCATCCCTGACAGAGCCCAGAGCTTCCTCTGTCTCTATGGAGACAGAAGGTCCCTAAAACTGTCCCTCTAATTTCATTTAGAGGGGGGTTTTATGTTGGGGGAAATCCCCCAGAGACACTGAAATGTGGGGAAGGCGGGTAATACGGATGCAGTGCTGGCTGCAGTAGACCCAGCAGCAGCTGCTGTGTATTCTCCCAGCACAAGGCTGTCAGGCCACTGCTTAAAATTCCAGTCCCATCCAGTCCCATCCCAACCGTTCCGGGCAGAGCGGGATTAGGAAGCCAGGAAAGGCTAATTGATTGGGGAATATATGTGCATATGTATATGCATGGTCACACTCACACACACTGACACACACACACACACACACACTCACTCACACATATGTAACCTCCAACCTCCAGGTACCTGAACACTTAAGATTGTATGTCTAAGTGATGTCACCATTATGCTGCTACACTTTAGAGTGTGTGTGTGTGTGAGCGAAAGAGCTGAGAGTGAGTGTGTGTGTGTGTGTGTGTGCTTGAGTGAGAGAATGTAATTGTATGAGTGTGTGTCTGTGTGTGTGAGCATGCATGGGTGTATGTGATTGTGTGTGTTTGAACGGGGATGGGAGAGAGAGAGGGGGGAGGGAGACAAAGAGAGGGAGAGAGAAAGAGAGAGAGAGGGAGAGAGATTGAGGGACAGAGAGGGGAGAGACATTCAGAGAGAGAATGAAAGAGAGAGAGAGGGACAGAGATTGAGGGAGAGGGAGATAGACTGAGAGAGAGAGAAAGAGAGAAAGAGATTGAGGGAGAGGGAGATAGACTGAGAGAGAGAGAAAGAAAGAGAGAAAGATTGGGGGAGAGGATGGCAGTGCCTGAACAGGCCAGCTCAATGTGTTATGTCAAGATAGGCTCGTCAGTGCGCTGGCATCGGTGATGAGTCTGTCAGACGGGCCTTGTGACATTTCCAGTTCCATAAACACACTGACACGGGAGCTACATTAGCCCAATCCCAAATCTCCTTCTCCATGCATCAAAGGCATGACATCAAGAGGAACAGCCGCACCGTATCCAGCCTAAACTTTAAACGGGAGCGACCACATAAAAATAAAAAAGAGTCCTGAAGTGCTCTGGGCGAGTGAAGCTCTGTAGCGTGGGGTTTTGGGATGATGTCACTGTTTACAGCAGCACCCAAGGGCCCAGGGGCGTGGGGAATGTGTGGGACGCCATACCCTCGGGCTGCCTCTTACCCACAATGCTCGGAGTCCTCGTTTTACTCTTAAAGTCCACACACGCAGGGAGAGCAGAACGGAACAAAACCACAGAGAACAGGGCAGCCCCCTACGGAACGGGACCCTCCCCTGGAACCCACGAAACCCGCCCTCCTCCACCCTCACCTCCGCACCTTTCAAAACTCCAGCCCAGCCGGCCGCACTGCACACCTGGAGACACCTGTTAGCAAAGGAAGCTAAAGACCAGGGCTGCCCAGCCCTGCTCCTGGAGATCTACTGTCCTGCAGGTTCCAACCCTAACACAGCACACCTCATTCAACAGCTAAAGATCTTGTTTGCTGCTATTTCGTAGAGTCAGGTGTGCCAAATTAGGGTTGAAATGAAAACCTACAGGACGGTAGACCTCCAGGAGAAGGGATGGGCAGCCCTGCAATAAAGACCAATATCACAGACATGGAAAAAGATTATATTATTTTTATTATTATTTAATAAAAAAATAATAATTTTATTTTCTAATTTTACTTTCAACTTTTGGTGAGGATTCAGAATTAAATGAATAACTAAAAAGAAAATCGACTATAAACACTGGCTGATGCTAAACCTGACAATAAACCAGCGCACAAAAAATGAAAGCCATCAGTATTGGTGTTCTCTCTTTTTGTAAGAATGGCTTGTGTTCAGATTGGGCTGAAATGGAGCCATTTACCTGGGCCTCTTTGTTGACAAGCTGATATTGAGGTTCACAGGTTGTACGCGGCCCAAAGATGGTTTAATAAAAAAATAAATGATAATGAAAAGAATAATTGTGCCTCTTGGAGTCCATACGCCAGGATGGCTACACACAAGCAGCCATTACAGCCGCTCCATTTCATTCCCCCCCCCCCCCGAGATCTCCCAATAAAATACCCAGCGAGCCCGGGGCCGGATATGACCCTGATGGTTTTTCGATCGACTCCCCCGACGGTGGAGGTCCGGCTGCGTTTCTGAGTCGAGCTCTTATCTGGATCAATACTCCGCCACCCCCCCCCCCCACACCCCCCCCCCCCCCACACAGACCACGTCCCCCATACTCCACTGGGAGGCCCTTCTGCCTCAAGACCAGAATCATGTCAATCTCTCACAAATGGAGGGGCTGGGGGGTGAAATATTCCGGATAGGGGCCGGGGATGGGGGCGGGGGCCGCGGCAGGCGGGGTGGTCAGACGGTTTGTAACTGCAAATCCCACTGGTTCACACCCGTCTATTCCACCTTTAAAATCACAAGTACATATTCACAGCTCTAAGATGCCGCTTGATGGCTATTCGCTTCCCCCCCCCCACCCAACTTGTCAAACTCCTTGTAAAGCCAATAAAAAAAGCGACTGTGTTATTTACTTGTTTGTCAAAGTTAACGGGCAGGGTTTTATTGGAACCAGGCCTTTGAAGAGCACTGTCCAAGCACAAGCTCAACAGTAGGTCAGGGACTACAACTGAGGTTCAGGAAGGCCAACATTTTGGAGTTTGTCAGGAGTGGTGTAAGTAATACTGCAATACAGGAAAGGTGGCAAGCCTGGTGAGGCATAAAACTGCACAGACTTCCGTAACTTGCTAAATAAAGGAGATTCTGTGATCATTTGCAGTGCCACTGCAATTTATAAGCATCAAGTTCCAGTCTCTGCCCATCACCAGCGACAGGTTCATCGAAGACCAGGTCCGATTGAAAGCCAGTCAGGACGTCTTCAGCTCTGAATAAATTCTTGAGGAAATGGGTGAGAGTACACCTGTACTGGACGCTGTATTGTAAAAAAAAGTTTTGGGTTCCCCAGAAGAGCCGATACAGGCGTAGCTGTCACCTGAGAATTTGTAACAGGAAGTGATGGTGTTTGGGGCTTGCACACAGTCACTGAGAACACTGCCCTGGGATACACACCCGCGTTGGCACCCATTTCCAATTTACGGGGGCCAAAGCATCACTGCCAAGTTTAACAGATGTTGTATCACCTGTAAGTCCGCATGCAAACTGGAAATAGGTCATAGGATGATTGATTGACTGATTGAAAAAGTCTGAAGTACAGAGTTTACCCAAAACCGTTTGGCGATGACAGACACAAGAGCACCCGGCTGCCATGACTCTGTTCTGACTGATGCAGCTTCCTTCAGAAAGGGGAACGATATCAGAGGATCTCTGAAGGGGAAGGAAAGTAAACCCAAATTTTTGATGATGATATATGGCGAAGCGGAGGCTATTTCTGAAGGTATGACTTTTTTTAATACGCGCCCTGGAATGGGAACTGGGCCAGCCGCTTTGCAGCACCCCAGCTCTCTAGTTCACGAATGACTACATTTCCCATGGTGCCCACAAACAGCACGATTTTAACAACCTCCCATTATGGGACTGTGGTTTACTGATGCATTTGGCACACAGCTGAATAAAGAATCTAATTTTTAATTAAAAATATGTTTCTCCCCCCCCCCCTCCCTCACCCCCCCAATGACAGGAGTGTTATTTTCTTCCTTCTCAAAAACAGCCTAATTTTTTCTCTATAGTGTGTACCTATTGGCTAACAACTATAAAGGCTTTTGTTGTATTTGTTGTTTATAAATCATAGTTTATAAATACAACAAGCTTAATAAATGCAATAATAAAGATCTATCTTTTTTGAAGACAAGGACATATATGTTATGCATATCAAGTCATTAATTTTAATTAAAAAATAATTAAATGCATATTCTCACTCCCTTGATTACACCTTATATAATGGATGCTTTCCTCAAGTGGAACAAGGCCTTTGACCAGAAGGTTGCAGGTCGGAATCACAGGTATACATTGGAATATGTGGGATTTAGTACAGGAAACACTCTTCCAGTTTAAGTAATAAGTGGATAATATCAAATTTCAATCTTTACAGGTGTTCTTGGCAAGACCCATCTGCTAAGCACATATAACTTGACATTGGAGTTCACAGATTTAGTTAGAGGTAGCCATCAGACAGTTGCTTGTGTCCTCGTAATGATCCTGCAATCTACCATTGCGTAATTCAGATTCAGCCAATAGAAATGCAGCAGGTACTGGGGTTACACAGAGGGAAAAGCCAGTGTCCATAAAACGGACACTGCTAAGCATGGTTGCCAGATTGGGCGTATATATTCTGCAGGGGAAAAATGGCGTTGGGCGGGTTCTCCGTTTTCAAACCTGGCAACCCTGCTGCTAAGCTTGCCACAGCTCACTGCCGTTGCCTTGACACACACCACACCACCTCTCCCCCGTCAGCACCATCCAATCAGCCAATAAGATTAAAGAAAAGACCCTCTGCCCGTCAGCACCGTCCAATAAGCCAATGAGATTAGAGAAAAGACCTTCTGCCCGTCAGCACCATCCAATCAGCCAATGAGATTAGAGAATAGACCCTGTGCCCACGGGGGAGCAGATCCAATTCATATATATATAAAGGCTATATATATATATATATATATCAGGGTGACTGATTAGCTCATGTGCATAATTGCATTCACCGCTCCAACACACACTGAGGGCAAGGCTTATAATCTCTCTCTCTCTCCCCCTCTCTCTCTCTCTCTCTCTCAATTCTACATCTCCAAATTCTGGTTTAACTGGCATTCTCTAAACACACACACACACACACACACACAGTATATATACACTTATATATACACATACATACATACCTACCTACCTATACACACACACACACACACAAATATATAGGCTATATATGGTAATTATATAATATTCCACTGTGAGAACGACTGGGCCTTCCATGGCAGGTACAGAACGTTCCCACATTTGATCATGGTTCTGAATCATTAGTATGCAGCGCCACTCATCTGTAAGCACTCAGTGCGAACTGTAATAATTATAAATCCATTATCGATGAGCACACACGCGCGCGCGCGCGCGGGCGGGCGGGCGGGCGGACGGCAGGGGTGGTCCGGCACGGTCCTTTCCCCCGCGGGCGAAAATGCGCCAGCGCTCTCAGCTCAATGAGACGTCCGCTCGGCCGTCAATGGAAACAAAGAGAATGAACTACCCCCCACCCCCCCACCCGCCCCCCGCTCACTTTGGGGAGGAAATGCATATCGGTGAAGCGTCAGACTGACCCGGCCATTTCAGACCGGATCAATCCGCCTCGTTAATGGGAGAGAGATGCACGCGGTGACACCGGCAACAGCACCACCTGGGGAAAACGGAGCCGGCTTTTTACTGCATGAGAATGGATATGTCTTATAGTCACACACACACATGCGCTAAGGCACGCACACACATACACACACACACACAGGCACGCACACACACACACACACACACACACACACACGCTAAGGCACGCACACACATACACACACACACAGGCACGCACACACACACACACACACATACGCGTGCGCACACGTGTGCACACACACACACACACATGTACACAGACACACACACACGCTAAGGCATGCACACACATATACACACACACACACATACGCACACACGCTAAGGCACGCACACACACACACACACACACACACAGGCACGCACCCACACACACACACACATACGCACACACACTAAGGCACGCACACACATACACACACACACACACACGCGCGTGCGCACACGTGTGCACACACACACACGTACACAGACACACACACGTGCACATACTTCTCTGATTTCACACACTGGACTTTTACCCTGTTTTACCGAACTGCAGTAAAGAAAGCTTCAGGACACTATGATCTGACATTGCTGTTGCAAAATGAGAAGAATTAATTAATTAACCTGAGACATTAGTATCAGTGTCTGTGTGCACTAATTAACCTGGGACATTAGTATCAGTGTCTGTGAGCACTAATTAACCAGGGACATTAGTATCAGTGTCTGTGAGCACTAATTAACCAGGGACATTAGTATCAGTGTCTGTGAGCACTAATTAACCAGGGACATTAGTATCAGTGTCTGTGAGCACTAATTAACCTGGGACATTAGTATCAGTGTCTGTGAGCACTAATTAACCTGGGACATTAGTATCAGTGTCTGTGAGCACTAATTAACCAGGGACATTAGTATCAGTGTCTGTGAGCACTAATTAACCTGAGACATTAGTATCTGTCTGTGTGCTTTATGGCTGTTTCTCTGCACTAATTAACCTGGGAAATTAGTATCAGTGTCTGTGTGCACTAATTAACCTGAGACATTAGTATCAGTGTCCGAGTGCATTAATTAACCAGGGACATTAGTATCAGTGTCTGTGTGCACTAATTAACCTGGGACATTAGTATCAGTGTCTGTGAGCACTAATTAACCAGGGACATTAGTATCAGTGTCCGAGTGCACTAATTAACCTGGGACATTAGTATCAGTGTCTGTGCACTAATTAACCTGGGACATTAGTATCAGTGTCCGAGTGCACTAATTAACCTGGGACATTAGTATCAGTGTCCGAGTGCACTAATTAACCTGAGACATTAGTATCAGTGTCCGAGTGCACTAATTAACCTGGGACATTAGTATCAGTGTCCGAGTGCACTAATTAACCTGAGACATTAGTATCAGTGTCCGAGTGCACTAATTAACCTGAGACATTAGTATCAGTGTCCGAGTGCACTAATTAACCTGGGACATTAGTATCAGTGTCTGTGTGCACTAATTAACCTGAGACATTAGTATCAGTGTCTGTGTGCACTAATTAACCTGAGACATTAGTATCAGTGTCTGTGTGCACTAATTAACCTGTGACATTAGTACCAGTGTCCGTGTGCTTTAACTGGACTGTTTCTCGGGCACATAAATTTGAGTGCCGGGCAAAGGATTAGTACCAGTGTCTGTGAGCACTAATTAACCAGTGACATTAGTACCAGTGTCCGTGTGCTTTACGGCTGTTTCTCTGCACTAATTAACCAGGGACATTAGTATCAGTGTCTGTGTGCACTAATTAACCTGAGACATTAGTATAAGTGTCCGAGTGCATTAATTAACCTGGTACATTAGTACCAGTGTCTGTGTGCACTAATTAACCTGTGACATTAGTATCAGTGTCTGTGTGCACTAATTAACTTGGGACATTAGTATCAGTGTCCGAGTGCACTAATTAACCTGGAACATTAGTATCAGTGTCTGTTTGCGCTAATTAACTTTGGACATTAGTACCAGTGTCCGTGTGCTTTACGGCTGTTTCTCTGCACTAATTAACCTGGGAAATTAGTACCAGTGTCTGTGAGCACTAATTAACTTGGGACATTAGTATAAGTGTCCGAGTGCACTAATTAACCAGGGACATTAGTATCAGTGTCTGTGTGCTTCAGGGCTGTTTGAGTGCACAGGGTTTACAGGTTTATCCCATGTCTGGTGCAGTGTGCTGTGAGAGGCCTGTGAGAGGCCTGTGAGAAAGATTCTGGGAAACCCGGGGATTGAGAAATAGGCGTCGGGATCGGAAACCTGGCAGGGAAAGCAGGTTTCGGAATCTCGTTCGCCAGTGGCTGCATCCGCATCCTCTTCTCGTGGACTCGGAGATCGGCTCGCCATGCCTGTGTTGGGACGCCAGAGGCGCAGGGGACGTAAAATATGTCACAGCATAAAAACGGGGCGTCCCTCCTGCGGGTGGAGTTTATGTCCAAACATAAATTATGCATCTGGCAACCACACTCCTATCCTACAGCCTCATTCAAATCCAGGTGAAATCCCCACCCCCAGATAAATAAATTTTTAAAAAAAGCATCAAATGCACACATGCAATTTACAGCGTGTCTTAAAAAAAACCCCAGGAAATGCGTATCCGTAGTTTAGAAACTGTCATTTATTATTATAAGGAGTTGGCCTGCATGTTGATTATCTCATGTTCTCCTTCCAAACGGATCTGTTCCTCACAGCTGAAATGAAAGAGGAAAAACCTCTGAGCAACTGAATTTGATGAATTGGATCCTCCCTTCCAGACTGACACACCAGCACCTTAAGACTTATAGACTAGCTGTGATGAATTCCTCTCCAAACCTCTCTCCCTCCTCCCCTCTCTGCCTCTCTCTCCTGTCCCTTGCTCCATCCCTCTCAGTCTTCTCTCTGTCTCCCTCTCTTTCGCTCTCTTTCTCCATTTCTCTCTCCCTCTCCTTTCTGTCTCTTCTCTCTGCCTCTGTTTCCCCCCCCTCTCCATTTCTCTCTCTCTTCTCTCTCTGTTCATCTCCCCTTTCTCACTCTCCATTAATTTCTCTGTTCTCTTTGTCTCTCTCTCGCTCCCTCTCTTGCTCTCTCTCTCGCCCTCCCTCCCTGGCCTCCACCCATCCCCATGCCACACATGGAAATGTCAGGGAAAGCTTCTTCGGTCAGGAAATATGGATCCAACCTTTTTGCATTAACTTTATAGACGAAGGCAGTAAAGCCGGGGTCAGCCGGAGGACTCTCCACCCGGCTGAAGCATCGCTTGTTCTGCGGAGACGGATCCCCCTCATTGCCCCCTGGAGCCCGCGGTTAATCTGCGCCGCTGCCGCCACCGGCTGGCCGAATAACACCAGCCAACCACACAGCCAGTTAAACGCCCGTTAGCCGCGTGGCTAGCACATTCGTAACACGCCCGTTAGCCGCGCAGCTAACACATTCGTAGCACGCCTGTTAGCCGCGCGGCTAACACATTCGAGGCACACCCGTTAGCCGCGCGGCTAACACATTCGAGGCACACCCGTTAGCCGCGGAAGCTCTCCGTTCGGCCCAGGCTCCCCTACCTCTGCATCCCGCGCCCGAAACGGCGCCAACCGCGGGAAGAACAGAAGACTCCGGACGGGAGCTCGCTTATCCACAGTACAGGCGCGGCCTCGAAACACAACAGCGGGTCGGCTGGGTACAGCACACGGGATGCAGGTACTGCAGGTACGGGGACGGGATGTACACAAACCATTTAGGTTTACGTTGGATGGCAGCCAGTTATAGCTGGCCAATTTCATTAAAAGGGGGGGGAGGGGGGGCATTTTCAATAAAAAGAGTTTTTACTCAGTAACCAACCTCGTGATTTCTCCTGCATCGCTGCCGTGGCAGAGCTGGGTGGCAGAGCCTCAGTCCCCTCAGATAGGATCTCCAGAGGACCCAGAGGTTCAGGCCCCTCCCCCCCTCTCCCCTCCCCCCTGGCCCCTCTGCCCACCCCCTCTCCCCCCCCCTGCCTGCACCCCTCCCGGTCCATCCTGGTTTCACCCTCCTGCGTCTGATTACGGTCACACTGGCTTTCTTTTTCTTTATTTTTAAAGACAGTATGAAAACAAAAGGGTCTATTTTTGAAATTCGGGCACTGTAGCGATTTCGTAATACACCAGAGAAAGAGAGAGAGAGAGAGAGAGTGGGCGAGAACTCCCAGCTCAGGCAGCCTAATTCTTCACAGAAATGAGGCGAAGCGAACGGCCTCTTAAAGACCCTCTGCAATCACTCGCAATCTTTCCTTTCAAGCGCTCATTAAGCCACTAGATGAAGATGTATACTTTTTTAAAAATTTATAAATATGACAATTAGAAAATTCCCTTTTTGAGGTAAAGCGTCACCGCTGACTGGTTAAAGTAATCAGCGATGCCGCTGATAGGTTAAAGTAATCAGTGATGCCGCTGATAAGTTAAAGTAATCACTGGCACCTCTGATTGGTTAAAGTAATCAGTGACACTGCGGATTGGGAAAAATATAAAACCAATCTGCTCTGCAATAAACAAGGTCCCCAAATCACCAACACCAAATCCACATGTAATGGAAAATATAGGAAATTTTTTCAGAATAAAAAAAAAAAATTACACATTTAAAATATCAACTAAATAGCAACATTTCATAGTATTTGTCCTTTGTTTTTTTGTGCAACTATTACAAAATTATTATTTTGACAGCACAGGGTCTTTAATATGAAAACTCCCTGTTGTTCTTCAGAGCAGTGAACAGACCATACGGGAGCTTTACCAACAATCAGATACAAGCAGCACATTTCACCTAAACTGGTCTACTTCAAGGAGGCAATTCCACTGACCAATCAGGTGGGTCCACGCCAAGCTCACCGACCAATCATCTGCGACAGATGGGTCCAATGCCAAGCTCACTGACCAATCAGCACCTGCGACAGATGGATCCAATCCAAGCTCACCGACCAATCAGCACCTGCGACAGGTGGGGCTGATACCAAGCTCACCGACCAATGAGCGCCTGCGACAAGTGGGTCCAAGCAAAGCTTAGACTGCCACTAACGCCCCCGCTGCCCTGCCCCCTGCCCCGCCCCCCCAGGTGAATACGGAGTCAATTTCATTAAGAAATTATGAAAGATTACGAAAGTATGATTAAATTTCAGGCACCAAAGATGAATGACTCACACTAATCTAACATTCGTGCCATTTAATTTCAGACATTTTTAAACAACGTCGTCTCTGTAGTCAGGGCCGATGCCACCAGTGAGAAGAGTGGATTTCTTTCAACATCAGCACGCTTCTGCCGCAAAAGCAACTCTTTATCTGTGAAGAAACTGAAGGATCAGAATCGGCAAATCAATATTCCCCTCAACATCGATTCAGCTTGAAAGCTGAGGGGTCAAGATGGCGTCGTTGTTTGCTTCGATATTCGTAAGTTCAGAAAAAACTAAAAACAAGATGGTGGTCTTATTCACGGGCCCTTTGCAAATGCAGATATTTAGGAAATTTGTAAACATTCAAAACACTAATGATAATTATATTTTATTAATCACAACAATTGAAAGCAAGTATTTAGTCTTTTGTGTAAATAATTATATTGCATAAAAAAGATACACTTCATTCAGGCTTTTAGAGTTTCGATTTGACTGTTTATTTATAAGGCCTGGAGTGAACGTGCAGCCGTTTCCATAAACCCTCGATGCCTTCAAGTCCTGAGCCACCATGGCCTTGGGTAATCTTCTCCCTCACTTACCACCCCCAAAAAAGAAGGATGAGAAAGAGAAGAATTATTCAATTACCGAGAGACATTTACCCCCCCTCCCCCCTTTTGCTATTCCCGCAGGCGTGAGCGTACGGCACAGGAAACCACAGCCGCTACGACGCACGAGCGTCAAAGGCAACGCAAGGCTGACAAGCTACGCTAAGCTAACGAGCTACGCTAAGCTAACGAGCTACGGCACGCGTCCGGCGATTAGCGGTTAGCCACAATTGCAACTCAGCGGACCGTGGGAGGGAGGCATCTGCTGAGGAAACGACCAGGACCCGACTTCCAGTCAAACGGCCAAAACACCACGAGGGGGAAAGATATACAGACAGACAAACAGACGGACAGACAGACAGACAGACAGATGGACAGAGCTACAGACAGACAGATGGACAGAGCTACAGACAGGTCAGCTAACAAACAGATAGACAGACAGACAGGTCAGCTAACAAACAGATAGACAGACAGACAGGCCAGTTAACAGACAGATAGACAGACAGACAGGTCAGCTAACAAACAGATAGACAGACAGACAGGCCAGCTAACAGACAGACAGACAGACAGACAAACAGATGGACAGTGCTACAGACAGGCCAGCTAACAGACAGACAGACAGACAGATGGACAGAGCTACAGACAGGTCAGCTAACAAACAGACAAACAGACAGATGGACAGAGCTACAGACAGGTCAGCTAACAAACAGACAGACAGACAGATGGACAGAGCTACAGACAGGTCAGCTAACAGACAGACAGACAGACAGAAAGACAGACAGACGGACAGTGCTACAGACAGGCCAGCTAACAGACTGACAGACTGACAGACTGACAGACAGACGGACAGACGGACAGTGCCGTATGTTTTCAGTGTGTTGAATGCTCACTCCAGTCCCTGGAGGCCGCACGCACATCTGGACCTGATCAGCTCTTTACCGTTTAATTTCTCTCATTATTTGACCAGGAAATCACCTCACTATTATTGCATATTAGCGTAATGGCCTTAGTTTTTTTTTTTGTACTAATTGACTTTCTGTTTTCGATACAAAACATATAGTAATGCTACTCAGTTCATGGTTATTTGAAGGGATTTTAATACAGGGCCTTGTTTCAGTGCATAAAAAAGCTGTGTTTTCTCAAAAGTTACTTTGTAGAAAGACTGACTTTTACGCGCAGTATGTACAATTTCAAATAAATGTGGGCACTGCAGTTCAGTCTGGCTCCTGGTCTACTTGCTCTGAAACACTAAGATCAGATATTTTGTAAATCAAGCCAAAATAAAGGTCTCACTGGACAACGAGTCAATAAAAATATGACTTATGAAAAATAAAACAGACCCACTGCTCAATAAATAAATTAAAGCTGGCAGAAAATCACAAAAAAACTGGAAGGTCAGGAAATGTTTGACAATATGATTTTGGCTCCTGGCCCTAGCCTCGCTTGTTCATTAAACACACACACACACACACGCACGCACACACACACACACACACATGCACAAACGCTACCACGCACGCACACACACACACAAACGCTACCATGCACACACACACACACACGCAAACACGCACGCACGCACACAAATACACACACACACACAATCACACACACCCACACAGTCACACAAACATATACACAGACATGCACAAACAGTACAGAAGGCAGAACATGAACACCTACATGCCTGTACCCCCCCTCCCCACCCCTATTCCCCACCCACACACCTGTACGCCCCCCCCAACACGCAGCCTGTTTTCCCCCCCCACCAACACACCTGTACGCCCCCCCGCCCCATTCCCCACCCACACACCTGTAGGGCCCCCCCCCCCACCAACACAACTGTACGCCCCCCCCCACCCCATTCCCCACCCACACACCTGTAGGCCCCCCCCCCCACCAACACACCTGTACGCCCATCCCACACCGGCCCCCACCAACACACTGTACGCCCCCCCCATTCCACCCACACACCTGTAGGGCCCCCCACCCCCACCAATACACACTGTACCGCCCCCCCCATTACCCACCCACACACCTGTAGCCCCCCCCCACACGCAGAGAGAGATAAAACCCGGCGGCCGACTCTCTTTCTCTTCTCTCTCTCTCTCTCTCTCCCCCCGCTGTGTGCAGATCGGCCGGAGTGGAGCGCTTTTCAAAGAAGCTGCAGCACTACGGCAACCACTTAGCGACGGGTGCTACAGACGGGGGGGGGGGTCAAAAGGATAGCAACAAGCGAGGGCACTGGGGCTACAGCACGAGGATAGCAAGGGGGGGGGGGGTACAGGGGGGCACAGGGATAGCAACAGGGGGGTGGGGCGGGGGTTAGTTTTTACTTAACACTTCAGAAAAATAATAGGGGAGCGCTTTTCTCTGTGCATAGATCACTTATCCCCCCCCCCACACCACACACACACACACACACACACAAACACAAACGCATGCACACAAACACACACACACACACACAAACGCACGCACGCACGCACACACACACACGCACGCACACTCACACACAAACACACCCACACACATGCACATGCACACAAACACACACACCTGTAAACATATGCACATGCACTAACACCTACGCAAACACCTACAGATACACACAAACACCCACCCACCCACACACACACACGCACACACAACACACACAGATGTCCACAGATCCGGCCAGCGTTTTCCCACTCTACAGGGATGCCCCAGTGCTCCCCGTGCCTCAGTGCACACACACCGTCTCTGGCTCTGCAGCCAATGGACAGGAACCCGCAGCATCTCCCCCTAAAAGGGGGGATTCACGCACAGCGCGTGCATGGCAACCTGTGACCACACTCAACTGTAGCCCCCACACACACACACACACACACACACACACACACACACACACACACACACACACACACACACACACACACACACACACACACACACACACACACACACACACACACACACAGCCAGCCAACGAGCCGCCGGGACGGACGGAACGCGTGGGTTCACTCTGCATTCACACTCCTCCGCGCTCATCCATCCTTCCCCTCATCCACCTGTTTTTCACACTTTCATTAACGCACGGCTTTCCCCAGGGCTAATCAGATCACTTCATTCTGTGCACACTATCTCTTTTTCAAATTTTTTTTATTCCTGGGTGTTTGTTTGAACCGGTCAGGTTTAAAATTCGGATTCGACCCCAGTGCTCGTAGTTCAACATCTCCCAAACCCCCCCCCCCCCCCGTAAATCGGCTGGCTCACAGGTGCTGCAGCAGCTGTCAGCTCAGACAGAATGAGGAGCGTAAACATGCTCACCTACCTCCTCCGGCAGCGACGGAGAGATGGAGCGACTGCACACATCCTCCACTTCTCTCTCTCTCTCTCACGCTCGTCTGCTCTCTTCCTTTTCTCCCCGTCCGTTACTCAGTCTCCCCCTCCCCTTCCTGTCGACGCATTAGAGCACCTTTCAAGTCTTTGTTTTTTCTCTTTCTTTTTTTCTCTTCTCTTTCCCCCCCCGTGCCCCTCAAAAGAGTCTCTTCATTTCAGCGGAAAGGAGGAACTGAGGAGGATGGATGTGCGCGTTTCTCTCGCGCTCTGTCTCTCTAGCGCTCTGGTGCTCTCTCCCTCTTTCTCTCTCTCTCTCCCTCCCTCCCTCCCTCCCCCTCCCTCTCTCTCGCTCTCCCCCCCCCCCCCCTCGCTCGCTCTGTGGCAGTCGTGCTACAGCACCAGATGGAGAGGACTTCAGCTGAGATTTTTTTCTTTCCCAGACATCCTCCAGTCTCCTTCCCTCCCCTTCTCTACGTCCACGTCTCTCCCCCTCCTCCTCCTTATTCTCTCTTTCTATCGCTCCCTCCCTCCCGCACTGCATCTCTGTCTCCCTCTCTTTAACACATACAAACTCGCACGCACGCATCTCACACACGCTCACACACACACACACGCACACATACACACACATCTCTCACACACATGCACACACACACATGCACACACGCTCTCTCACACACACACACATCTGTCACACACACACACACACTCACACGCACACATACGCTCTCACACACACACACACGCACACATACACACACATCACTCACACACATGCACACACACTCTCTCACACACACACACACTCACACGCACACATACGCTCTCACACACTCACACACACACGCAGACACACACACACACGCGCACACCCAACTCTCCCACTCACACACACACACACACACACACTCAGTATGATGTCTGACAGAAACACCCCATTTCCCTGTCAGTCTGTCCCCAGTGCAGGCCAGGACGGGACAGTAATTGGTAGTTATTTTGTCAGTTGAGCCGTGCCGGGCAGCGGTGCCATTAGCCTGACACCAGCGCTGATTTCCCTCCGCACAGGTTTAAACACAGCGAGTCACTCCACACAGTGAGTCACTCCACAAAGGTTTAAACACTGCGAGTCACTCCACACGGTTTAAACACAGCGAGTCACTCCACACAGTGAGTCACTCCACACAGTTTAAACACAGCGAGTCACTCCACAAAGGTTTAAACACAGTGAGTCACTCCACACAGTGATTCACTCCACACAGTGAGTCACTCCACAAAGGTTTAAACACAGCGAGTCACTCCGCACAGATTTAAACACAGCAAGTCACTCCAGACAGTGAGTCACTCCACAAAGGTTTAAACACAGCGAGTCACTCCACACAGTGAGTCACTCCACAAAGGTTTAAACACAGCAAGTCACTCCACACAGGTTTAAACACAGCGAGTCACTCCACACAGTGAGTCACTCCACACAGGTTTAAACACAGCGAGTCACTCCACACAGTGAGTCACTCCACACAGTGAGTCACTCCACACAGGTTTAAACACAGCGAGTCACTCCACAAAGGTTTAAACACAGCGAATCACTCCACACAGTGAGTCACTCCACACGGTTTAAACACAGCGAGTCACTCCACACAGTGAGTCACTCCACGTTAACACGGTCCTCCAAAATACACAGCGAGTCCTCAACTCCACACAGGTTTAAACACAGCGAGTCACTCCACACGGTTTAAACACAGCGAGTCACTCCACACAGTGAGTCACTCCACACAGGTTTAAACACAGCGAGTCACTCCACACAGGTTTAAACACAGCGAGTCACTCCACACAGGTTAAACACATCCTCTCTCACACAGTGATCACTCCACACAGGTTTAAACACAGCGAGTCACTCCACACAGTGATCACTCCACACGGTTTAAAACACAGCGAGTCTCCACGTTCAACACAGCGATCTCACTCCACACAGATTTAAACACAGCGAGTCACTCCACACAGTGAGTCACTCCACACGGTTTAAACACAGCGAGTCACTCCACACAGCGAATCACTCCACACAGGTTTAAACACAGCGAGTCACTCCACACAGCGAATCACTCCACACGGTTTAAACACAGCGAGTCACTCCACACAGAGAGGCACTCCACACATGTTTACACACAGTGAGTCACTCCACACGGTTTAAACTCAGCGAATCACTCCACACAGGTTTACACACAGGGAGTCTTTCCACTGGTGGGTTCCCCCCAAAACTCCATCACGACCCCAAAAGATATCCTCACTTGCGCTTACGTCATAAATCTGCAGAGCCACACGCCCAATAATGGGCGCTGCTGAAATGACATCACACCCGTCTGGAACAAACTGCAATTAAACTGAGATTAAACTGCAATAAAGTTTTTTTTTATTTTAATGGCCGTATTTCTTCTTCACCGATTCGAAGGCCCCTGAAACACGCGGGACGTCTCCGGCCTGCTCGAGCCGACCCGGCAGTTATGAGGAGGCCGTGAGAGGAATTAATAAAGACTCTTCATCACGGAGACTTCGTTTAAGCTCGTCAAACCGACCGATCTCCCGGTTAAGATGGGCATGTGAGCGGGCGCCAGGCTGAACGGGCGCTGTTTGGGGGCATGTGAGTCCCGTCCGTCCCATCCGTCCCGTCCGGGTTACGGGAGTGAGACGGTTTTCGGGATGACACACGGGGGGGGATGTGGGGGGGGGGGGGGGGGGGGGGGAGATACCCAGACCGATTGGACGTGTGGTGCCGCGGATGCCAGGGAAACGCCATTCCAAATGTCGCTGTTTTTCTCTCACTGTTTGTTTGGGTTGGCCTGTGGTTACCATGGCAGCAGAAGTTGGGGGTGGATGTCGTGTAACTGCTCACACACACACACACACACACATACGCACACTACACACACACACGCACACAGACACACACATACAGCACACACACACCACCACCTTTACACACACACACACACACACTGTGAGGACCCGCTCAGCCTGGTTGCTGCGCTGTTCTCTTTTTCATTTGCAGGTGCGTAGTGGGCGGGGTCGGCTCATCACAGGACGATGCAGTGCACCTGTGAAAGCTACCTGTTGGCTATAAGGCCTGTTTTTCCCCTAAGATGGGGCCCTTCCTCAGAGCAGTTGGCCTGATTTCAATGCATTTTCATAGTCTGCTTGTTTTATCGTCAATAAAACATGAGTTTGAATGCAGTGCTACCTCTCAACTAACTCCTCCCACACACACATACACACACGCACGCATCAGCAGTGCATCTCTACACACACTGTATTTCTGAACTTTTCCTGAACTTCTCCAGCAGACAGAATGCGTTGTGCAGGCTGTGGCCACAGGGCTGTGAACAGGCAGCAGTGGACAGGCAGCTGTGGACAGGCAGTAGGGGACAGGCAGCAGGGGACAGGCAGCTGTGGACAGGCAGCAGTGGACAGGCAGCTGTGGACAGGCAGCAGGGAACAGGCAGCTGTGGACATGCAGCAGGGGACAGGCAGCAGGGGACAGGTAGATGTGGACAGGCAGCAGTGGACAGGTAGATGTGGACAGGCAGCAGTGGACAGGTAGATGTGGACAGGCAGCAGTGAACAGACAGCAGGGACATGCAGCAGGGGACAGGCAGCTGTGGACAGGCAGCAGGGGACAGGCAGCAGTGGACAGGCAGCTGTGGACAGGCAGCAGGGGACAGGCAGCTGTGGACATGCAGCAGGGGACAGGCAGCAGGGGACAGGTAGATGTGGACAGGCAGCAGTGGACAGGTAGATGTGGACAGGCAGCAGTGGACAGGTAGATGTGGACAGGCAGCAGTGAACAGACAGCAGGGGACATGCAGCAGGGGACAGGCAGCAGGGGACAGGCAGCTGTGGACAGGCAGCAGGGGACAGGCAGCTGTGGACAGACAGTAGTGGACATGCAGCAGGGGACAGGCAGCAGGGGAAAGGCAGCTGTGGACATGCAGGGGACAGGCAGCAGGGGACAGGCAGCTGTGGACATGCAGCAGGGGACAGGCAGCTGTGGACAAGCAGCAGGGGACAGGCAGTTGTGGACATGCAGCAGGGGACAGGCAGCTGTGGACAGGCAGCAGTGGACAGGCAGCAGGGGACAGGCAGATGTGGACATGCAGCAGGGGACAGGCAGCAGGGGACAGGCAGCTGTGGACAGGCAGCAGGGGACAGGCAGCAGTGGACAGGCAGCAGGGGACAGGCAGCTGTGAACAGGCAGCAGTGGACAGACAGCTGTGGACAGGCAGTAGGGGACAGGCAGCTGTGGACAGGCAGCAGGGAACAGGCAGCTGTGGACATGCAGCAGGGGACAGGCAGCAGGGGACAGGTAGATGTGGACAGGCAGCAGTGGACAGGTAGATGTGGACAGGCAGCAGTGGACAGGTAGATGTGGACAGGCAGCAGTGAACAGACAGCAGGGGACATGCAGCAGGGGACAGGCAGCTGTGGACATGCAGCAGGGGACAGGCAGCTGTGGACAGGCAGCAGGGGACAGGCAGCTGTGGACAGACAGTAGTGGACATGCAGCAGAGGACAGGCAGCAGGGGACAGGCAGCTGTGGACATGCAGCAGGGGACAGACAGCAGTGGACAGGCAGCTGTGGACAGGCAGCAGTGGACAGGCAGCAGGGGACAGGAAGCAGGGGACAGGCAGCAGGGGACAGACAGTAGTGGACATGCAGCAGGGGACAGGCAGCAGGGGACAGGCAGCTGTGGACATGCAGCAGGGGACAGACAGCAGTGGACAGGCAGCTGTGGACAGGCAGCAGTGGACAGGCAGCAGGGGACAGGCAGCTGTGGACAGGCAGCAGGGGACAGGCAGCAGGGGACAGGCAGCTGTGGACAGGCAGCAGGGGACAGGCAGCTGTGGACAGGCAGCAGGGGACAGGCAGCTGTGGACAGGCAGCAGGGGACAGGCAGCTGTGGACAGGCAGCAGGGGACAGGCAGCTGTGGACATGCAGCAGGGGACAGGCAGCAGTGGACAGGCAGCAGGGGACAGGTAGATGTGGACATGCAGCAGGGGACAGGCAGCAGGGGACAGGCAGCTGTGGACAGGCAGCAGGGGACAGGCAGCAGGGGACAGGCAGCTGTGGACATGCAGCAGGGGACAGGCAGCAGGGGACAGGCAGCAGGGGACAGGCAGCTGTGGACAGGCAGCAGGGGACAGGCAGCTGTGGACATGCAGCAGGGGACAGGCAGCAGGGGACAGGCAGCAGGGGACAGGCAGCTGTGGACAGGCAGCAGGGGACAGGCAGCTGTGGACAGGCAGCAGGGGACAGGCAGCTGTGGACATGCAGCAGGGGACAGGCAGCTGTGGACAGGCAGCTGTGGACATGTAGCAGGGGAAAGGCAGCAGGGGACAGGTAGATGTGGACAGGCAGCAGGGGACAGGCAGCAGGGAACAGGCAGCAGGCAGAGCGAGGGCTGCCACAGGGCCGTCCGCAATGCACTCGGCCAGTCCGGTTTTCAAGCCCCTTTGGTCAAAACAACATTTTCAAGGGCCGTGCAAATCGCTGAATTAAACATGACATAATTTTTGGAAAATCTCCGGTTTTGGGCAGGAGATGTGGTGACCCTAGTCAGAGCTCCCGTTGCAGTCCGGCTGCCAATCTCGCCCAAGGGCAGCAGAGGGGCTAGAGGCCTACCTGATAATGGCTCAAAACAGGCTTCTATCTTACCAAAAAGCGCTGTCCTGCGGGCTAGCCTACGCCACAGAAAATGCTCTGAAATACTTTTACAGTAACTGGGTCTGCTGCTGTAAAACAGGCTCTAAGCACCAAAATATTAAAAATAAATAAAGAGTACGAACAAACGTAAGCATACAAATCACTTGGTAATCACTTGGAGTAAAATCGTAAAATGTGCGCCCCCTAGTGGTGACCCTACACTGAGGCTACACGGTGTCCAGTCGGTCTCGGCCAGTTCTGGGGAGTGCAGGCCGGGCCGTGAGCCCTGAGGTACGAGGCGCGAGCCGCTACCCGTTTTCGCTCCGCGGTCAGTCTGGGACAGCCGCGCATCACACACAAGGCAGACCGCAGACACTCAGCGGCTAAGAGGGGGCTCTCTTGCGTGATGAGGACCGGAAGGGGGGGGGGGGGGCTGTGCTCCACCTCTCTACACAACCGTACAGCAAGCTGTGCAGGTGACTGCCGTTTTGCAGTTCTGTGTGAGGCTGATTCCCCCACCTGTGCCCCCCCCCCATTCCATCTGTGCCCCCCCCCCATTCCATCTGTGCCCCGGAGACCCAGCTGGATGCACACGGGTGGGCGGGCGGGGGGGGCGGCTGCAAATCTCCCGCCGTGCTCGGGGGGAGTGGCCCGTAGCGGAGCGGAGAGGAGATATCAGGCGATGAGCTCAGCGCAGCCTCCCGCCGAGCCACGGTTCGGTGAGGATGCCAACAACCCGCCCCGTCGCGCCTCGATGAGAGCCCGTCTGCTGCCGTCTGTCCCGATCCAGCATCCAGCGCGGGGGGGCGGGGGGGGGGTGTTGAGGGAGGGGAGGAGAGGTCAGGCGGAAATTCATAACTCTCTCACAACGCCGGCCATGCGGGAGAAAAGCTCATCGGCGTGATGGATTCAAATCCGATATAACCGCCGTGGGCCGGGGGTGGGGGGGAGGGGGGGGAGCAGACGGCGTGTCCCCGCCCCCCCCGTCACATCCATCAGCAGCTCTTGTGAAATGCTTACATCACCGATGCACAGGCTTAGTGCTTTCCTTCACCTCCCACCGCTGCTACGGGCTGCTGTGATTGGCTGGGGTTTGATAATGCCTTCTGTGATTGGCTGGGATTTGCTAATGCCTGCCGTGATTGGCTGGGTTTTGCTGATGGCTCCTGCGATTGGTTGGGTTTTGCCAATGGCTGTCGTGATTGGCTGGGTTTTGTTCATGCCTGCTGTGATTGGCTTCTGCTGATGGCTTGCAGCCGCTAAGCTAGGTGTGCGTCCAGGTACACCGCTACCACTAAGTCCAGGTATGCCGCTACCGCTAAGCTAGCGCTCCGCAGCCAGTCTGGACCGGGACCAGCACCAGGCCCGTAAATAGAACCTTCTGCTGGTGGAGTGGTGAGTAATGTGTGTAATACCCAAATGCACCCCTCTCTACAGAAACCCCGCTGCTTAAAGGAGTACCATGGTGGTTGAACGTGACACTTCCCAGTTGTCTTCAGGCAACAACAAAACAAATGTGCATATTTTTTTTATTCTTAAGTCATTTCAATGTACTTTAAAACGTATTTTTCTAAGCCTAAATTTCCCAATATAAAAATTCACCCGAACCGTCTGGGCGTGGTAATGAGAACTGTCAGTTAGCTATGATTGACAGACCGTGCCCCGTTACCATAGCTACCCCCATGATACGCGCTCTCTTTGGGAGACTGAATTTTCACAAGCTAGCTAGCTTAGTAGTATATCAAGTATCGATAGATAGCTAAGGTAAGGAAGTTGACTTATATCCAGTTATAATTTTTGCTATCTAGCTAGACAAATTAAGATAAAAGCACAACTATAACGTCCTCATAAAAGCAAACTAGCAAGCTAACGTTATCGATAACATTGCCTTATGAAAGCAAACCTCCTAGCTAGCTAACGTTAGCTAGCTAGCTAAATGAATATAACCAGAAATAATCTAAAGGCACTCTAATTTAAGTGAACCTAACGTTAGTCAAATATTTGCATTGTCTGAACAGCAGGAAGGTGTGTCCTGTCAGATTTCTTTACGGGGTGTGGAAATAGGAGTGGTTACTGTATTCGTGACGTAGAAAAATGACAACTTTCTCAACCGGTTGAAAATAGGACGATGAATTTAAAACGCATATTTCTCCAAAAATACAGAACGGACATATTTAATACTTTGCTCATTGTGTTCCTTCAATGCCTCTTGTGCAAATAGCACATAAAACCGAGAAAGTGTGAAAATCACCATGGTACTCCTTTAATAGCCCGTAATTTGAGCTGCACCCCCACCCACAGCTGTGGCGATGCGCTTTTAATTTGTTAAGCTGACAGAGACTCTTATTTTGGGAACACATATAACATTGTCTCTCTCTTTGCCGATACATACGCTGGCAGAAAGGAACTGGAGGAGGCGGGGAAGGTGGGGAAGGCGGGCAAGGAATCGAACTGGCAACCTCCCGGCTCGTCCCCGTTCGCCGCTGAGCGACACGCTCACATTACCGCCGGCGTCGTTCCGTCGGCGTTGTCGTTTACCACACTTCCAAATCACTCAGGGAGGGAGGAGTTCCGAACGCACGCGACGCTTATCGATCATAGCGGCTCGGAAGAAAACGAGACAATTCGCGGAACGCCGAAAGCCCGATTAGCCTCCACGTGCGACGCGCGTAGCGCCGCAACCAATGTTCCGAGGAGCTGCGCTGACATCACCCCCGCCCCCCTCCCCCCCTGCCCCCCTACCCCCCCTCCCCAGCACACCCCCTCCCGCCTAAAGCGATGGCTTTTCTCTTAAATGCAATTTGGCGCGACAGACGGTGATTGTTTACCTCTCCAGGCTCGCCTCTCTGCTCTCAAAGAGGCCCAGTCGGTTCTGAAAATGGAGGGCGAATTCGCGACGGAGAGGCAGGAACGTTTTCGCGGCCACTTACGGCCGCCTTTCAGAGAGCGAGCGAGAGCGGCGGCGCGACAGGATGTTAATAACACTTCTGGCTCATAAAACATGTGTCAGGAAGAGCCCTGTTGACAGTAAATATCCCTAACCCCGCTCCTCTCCGTAGTGCTAGTGCTAGTCCTCTTCTGCAGAAAACTGTTGCGATGGTGTTGAAATTTGGAGCTTTAACACAAAGAAATAACATCCATTGGGAATGGCAGGAAAAAAAAAAACACAGGCAACACTTTTACCTAACAATAAAAAACAAACCCAGCCCAATACTTTAAAAAAATATATTTTTTAGATATACACAAAGCAACACAACAGAAACACAACCACAACAGGGACAGGAACAACAGGACAGGACGCACGAACAAACAAACGTCAACAAAATAAAGGAAGGGCATTCAACGCCTAGGCCTATTTGTTGTTAATAAAAACAAAAAACAAAAAGCAGAACGCCAACAACTACGGCAAAACTCACCCTGCCCTACCTCTGCCCTCGACTTCGAATATTACAAATGCCAAAAACGTGTCGCTAAGACTGACACGCATCAAAGCAGTCATATTCTTACGCTTCATAGAAAATAAAAATTGGCGTAAATAATTGACATGAGAAAGACACTGTGTGTGTGTGTGTGTGTGTTGTGGAGTAAACGGGGGAGACGTACAGAGACATAAGACCGTGATGCGAATGCAAGATAGAGTGCAGGAAAAAGCGAGAGAGAGAGAGAGAGAGAGAGAGAGAGAAAGAGGGGGAATTGGAAAAGACTTTTATTATGCCGTTAGATCAGGGAGAGGAACGTGCCTTCACAAGGCAAAGGGGGAAGCTTTATTAACACACAGAGCGCGCTCGGAATGGAATCCGTGCTGATTGCAATCTTCACTCTATAAAGGAGCTGAACAGGCGCGGTTCTGAGACACCCACAGGCCGGGAAAAGTGCGCTTTTCACATCTTACTGAGGAAAGGCTTCGCACAAACACAGACAGGAAACTTCTCACAAACACAGACAGGAAACGCAGACGAGAGAGTCGCTTCGCTGAGACTGTTGCAAAACATAGCAAAATATTCTTTAAAAAAATAATAATCAAAAAGGCAGCACTCAAATATACGTTTCATATTTATATTGGGATATAAAACACCCTGCATCTACAAGATAACATTACATCCAAGGTAATGATGGCAATGCCAACATCCAGCAAAACCACATGAATCATTTCATCAGCATTTAGCGACCAATAGAAACGAGAAACGGGCTTTTCACAGTCAGTGAAAAAAATGAAAACTCCAAAAGAACTCCAAGTCACCAATTCCCTTTTTTAATGTACAGGCTGAATGTTTCATGATATTTGGTATCTCTGGTGTTGTGATTTAGTAGCTGCAGTGTCGTGATTCAGTATCTCTAGTGCTGTGATTCAGCAGCTCTAGTGTTGTGATTCAGTAGCTCTAGCGATGTGATTCAGTATCTCTAGTGCTGTGATTCAGTATCTCTAGTGTTGTGATTCAGTAGTGTTGTGATTCAGTAGCTCTAGTGTTGTGATTCAGTAGCTCTAGCGATGTGATTCAGTATCTCTAGTGCTGTGATTCAGTAGCTGTAGTGTTGTGATTCAGTAGTGTTGTGATTCAGTATCTCTAGTGTTGCGATTCAGTATCTCTAGTGTTGTGATTCAGTTGCAGTAGTGTTGTGATTCAGTATCTCTAGTGTTGCGATTCAGTTGCAGTAGTGTTGGGATTCAGTATCTCTAGTCCTGTGATTCAGTATCTCTAGTGTAGTGATTCAGTAGCTCTAGTGTTGTGATTCAGTATCCCCTGTCCTGTGATTCAGTATCCCCTGTCCTGTGATTCAGTAGCTCTAGTGTTGTGATTCAGTAGCTCTAGTGTTGTGATTCAGTATCTCTAGTGTACTGATTCAGTAGCTCTAGTGTTATGATTCAGTAGCTCTAGTGTTGTGGCTCTGCACAGTTTAAGAAGTACATGATGTTTACCAGCATGCTGTGACCATGACACGGACTTAACCTGTGCCTCTCATTTGTTTGCTTAATAAAAAGATTTTTAATTCAAGTTATATTTAATAAAATGTGAATCATAATGAAATAAACAAAACTATAAAGCAGGTCCATTAATTTCACTGCAAGTCCGACCTAATTAGAATCATGTTCTTTGGGAGGCTTTGAACCCTTTCCCTCTCCCTTTTAAAAAAAAAAGACAGCAGGCAGTCCGCCGTCTTTTCATATTTTTGAAAACTTTATAATTCAGACAGGGGGGAGGTAAGCAGAGAGGGTAACGGATAGAGATGGGGTCACAGCACGCAAACTGCCATCCAATTATGTGGAGATGTTTGTACTTGGCTTGAAAGTCAGGCGCCCTGCAGACTACACCACGCATTCTCACTAGCATGTACACAAGGGCTGTCCAGCCCTGTTCCTGGAGATCTACTACCCTGTAGGTTTCATCAACTCCAGCAACCTTACGCAAGCAGGGCTGTCCAGCCCTGTTCCTGGAGATCTACTACCCTGTAGGTTTTCACTCCAAACCTAACACAGCACACCTCATTCAACAGCTAGAGCAGGGCTGTCCAACCCTGTTCCTGGAGATCTACCACCCAAACCTAACCTACCACTCCAAACCTAACACAGCACACCTCATTCAACGCGGGGCGACATAGCTCAGGAGGTAAGACCGATTGCCTGGCAGTCGGAGGGTTGCCGATGCCGACATCATAGAGCCATGCCAATAGGACATACCGAAATGTAGTCGTGATTTTCAAACACAAATCTGGTTTTACTGTCGATCAGTTTGACGTATTTGAGAGACGCAAGTCTCCACTGCATAACAAAAAAATAAAACATAAAAATTACAAAACGATCCTACGTTCAGAAACAAGATAGTTATTCTACCGAGATTAAAGGGAGTAGTTGTTTTAACGACGCCAACTGACATCATTCGGGAGCAATCACAATGACTCTTGGTCATTGTGATTGCTCCTAAATTTTAACTGATATCGTTTTTAGAAAATTGTACCTGTTTATGTCCTTGACCTTGTATTGCATTTTAACTGGATGTTGTGTTCACTTAATTGTATTGTATGACAGTTGTATTTGTCTGTTTGTATTCCTGTGTTATTGTTGTAACAATGTTTATGCTGCTTTCTTGGCCAGGTCACTCTTGAAAAAGAGATTTTAATCTCAATGAGACGTTTACCTGGTTAAATAAAGGACACATATAGGCTATAAGGTGCTAAGGCTGAATTTAACGCTCCTCGCACCGCGTCCTGCAAACACACTGCTGCGCCACCGAGTCTCTGGGCCGACATCCAGTCAACAGGGTGAGTCACGGCGACAGCGGGCGGGGGGCGAATGACGTCAGGGCGGCGGCTGGTTCAGAGAAACGCGCGGGCGTGGGGGATTTTGAGGGACCTGCGCCACCGCTTTCAGAAGCACCGGGAACTGGGGAGTGACGGGGTCCTCATTAGTGCACTCAAGCGTACTTAAGGCCCCGCCGCTCCCGCAAACAGAACTACCGCACAAATGGATCCGCTCTAATCACTCAAACGGAGACGGAACGGAAGTGCCAAAAAGGGAGGGAATCGCTTAGCAACGCGTCATGAGTCGTGACGTGCATCACCCACCCTCCCAAATGGAAAGTATGTGACACCCGTCACCCCCATCCCCAGTCCAGCTTCTTAAGTGCCATATGTATCCATATGTATGTATCACCAGTATTCCAGTATTCACCAGTATCCTCTTCCTGTATCAACCAATATCCTCTTCCAGTATCCTCTTCCTTACCTTCGTCCAGTATCCTCTTACCTCCCGACTTTCAAACATTCACATCATAGTAAAAAATGTTCCCTCTTGAAACAGAAAACCCACACAGAAAGGAAAAAGGAGTATAAAAATGTTCCGGAAAGATAATCGATCTGCATCCTGTGGCATCGTCTTCCAAAATGAACGGGCTACAGCAATACACTTAAATTAAAAAAGGGTATGTTTATATATATGTATATATACAGTATGCTTCTTCGTTCTCTGCACAGGTTAACACATGATCCCAATCTTCAACGATGTGGCAAGCTATCGTCTCGTAAAAGACTCAGCTATCTATGTATGGACAGCACTAACTATTACCACAACACTGTTGGGCTTGGGCAGAATGGTACAGAGAGAGTTGGCAGTTTCACTACATTCAAGTTCGAGTAGTGATGGTTTTCCAAAACAGTACATCACACAGGGCTAGGCTATATTCCAGCTCAACAAATGGCAACAGCTCTCGAAAACCCTTTGCTCCCTAACATGCTTACAGGGAGCATGTCTTCCGTCTTATCATTTTAGCAATTAAACCTACAGTGGATTCAGCTGGACAGCTGTCACACCGACAAGGTCTCAGTACGAAGTCGGGTGCTTGTTTTGCTGTGATCCCTTGGCCTCAGATGGCTGGTTCTTAGGTGGGTTAACTTCATAGATGTCGACGTGTGGCATACAAATTTGGTAAATATTTCGCACTGAACGTTGAGCTTCTCTGTCTCGCATTCCACACGACACTGCAAGCTGGCCATCTTTTCTACTGACAGATGTGAATGACAACAAGCCCCGTCCACCCCCCCCATTACAGATTACCCATTTAGAGCGGTAGCCTAGGTAACATGGTGATCTTTTATTTTGAAAAAGAAAAACATACACACACACACACACACACACACACACACACATGCACACGCACACACAGTCAGAATGGGGGCTAAATATAAAACTGGATACGGATGTAAATTGCCTTGAAGTAAAGCTGACAGTCTGATTTTGATTTGATTAGTTTCAGAGCCAAAATAAGAAAAAATGAAATGTGTGTCACTGTCCAAATACTTAAGACTATATATACACCAGTCCATAAGTATTATTCAGCATGTGTATGTATGCTTTAAATAAAAATACTGCAGCGGTCCCATACCCAGGGAGAAGACTTGCAGAGAAGTGAAGAGAGAGAACCTGTACAGGCTGAGATTGGCAGGGCATGAATTATGAATAATGCATGTGTATTACAGAATGAGGAATAATCCACAGTTCCATTTCAGGCTCCTCAGAGGTAATCCGCCACATGCTCGCTCGTGTCAGAGGAGTCGGCTCTCACTCTTCTCCTCCACAATCTGAAATATTCTGAATTATTTCACACGCTGATTTAATGTCCTGCCTCCAAGACCAGGAAACAGGACTCCGGGACGGTTCTGGACTGTAGTAACGAAACAAGAATACTCTTACAGGCATAGGCTCAATCAGTTACCGTGGTTATGTGAGAATACTCTTACAGGCATAGGCTCAATCAGTTACCGTGGTTATGTGAGAATAGTCTTACAGGCACAGGCTCAATCAGTTACCGTGGTTATGTGAGAATACTCTTACAGGCACAGGCTCAATCAGTTACCGTGGTTATGTGAGAATACTCTTACAGGCATAGGCTCAATCAGTTACCGTGGTTATGTGAGAATACTCTTACAGGCACAGGCTCAATCAGTTACCGTGGTTATGTGAGAATACTCTTACAGGCACAGGCTCAATCAGTTACCGTGGTTATGTGAGAATACTCTTACAGGCACAGGCTCAATCAGTTACCGTGGTTATGTGAGAATACTCTTACAGGCATAGGCTCAATCAGTTACCGTGGTTATGTGAGAATAGTCTTACAGGCATAGGCTCAATCAGTTACCGTGGTTATGTGAGAATACTCTTACAGGCATAGGCTCAATCAGTTACCGTGGTTATGTGAGAATAGTCTTACAGTCATAGGCTCAATCAGTTACCGTGGTTATGTGAGAATAGTCTTACAGGCATAGGCTCAATCAGTTACCGTGGTTATGTGAGAATACTCTTACAGTCATAGGCTCAATCAGTTACCGTGGTTATGTGAGAATAGTCTTACAGGCATAGGCTCAATCAGTTACCGTGGTTACGTGAGAATAGTCTTACAGGCATAGGCTCAATCAGTTACCGTGGTTATGTGAGAATACTCTTACAGGCATAGGCTCAATCAGTTACCGTGGTTATGTGAGAATAGTCTTACAGGCATAGGCTCAATCAGTTACCGTGGTTATGTGAGAATAGTCTTACAGGCATAGGCTCAATCAGTTACCGTGGTTATGTGAGAATAGTCTTACAGGCATAGGCTCAATCAGTTACCGTGGTTATGTGAGAATAGTCTTACAGGCATAGGCTCAATCAGTTACCGTGGTTATGTGAGAATAGTCTTACAGTCATAGGCTCAATCAGTTACCGTGGTTATGTGAGAATAGTCTTACAGGCATAGGCTCAATCAGTTACCGTGGTTATGTGAGAATAGTCTTACAGTCATAGCTCAATCAGTTACTGTGGTTACATGAAAATAGTCTTACAGGTAGAGGTTCAATCAGTCTTACAGGTAGAGGTTCAATAGTCATAAAAGCAGAGGCTCAATCAGTTACTGCGTTTACACGTGAGATGTTTAGAAGGAGCTCAATCTTTTTACAACCCCCTGCAACCTGGAGACACCCCCCACACCTCCCTTTTTATTTCCCAAGCACAATCTGTCTCGAGGCCAAGAGCCGGGCTAATTCCAGGCATCGTTTTGGTGAAAGAACGAAAATAAGACGGCTCATAAGCAAAGAATATTAAGCAGTGCGTAGAGCAGAGGATGCTGGGTAGAGCAGAGCATGCTGGATGACATTACGGTCCATTAAATTTCTTCTGGCTTTAAAGCTTTATTTATGCCCTACGGCCAAACAAACACACAAACAAAAAAAAACATCTTTGTTCTTAGATTTGTTTCACTTAAAGTCATGCTGAGTATTAAAATCTCAATAAATTACACAGCAGAATAACTTCTTAATTGTCATTAATGTCTATTTTTACATCGTCTATTTTTTTTTGTCAATGCTCAAGTTTTTTTCTTGCATAATAGTTTTTTTTTTAAAACACTGGAATTTAACTCAGTACTCCCATTGACACACTGATAATTAAAACTGTGCAAACCCTTCCACTGCAAGCTAAATGCTTGCATTTCAAAACACCGTAGAAATATGAAAAATATAAAAGATATTGTTCTCTCAGATTAACACAGTATGTTGTCAAAGCTGTAGATGGAGAAAGAGAGAGAGAGAAAGAGTCTGTGTGTCCAGTTACGCTTAAAAATCTGCACCTTTAAATACATGCCCACATTCTCCAGAGTGCTTCCCAACCTGCAGGGTCACACACACACACGCACGCACACACACACACACACAATATTTTACTCACACACACATGCATACACATACACACACGCTATGGTACACACACACACATGCACGCACTATTGTCACAAACACACACACTACTGTACACATACACAGACATATTGTACGCACACTTACACACTCAAACACAATGTATGTACACACACACACACACACACACACACACACACCCAGACGCAGCATGAGTTTCCATTCGGTGCAACATTTAGTTTTCGCCCGCCTGTCCCCTGGGTTTGTGCCCCGAACCCATGAAACCCAATCCCTGGCCCCCCTGTCCCGCACTGTGGAGAGGTATAATGGTGTGGACTCGACCTCTGGAGCCGCTCCGCTCCAAGGTTAATTAACGATGAGCTGGAAGAGACTACAGGAGCGCCCTGTCCGTCACAGAGCTGAACACAGACTACAGGAGCGCCCTGTCCGTCACAGAGCTGAACACAGACTACAGGAGCGCCCTGTCCGTCACAGAGCTGAACACTGCTCCCCAGCTCCGGCCTTAACCGAGGCACGCCTCAGCCCAACACACCGCACATTAACACCTCCATCAGCCCAACACACAGCACATTAACACTTCCATTAGCCCAACACATGGCACATTAACATTTCCATTGGCCCAACACATAGCACATTAACACCTCCACTAGCCGAACACATAGCACATTAACACCTCCACTAGTCCAACACACAGCACATTAACACTTCCATTAGCCCAACACACAGCACATTAACACCTCCACTAGTCCAACACACAGCACATTAACACCTCCATTAGCCCAACACACGGCACATTAACACTTCCATTGGCCCAACACACAGCACATTAACACTTCCATTAGCCCAACACACGGCACATTAACACTTCCATTAGCCCAACACACGACCCATTAACACTTCCATCAGCCCAACACACAGCACATTAACACTTCCATCAGCCCAACACACAGCACATTAACACTTCCATTAGCCCAACACACAGCACATTAACACTTCCACTAGCCCAACACACAGCACATTAACACTTCCATTAGCCCAACACACAGCACATTAACACTTCCATCACTTTCGCTTCTGACAGCCTGCAAGCAGTGCTAAAATGAAAACAAAGGCACACGATAGGTAAAGCATGATTAGTTGTCTTTAGTAGTAGTCTTATTTGCAATATTTAGCAATTATTCCCCCCCACAACCCCCCATCTGATCCAAAACCCACAGTGCAGAACATCAGGTGGGCTTTTTTTATTTATTTATTTTTTTTAAGCGAGCTGGGATGCAAAGAGCCCCACGGCCACTGGGGACACTTCCACACTCGAGCTGTCAGTTTGAAAGTCAGGATTCTGAAACGGAGTGGCGGCCATTATATCACACGGGTGAGAAAACAGATGCGAAGAGGAGGAGGAGGAGGAATCAGGCACGGCTTAAGGTTCATTAGCTGCTGGATTAAATCTAAAACCTCTCAAAGTTTCCTTCGGGGAAAAGGCTATTCAGCCTAACAACAGCAACAACAAAAACCCCACATTCATTTTTATTCCGTATTATTATAATAAACTTCCCTTTTATCCTCATAACAGCCTGGCGCTTTCCCGTAAAGGCCATGCATAGCCTCATCGTTACAATACCGCGCCAAATAAACACGGAAATGCGGTTTTCTTTTTTTAATTGTTTGTTTGTTTTTGTTTTTGATTGAAAAGCACTTAAATGAAATGGCCCGGTGGTTTTGATTAAACACGGGGGCGAATATCATAAGTGGTGAGACCGCGGCATTTTCGCCCCTACAGTATATATCATGTCACAATATTGAAAGCCTTGGAGCGTTCCCAAGCTATAAATATCCTGCGTTTTTGAAAAGAGCTTCTGCAGAGAACATTAAAGAAACTGAACTCCGAAGGTCCCACATTTTTCTCTCGCTGTTCCTCCGGATGAAGGACGGGCCCCAGTTTACCCTGCAAACGGGGAGTGATTCGCCAGACCCGGGCCTTGTGACACCCCCCTGGAAGTGGGCGGAGCCATCACACGACATTCGTCCAATCAGCATGCTTAGCTTTGCTTTGACTCCGCAGTTACGAGTTGAATGATTGGAGCAAAGTTATTAGCCGAGATGACGGACAGTGTGGTCATAGCCCGGTGGTCATCGGTAAGGATTTGTTATGGACAGTGAAGTGCTTTGATTGGTCCATCCACTGCCTGAGCTCCAGTAGTCAGCTCCCTCCCCTCATCACAAGACGTAAAACGCCCTCAGCCCCACTGTGCCCTAAACCCTGCCCTCCCCACCCCTATCACCACCCACGCCTCGCCCTCCACACCCTCACCCCTGCCCCACCCTCCTCACCGCTACCCCTACCCCTGCCCTCGCCCCCACCCCCACCTTCTCCCCAGAGGCTCGGAAACGATAAACAGATCACCCGACAGAGACTCTACAGGATGGGTTGTCATGGTGATGGCAGCAGAGCGTTCCTCTACTGTGAGAGAGAAAAGAGAGAGAGGAAAGAGAGAGGGAGAGAGAAAGGAGAGAGGGAGGGCGAGAGAGAGAGGGGGAGACAGAGAGAGGAGAGAGGGGATAGACAGAGAGAGAGAGAAAGAGAGATAGGGAAGAGACAGAGAGAGAGGGGGGAGACAGAGAGAGGAGAGAGGGGGGAGAGACATAGAGAGAGAGAGAGAGGAGAGAGGGAGGGGGAGACAGAGAGAGAGAAAGAGTGAGAGAGAGAGAAAAGAGAGGGAGAGAGATATGGGGGGCAGGCATTTCAATGTCCTTTTCTCTCTCTCCCCTTACAGACCGGTGATAAGCTGGCTGTTCCATCAGCACACAGTTTATGTTCAGAAGTACTGCACGATCCTATTTTTGCATATTATTATAATTACCATTATTAATAATACAGGGCATTGATGGGCAGTGGTAGTTTTACCCGGCTCTCGTGTAAACGTACAGCATACCAGGAAATGTTAGCAGCACATATACAAATGTAAAAAAACAACACTGACCCGGTGGTTCACATGAGCTTCTGCGCTAACGTTATTTTGCTCAGCTGCATTTGGTAATTGATTGCCGCAGTAGTGTTAGCTGCAGCGTAAGAAGCTGTCATATTTTTGGCAGTTGGAATATGAAAGCGAACAGCATATGTCAGGATGAATTAAAGCGCTGGCAGTGAAAACTTCTCCAGACGCGCCGCTGCCAGGGAGCGGCGACGTCTCGGTGCACGCGGGAGTGGGACACGCCTCTCGGGATCCCAATCGCCTCGACGCGCACGTTCCTCTTTCGTTTTTCCGCCAGGTCGCTCCGCCCAATCACGTCGCAAACGCTCGGCACAACATCCGCTGACGGTTTTTTGAGAGCGCGGACAAGCGCGAGCCATCCAGGCTCAAGGCGATTTCAGGCGCCTTGTCTTATCCCGCCGCAGTTAGGGAAGTCACGCTCGCACAGACACGAGTCGGAGGAAGACGCTTCCGTATGCGGCTCTGCAGGCCGACTGCAAGAACCCGATCGACCAGCTGGGGGCGCTGATGTGTGACTGCACATAGTCATCGCAGCCGGCTGAAGCCCTCCCTCCCTGGATTCAGTACCCATCCACCCCTTAACAATCAGGATTCAGTACCCATCCACTCCGGAACAATCAGGTTTAAATACCCATCCACTCCGGAACAATCAGGATTCAGTACCCATCCACTCCGGAACAATCAGGATTCAGTACCCATCCACTCCGGAACAATCAGATCAGTACCTCACTCCAGAACAATCAGGTTAAATACCATCACTCCGAACAATCAGATTCATCCCCATCCACTCGCACGTCCAAATTCAGTACCATCCCTCCAGCCAATCAGGATTCAGTACCCATCCACTCCGGAACAATCAGGTTTAAATACCCATCCACTCCGGAACAATCAGGATTCAGTACCCATCCACTCCGGAACAATCAGGATTCAGTACCCATCCACTCCGGAACAATCAGGATTCAGTACCCATCCACTCCGGAACAATCAGGATTAGTACCTCACTCCAGACATCAGGATTCAGTACCCATCCACTCCAGAACAATCAGGATTCAGTACCCATCCACTCCAGAACAATCAGGATTCAGTACCCATCCACTCCGGAACAATCAGGATTCAGTACCCATCCACTCCGGAACAATCAGGATTCAGTACCCATCCACTCAATATGTCTTAATAACCATTATAACCTTGCCAGTCACTCTGACGGATTAAAACATAAAGTATCTAACTGGTAATGGTAAATGGACTGCATTTATATAGCGCTTTTATCCAAAGCGCTTTACAATTGATGCCTCTCATTCGCCAGAGCAGTTGGTTACGGGTGGTGTCTGTCAGGACCTTCGACATGCGCGGGGTTGGTTCAATCGGTCTTTTGAGCTTGTCGCCATTACACAAGCGTCTGATCACATTTTTAGATTTCTGCCACTCTATCCATGCAGGCTTTCCAAATCGCTCGCGCTCGTCACACTCACAACAGCGCTGTCAACACAAGCACGGATTCCACTCACGCTCTCCCAACCCCTTGCTTTATTCATATTCAAATTCAATGTGGATAAAACTTTCAGCCAAATAATTACTTTCTCGTATTTTATAAGCCTTTATGTGTGCTCCATCGGATTTCGTTACTTTGATGTATAATTTATCTAATTGTGCTGTTTTTTTTTTTTTTTACTATGAATATATTTGTTTTTAGCTTTGCAGCACTTTGTGCACCTGCAAGCAATAAAACAAAGTTATTATTACTATTAATAACTACTCCAGCTACTGTGCAATAATATTACGTTTCAGCAACAGATGTGTTGTCTTTTTTTCCCACAGAATTACTGCATTATTATTCTTTATAAAATACTTTTAGAAAGTTTTACTTTAAGTGGTTCGGCACACCGCAGAAATGGCGACACAGGCAGCGTGTTGAAAGTTTCACCGTTTTTGAAGTGCAGATTTAGCCCCTATGGAACCCCCCCCCCCCCTCGAGGTGCCCCAGGCTGTCGCTGTGAAGGCCGGCACAGCCCCCGTGGAGGGGTGTCAGGGCGGGTTCCTGTTTTTTTGGGATGAAGGCTGGAAGTGTACGTGAGCAGGCCTCCAGCAGGAGGCGGAAGCGAGCCCTGTGGATTATCCAGGGAATTGACTTTTCTGTTATGACCTGTTTTTTTTTGTTCTGTTTTCGATCCTCGAGCTGACAGCTGAGAAAGAGGGCAAGTCACCTTTATCCGCCCGTGGCAGGCGAGACGGGGCACCTGTTACCATGCCGACCCTCCTCAACCCCTGGGGGTCAAAAGGAAAGCTGCATCTGCCCCCCACCTCCAACCACTGGCACGAGGGTCAGCCATGTTCACTCCTGAAATTCAATCCATTTCTCAGGCTAGTTTCCTGAGCTGTGCTCTCCTGTACCGTCTGACTCCCAACGGGTGTCCTGCTCCACAGCCATTGCTACAGGCTACAGACCGGCTATGACAGCTGTGCAGGTATGATCACTTCCTGGTCAAAGGTCAAAAGGTGAGTGAAACGGGAATTGGAGGAGGTCCTGAATGGTCACAGAATGCCTGAATCACCATAGAGATCCCTAATTTAGACAAATTACAACACTTACATATTAAATGCTACATTGCCAAAATGCTTAATTATTTATGCTTATTCCTTTTCCCCCTAGATGATAGGGGAAAGTATTCCACCAAATCAAGATCAAGACCAGCAGAAATCCAAACCTAACTGGATTTTCTGTTTTAAAGGATTTATTATTTTATTTAAAGATTGCAATAGCGAAGAAAAAAAAAAACAACTAAAAACTTTCTTCTGAATCGATTTATTTTGCAAAGGCAGAATTAGGAGAGGTGTAGGGGCTGCCAAAGGCATATATTACAGGCACACAGACGTTAAAAAAAGAAATTGCTAGACATTCCTTGTCCCAATTAGTCCCTTATATGGCACGCAATGAAACCCGTCCCTGTTTTATTGGGCGTTTTTAAACACCTGGGCGCATTAATTATGGATCGTCATGGTTTGAAAGTGAACGCTGCTGCACAGTGATGTGACTTCCATCTGAATGTGCTGCATTGCAGGGAATGTGCCACTCGCACTAATGCAGCTTTATGTCTTTATTCTTTTACCTCGCCCCCCCCCACACCCTCGCCACCCCCCCCCCCAACTCCTCCGTAAACCATTCCCAGGGCCCCGGTAGAGAAGCCCAACCGACGCATCGACGTTTGAAGCCCCCGCCTTTTTGAGATTCACACGGACGCGTTTTTTTAAAAAGAACACCGCACCAAAGCGGGTCCGATGTCCGTTTGAAGCGAGCTCCCCCCCAAAAACCCCTCCGCCCGCCCCGCCCCTGCCCCCCCACCCCCCCCGCGTTCTTTAGCGGGATCCCCCCCCCCCCCCCTCTTTCCCGCTGGGTTCGCGGGAATCCCCGACGGGGGGACGATACCGCGAGGATTAGGCAGGACCGTTTGCCGAAGGGGGGGGTATTCTAATGTTACTGTGCTCCAGTGATAAGACTGGGCTGAACTTTTTTTTACTTTAATACACACATACAGACTTACACAAGCATGCGTGCAAGTACGCAAGCCGTAGGTTATGTGCCCTTGAAACTGCGCTGTGCAGTGTGTGTGTGTGTGTGTGTGTGTGTGTGTGTGTGTGTGTGTGAGCCTGCATAAAGATACACACACACAAGAGAATGCCTGAACACTCTGCAGCCCACTCAACGCATCTTCTGAGAGGTGAGCGCATCCTGAAATGAAGCAAGATATGGCTCAGTACTGTTTAGAAGTGTGTGTGTGTGTGTATGTGTATGAGTGTATGCATGTGTGTGTGAATGCGCATGTGTGTGTTTGTGTGTGTGGAAGCCACTAGGTCAAGTAAGCGAGTGGGCAATATCCCTGATATATATCATTATTTATAAAACAAATATATGATATAATCATGTACCATAATGGGTACTAATAATATAGTATACAATGACATTTAAACTATTATCAACAATAATATCAACACTATTATTACTCTGAATGTCAGCACAGTGCATTGGGTCAGCCATTCGGGTGACATCACAGCCTACGGCCCAATCGATTGGTCGGCATTCAGGGTTTTCTCTGTAACCCTGACATCTTCTGCTCGCTCCTTCATAATCACTGTGCGATGAGGTTTACTGCGTTTGATATCATAAAGGGAGAAATGGTTTATGGGGCACGGTGGCGAATTGCAGGGAGGGGTTATGTATAGCGAGGATCTGCTACCATGGTGACAGACACAGCAGTATCTAATAGCAACCGGTTGCTAGGGAGCCCGTTCTGGACGGGGGGGGGGGGGGGGGGGAAAACAGTGTAGGAGGACGTATTGTGTGTGTTTACAGAGAGCCTGTCCAAAAGAGAGAGGGACAAGGTTCCCTTTGCAAAAGGAGAGCTGAGTCTGCACTGGGAGTCTCTGAGTCCCCTTGTGTAAAATGGGGATACATAGGGTAACCTCCACAGCCCCCAACAACCCCAGCTCCTCCCCATGTTCCGTTTCAGATGCATACTGAACTGGAGAACACTTTAACTATCCCATCCATAACCCCCCCCCCCCCCCCCCCCCCACCGGCAAGACATTTCCCCACCCCAGTCAGCTCAGCTACCTATGGAACGTTCCCCCACCCGCGATGTCTCTCTGCTCATGGGAGCAGGCAGTTGCAGGAACTAACCCAAGAACAAAAAGATATTACACATCGATTATCTTGATTGAGAACACAGGTCCCAATGCTAATGGGTGTGGTCAGTGGCAGGGACTCACCCAAAAACAAAAAGATATTACACATCGATATTATCTTGATTGAGAACACAGGTCTCCCTTCTAATGGGTACGATCAGTGCCAGGAACTCACCCAAGAACAAAAAGATATTACACATTGATATTATCCTGATTGAGAACACAGGTCTCCCTTCCAATAGGTACGGTCAGTGGCAGGAACTCACCCAAGAACAAAAAAATATTGCACAATGATATTATCCTGATTGAGAACGCAGGTCTCCCTTCTAATGGGATTAGGCAGTGGCAGGAACTCACCCAAGAACAAAAAGATATTACACATTGATATTATCCTGATTGAGAACACAGGTCTCCCTTCCAATAGGTACGGTCAGTGGCAGGAACTCACCCAAGAACAAAAAGATATTACACATCTATATTATCCTGATTGAGAACACAGGTCTCCCTTCTAATGGGATTAGGCAGTGGCAGGAACTCACCCAAGAACAAAAAGATATTACACATCGATATTATCCTGATTGAGAACACAGGTCTCCCTTCTAATGGGATTAGGCAGTGACAGGAACTCACCCAAGAACATTAAGATAAAGCAGGAAGACTGCAGTAGGGCTGCCTGGCGGAACTCAGGGAAGCAAAACAACAGGCTTTTAGCCCCAAAGAGTCTTCACCCACACTTATCCTGACTCCCCCCCACCTCCCCTCAGTTAGGGGGATTAACAGGTGTCTTCCGCTCGAAGCTAGAACAGGATTATTTGAATGCTGATCCGAGTGTGCCACCGTGTCACAGCTTTTAAGCCAATTTGAGGTGCTTTGATCAGTCGTTCTGAGCGCACGTTTAAGAAAGTTACATTTTTTAAACTTTTATACTCAAGGTTAAGGACATCTTAAACCTGAATATCAATTAAAAACCGGGCCGTGCTCCTACTTGGCCCCTGTTTGGCAGGAGTTTACCTGCCCTTGCACCTCAGAGAAAGGTTCATTTGAGCAAAGCGCATACTTACTGAAGTGCCTAAAGGCACCTGGCTCGCTCAAACAAACTGCCTGGAGCCGCTGTCAGTAAATACACACTGGTCTTCAACCTTCAAGCCACATGTTTCTGTACCATTTTAATTGAGTTATAACAACTTCTTGTACTTTTTTTTAAGTTGAGTTGAGCAAAATTATATTTATGATTTACAGTTTACTAAGTAGTCCCTGTAGTGGGTTCAGGGTGTTGTCATTGCACCCAGAATCAAGGTGTTCTTGAAAAGAGGCCTGTTCTGACAGGTAGATGGGACAGAGAGACGCACGCACGCACGCACGCACGCACGCACGCACGCACGCACGCACGCACGCACGCACGCACGCACGCACGCACGCACGCACGCACGCAAGCTTCACCTCCAGCTGGAACGTCACAGGACCACATGCTCCACAGCGCCTCCGTACCCATGGGGACTCGCGTGATTGGTCAGCGAGAAGAAAAGCAGCGCTCTGATTGGCTCTGCCCTGCCTTCCCCGTCCTCTCTCTGTCTGTGAGAGCCTGATGGTGCCGGCCGGCCCGGCCCGGCCTACCTCCCGACACAAGCCACCGCCCCCCCTGGTTCCGTTTCCGACACAAACATTAGCCTCTCAGCGCCGCTATCAACAAATCACAGACCCCAATTAACGCGGCTCAGTATCGAGCGGGGCCCGCTGCTCGCAGAAAGCCCTCGCTTGCTGTCTTTAAACACCGCTCTGCAGAGCATACCGAGGCCAGACAGTGGAACGCAGAGGCAGCGGAGGGAGGGAATCAAAGATTTTGGGGAAAGGGGGAGAAGTTGGGGGAGGGGGGGATGGTAGAGAACGCCCTCCGGAAGTCACACGTGTCCACGGGCGCTGTTAGGCCCCCTAATTTGCATCTCCTAATTAGGTTATAATAGGAAGCCGTCTGGGGCTCGCAGGCAGACAGAGTCGTTAGCCCGCTCTTACGCAAGAGCAATTAGCAGGACCGGCGCGGCTTTGAGCTTATCCACCTCAGAAATACAACAGGGCTGCTCAGCCCAACCCGCCGGTGCTGTTACTACTGCCTCCTGCGTCCAGTGTCCCTAAAACTGTGCTGCAATCACTGCTTCCTGTGTCCAGTGTCCCTAAGACTGTGCTGCAATCACTGCTTCCTGTGTCGCTAACTGTGCTGATCTCACTGCTTCCTGTGTCCAGTGTCCCTAAAACTGTGCTGTTCTCACTGCTTCCTGTGTCCAGTGTCCCTAAAACTGTGCTGCAATCACTGCTTCCTGTGTCGCTAACTGTGCTGATCTCACTGCTTCCTGTGTCGCTAACTGTGCTGATCTCACTGCTTCCTGTGTCGCTAACTGTGCTGATCTCACTGCTTCCTGTGTTGCTAACTGTGCTGATCTCACTGCTTCCTGTGTTGCTAACTGTGCTGATCTCACTGCTTCCTGTGTTGCTAACTGTGCTGATCTCACTGCTTCCTGTGTTGCTAACTGTGCTAATCTCACTGCTTCCTGTGTTGCTAACTGTGCTGATCTCACTGCTTCCTGTGTTGCTAACTGTGCTAATCTCACTGCTTCCTGTGTTGCTAACTGTGCTGATCTCACTGCTTCCTGTGTTGCTAACTGTGCTAATCTCACTGCTTCCTGTGTTGCTAACTGTGCTGATCTCACTGCTTCCTGTGTTGCTAACTGTGCTAATCTCACTGCTTCCTGTGTCGCTAACTGTGCTGATCTCACTGCTTTCTGTGTCCACTGTGTTGCTATAACTCAGGCCTAACACCAGTGCTTGCATGTTGCCATATGGCCAGGACACCCTCACAAAGAGAGATATTAATATGCGTGAGAGTTTCCTGTTGAAATGAAGGAGATTTAGATACATTTAAATAGATAAACACTTCACAGCATGTCACCAGACGCTGAGCTTAAGTCTTAAGTTCTACAGACACACATTTGTAGGCCAGGATGTAGAGGACAGCTGGTCCACTTATTGGTCTTTATTGGCACTTAACAGAGTGACTTTTACAATGCAAACACACATGTACTGCATAATAATAATAATAATAATAATAATGATGACAACAATAAGAAGAATACATTTCACCTTATGAAAAAACAATAATGCTAATACATAGCTTTTAATTAAACTTAAATCTGTAATCTCAGCCAAGGGATTCCATTTAGAATGCAAAATGTAAAAAAATAAATAAAATGAATGCGTGCCTTTGACAGCCTAATACATAATGTATAAATAAAACCCTTCAACATGGAGCAGTGTGTTTAAGATCAGCTTCCCCTTGTCTTGCACAGTATCAACTTTGAAGGTTTATGGTGTTACGGGAGTGTTGGAGATTAATTCAGCGTCGTCTGAATTCAAAAAGCGGGAGGGGGGTGGGGGGGGCGGGAGCGGGGGGCCGACCCGACTGCAGCATCTCTGAGTCTCTCATTGAGTCAATTTGTAGCTGGTCGTTCTCTCGTGAGAGTTTTGGAGGGGGGAAAAAAAAGAAAGAACTTCAGTGGCTTTTGATGAGGAGAGGTTCGACCGGTGGACGCCCTCGTCGTTCTCAGGATGGGGCAATTAGCCTCCCCTCTGTTCCCCCCGCCCGGTATCCCGGGAGACGAGGACACGGTGTGGGATTCTTTAAACGAGCCCCGGGTCGATCGTGCCCCCGACCCCCCCGCACCCCCCCACCCCCACCCCCCGCCTCCCACCTCTCTACAGCTCCAGTCCCTTTGAGGCTCAGGCTTTGTGAGTCAGGTGCTCCACACCTCTACGTACCTCAACACTCTCTGGCGTCCCCCGCCAAACGCATTTCTGTTTCCGGAACATTCCTGGAAAAACCTCTTTACGGGGTCAATTTTCAGGAAACATCCTGCGTATATATGTCTGCACTCCAGCAGGTCACTGCAGCACTGTTTTTGAAATGTCATTTAAAAAAAAGAATCAGAAAAGAATAACGTCATTCGCGTTAATTTTATTGCAAGATTTTTTTTTTGCAACAATGTTCAGCGAATCTAACATTTTGGTACTTCTTTTCTGAACATTCTGAAATTTTTTTCGCCCCAGTAATGAACGATAACCATCAGAGGACAATCCCATAGGGGTGCGGAACATATCTGCATGACCTTGACGGGGCGTTTGGAGACTATTCTGGGCACAACATCACGTCACTATGTTCCCCACGCTTGTGAATTCGGGTTCGAGCGGGGTGCGCGCGCCCTGCAGATTCAGCTGCCCTGCGGTAAGTGACCTAACGAGCGGACGCACGCTTGTTAGCCGTGTTTACGGGGGGGTAAGTGCCGTGACAAATCCGCCAAATTCGGAACCAGGTGCTGAGTGCCCGCCCCATCCGCGGCCCCTTCCTGTAAGAGGCTCTGCTGGAGACAGGAGGCTTCCTGTGCCGTCAGCGCCAGCACATTAGCTATGGATCTTCTGTCTTAAATCACGCGCCCGCATGAATATTCACGAGGAGCCGCAGAGTCGGAGCGCGCTGACCTTCATCGCCGGCGAAGACGGGCCTCTCGCCCGCGATGCTGCAGAGCGCGACCGTGCGGCTAGTCAGTGTGTGGTCTCAACACACCAGTGTGCAGTCACAACGCACCAGTGTGCAGTCACAACGCACCAGCACACGATCATAACACACCAGTGTGCAGTCTCAACACACCAGTGTGCAGCCATAGTCACAACACACCAGTGTGCAGTCATAGTCATAACGCACCAGCCAGCGTGCAGTCACAACACACCAGTGTGCAGTCATAGTCATAACGCACCAGCGTACGGTCACAACGCACCAGTGTGCAGTCACAACGCACCAGCCAGTGTGCAGGCACAACGCACCAGTGCGCAGTCGCAAAGCACTAGAGTACAGTCATAACACACCAGGGTACAGTCTCAACGCACCAGAGTACAGTCACAACACACCAGTGCACAGTCATAGTCATAACGCACCAGCGTGCAGTCATAACGCACACGGTGCCATTGTTGAGAAAGCGGGTCCGAAGCTCAGGAGGAGGCCGGCTCTCGCAGCCCTGAGGAAGGCGCTATGCTAATCAAATTAGCGCCGTAATGTCAGAGCAGGGAGGTCTCGCCAGTCCCTGCTCCGCAGCGGCTGAGCCCAGCTCTGCTCATACATCACCCTCCCTGCTGACACCACGGGGCGCGGCACAGACCTCCCAAACCTGCACCACCGGCTGAGCTCAGCCATCAGCAAGTGCAAATGCAAATGCACACTGCAAACACTGAGCAAATGCGCACTGCAAAACCCTGAACAAACGCAAATGCACACTGCAAACAAAAATGCACACCGCAAACACTGAGCAAACAAAAATGCACACTGCAAACACTGAACACATGCAAATGCACACTGCAAACACTGAGCAAATGCAAATGCACACACCGAGCAAATGCAAACAGTGTCCAAAGAAAATGAGCACTTATATTATTTAAATTATCTGTGCTAATACTTTGTAACAAAGAGCTTGTAAAGAGCTTCGTACCCTGCTGGCCAGCCTTTTCCAACTCTGGCACTTGCATCTTGGAGGTTCTACAGTACTTCAAATTTCCCAGCATTCCCCATTCCCCCTCCCGCCCCCCCCGTTTATGAATGTGTCACGCGCGTGAGAATTATGAGAGGTGTTAAAGGGGTGATTATGGCAATAACACAAAAATATGAGGATCTGAAAGCCGAGAGTCTGCGGGCATTTTAACACCAATGTGCTGAGCTCAGACCTTCTCTGCCAGTTACAAACACTCTTCGTTTGTCTCATTCTCTGGGTTTATATCTTATGCACTTTATGCAGCATATATAATTCACACTGTTATTTATAATCTTTTTTTTTTTTTAAAGTTTATGCATTTGACTGACACTCAGACCTCCAAGGCTATAGTAGCATGCTACAGTAGATTCATATAATTCCACAGGGCAAAATAAAAAAAGCAACACCACAATCACTGAACAGCCAGCTTTACAGCAAGTACCCAAGAAACTTAAAAAAGAGCAGCAACACAGACAACACAAAAATAAATAAATACATTAAAACATCCCCCCCCCCCTGAAAAAAAAACCCCCACTCCGTCCTTCACCTGTAGCCCACAGCTTCCGAAGATTCTGATTGGTCCACACAGACCATTTCCCGCTAATGCCAGGCAGCCATCGGTTGCCAGGAAACATAATCATACACAGACTGACACGGAATACAAAGAAGATGAGGAGAGTGCGGTGGGGCTTGGGGTGGGGTGGGGGCAGGATGTTGGGGTGGGGGGAGGGGCGGGGGGGGGCGTGGGTAGATAGTAGCAGAGGTTGTAATGGCAAGCATGTGCATGGGGGTGGTTGTGGGGGGGGGTTAATATCAGTCAGAAACGTAGAGCCGCTGTGTCGTTAACCCCTCGCCAGTGTTAAGCACGTTAAGTGTTAAGCGTGTGTATGCAGCACCCTCTCAGCTCAGGGGCAAAGACACGGCTCTAATTTAATTTCACACATGCACACACGTACAGTGCAGACTGCAGGGTGGAGAGCTTGTAACCCAAGATACGGCACTGACATTGTTCTCCTGAACAAGGCATCCCCCCCCCCCCCCCCCCCGAATTCCTTCAGGAAAAATCCAACCATCACAAATGAGACGAGGCTGTAGAAGAAACTTTAAGCTCTGTAAGTCTAAGGCATCTGCCAAGAGCATGAATGCATCTTGATTAACCCTCTGAAGGGTAGGTTTTTTTTTTTTTTCGGAATGTTGGAATTCTAAGACAGTGTTCTAGAACTCCACTGCCATCAGTTACCAGCCATGATTGTTACATCAGCATTAGAATGTTCAGTTAAGAGAATTCTAATCAGATATTTATGATGTCACAGCTTAAAGGGTTAAAATACAGCACTGACTGACAGCTGACAAGTGAGTAATTGGTGCACAGCTATAACGCAGCGCGACTCGATCAAAGCTGAACCAGAGCGCTAGCTTCTGACAGCGGCAAGCGCAATACAATACAAAACGTCTCAATACATTTACATAATGTATATGATGCATATGTACACTTGCATGTTTTCTTTCCACCCACCATGTAATAAGTTTATAAACAAACTAATAAGCTATTGCTTCATAAAAAAAGCACATAAATAACAAACAAACAAACAGAGCTGCAGAGATAGCAATCTGATCTACTGAACGGAAAATTCTGGATTTCCTCTTCTTACATTGCAGCTTGTCATTGTCAGTAATGCACTGTAGCGTACAACCTGTTTCCCCCCTGATCAATGCCGAGTACAGATCAATGTTCAGGGCGAGGGGTAGCAGGCACATTCCATCTCCGCTCGCACAGCGTATCTGATTCATAATCAGGGATAATTTACATGACCTATTCCGATATTTATCTAACCCACACCACACACCACATTGATTTAATCCCCCCCCCCGATATACCCCTGCAGGGTCTGCATCTTAAACCTGCTAATATGGACTGCAGCTAAAGGTGCCTCATTCCTCTAGATTATGTATCCACGGTGAATGACTGATTGTTTACGTTACCATGGCAATATCGACCTAAGACTCGGAATGTTCTGAACCTTTCCACAGTGTGAGCACCCATAACGGGCATGATAATAGCATGTAGGCAGAAGATCAAAGGTATTCTGCATCAAAATATAGCTACATAATACACATATACTAAAAGCTGTGCAGCATAGTAAGTAGGCCTACTCAAAACATGATGAAAATGATAAAACGACATTTCGTGCGGTTCTTGTGTGTGCCGCCAACCACACATTACTGAGAATTATCGAGAATGTTAAGCGTCATTATTGCTACGGTCAGCCCAGGGAATAGCTGTCACAGTCACACAAAGGAAATAAAGACGCTGGCTGAATTATTTTACTTTAATAACGATGCCCGGCTTCAGCTGTGGCTGACACTTCGTGTGGGGGGGGGGTACAGGAAGACCCCCCGGGGGTGTCCGATGTGCCAGCGATGCCCGCTGGTGATGAGTCACCGTTATGTTGGCCAACTGAAACCTAACACCAACCTCCCACCCTCTGGGCTGGAGTAAAGACAGCCGTACATTACATTTATTTGGCAGACGCTTTTATCCAAAGCAACGTACAATAAGTGCATACCAGAGGTCAATAGAACAACTACAAAACCACAGGTCCCATAGCCATGAACACAGTAAGTCCACTTCACACAGTAAGCATAGGCTAGGTCAGAAAGTTATGTTAGGTTGAACTAGGAGGCAAGACAGCGAGCTACAACATCAAGATAGCAATACAGGTGCAATATAAGTGCTGGATGGAGATACAAGTGCCACATGGAAGTGCAACAGGAACAAAGTAGAAGGATACAAGCGATAAGAGTGATCCTAGATTGGGAGTGCCCTGCAGAGTAGTGATAGTTAGTCCAGGTACAGTCTGAAGAGATGCGTCACCCAGTACATCACCCTGTGGGACTACCGGGCCACAATCGGCACTGGCACGGTCCGGATTCAATACCAGACCAGGCCCATCCAGGTACCAGGCCCACTTTAATGGTCTTAACGAAGGTGCAATGGTACCACTAAAGTCATATTTATTCATTCAAGTCTCAAACAAATTTCAGGTGCGAGGAACCAAGTCCAAATCAAGTCACAAGTCAACATGCTTATTTTCAAGTCAATTCAACTCAATCCAGACCAACAAAGAACCCATTTGTCGCTCATTTTGTTCAGATAAATACATTTCTCTGAAAGAATGTGAATATAGATTTCAATGGCTCTTTATTGGGACCAGCAGAATGCAATATAAAATCAAGAGTTCATGGTCTCCTTGCATTTCTAAAGGAAAACAATGAAATACGCTGTATAAAATTTTCCCCTTAGGCAATATATTAACATTCTACTTAAATGAAAGGACTTGATAAAAAAAACTTAAAAAAATGATTGGGATGGCAGGTATGCCATCCCGCCAAGTTACGCCTTGGCGGGGGCATGCCCCCATACCTATACAGCACCGAGAGTTTGGCACTTTTCAGGGTTCCCCACAGAAATAACCACAACAGCCACAGACACTCAGCCCTTAAAAACATTAAATTCTGTACATTCTGACCCCATTTCAACAGACAGAATTCATAAACAACTTCACATGTCCACACAATAAAGCCCCAAACTAAGGGGATTTTGCGTTTTCTCCTTCTTCTTCTTCTTCTCTTTCTTCTTCTTCTTCTTCTCATTCTTATTTTTCCTGCCGCCTATCCCACTAACAACATGTCTCCCCATTGGACATTTCACTAACACCAGCCAAATCTGCCCTACACGACCCAATCAAAAACGCGCATACACACGCAAAATACCCATACATTTTTATTCTGAAACATTTCCCGTTCAAACAGCTAGTCCGCCTGTGGCCTAGTGGGTAAGGTTACAGTCTTGGGAACATGGGATCGTAGGTTCAAGCCCAGCTTAGAACACGTTTCTTTAACCTGCTTCAACCCTCACTAATAATTGTCTACTAGCCTACTTATCAATTATTGCTTTTGCACCATATTTACCCGCCGTTCACCGTTCAGTTATTAACCGGCTACAATATTGCTAAGCCACATGGATTCAACGGGAGCTCTTCTGTGCTTACTGGCCTGTGTTCTTTAAAACCACCGGCAGGTTTGCTAATGATATTTCACGCATTGCATAGCTATGGCATTAGCTAACGAAGTCACGGCAAATGTATTCCTTTCATTAAAAAGTTACACCAGTTCACCACTGTGCCATTTCTATTAACTATATTTCTTCACTTGGCTACCGTACTAAACTTTCATATCAGCAAACGCCACGTTTCTATTTCTACATTCATGTTACCTCGCTCTGTTCTCTATCTAGCCACATACGCTACGAACAATTACTACTTATGTACATTCTGCAACTCCGCAATTTGAACAGCTAATCCATCCGTGGCCTAGTGGGTAAGGTTACAGGCTTGGGAACACTGGGTCGCATGTTCAAGCCCAGCTTGAAACACGTTTCTTTAACCTGCTTCGATCCTCACTAATAATTGTCTACTACTTCTTAATTATTGCTTTTGCACCATTTCTACCCGCCGTTGACCGTTCAGTTATTAACCGGCTACAATATTGCTAAGATATATGCATTATGACTTATCGTCTGTACGTTCAGTTATTGACCGGCTACAATATTGCTAAGCCACATGGATTCAACGGAAGCTCTTCTGTGCTTACTGGCTTGTGTTCTTCTTGAAAACCACCGGCAGGTTCGCTAATGATATTTCACGCATTGCATAGCTATGGCATTAGCTAACGAAGTCACACACTGGTAAACCTCACTCACTCACGGCCACCCATATGCATTTCATGACGCAAATGTATTCCTTTTATTTAAAAGTTACACCAGTTCACCACTGTGCCATTTCTACTAACTATATTGCTTCACTTGGCTACCGTACAAAACCTTAATATCAGCAAACGCCACGTTTCTACATTCCTGTTACCTCGCCCTGTTCTCTATCTACCCACATACGCTACAAACAATTAGTACTTATGTACATTCCGCAACTCCGCAGGTTGAACAGCTAATCCGTCTGTGGCCTAGTGGGTAAGGTTACAGGCTTGGGAACACTGGGTCGCATGTTAAAGCCCAGCTTGGAACCCGTTTCTTTAACCTGCTTCGACCCTCACTAATAATTGTCTACTACTTCTTAATTATTGCTTTTGCACCATATCTACCCGCCGTTCACCGTTCAGTTATTAACCGGCTACAATATTGCTAAGATATATGCATTATGACTTACCGTCTGTACGTTCAGTTATTGACCGGCTACAATATTGCTAAGCCATATGGATTCAACGGAAGCTCTTCTGTGCTTACTGGCTTGTGTTCTTCTTTAAAACTACCGGCAGGTTCGCTAATGATATTTCACGCATTGCATAGCTATGGCATTAGCTAACGAAGTCACAGACTGGTAAACCTCACTCACTCACGGCCACCCATGTGCATTTCATGACGCAAATGTATTCCTTTTATTTAAAAGTTACACTGGTTCACCACTGTGCCATTTCTACTAACTATATTTCTTCACTTGGCTACCGTACAAAACCTTAATATCAGCAAACGCCACGTTTCTACATTCATGTTACCTCGCCCTGTTCTCTATCTAGCCACATAGGCTACACACAATTACTACGTATGTACGTTCTGCAACTCCGCATTAAAACATTACATTTAAAATCATGATTCACTCATAAGTATAACTACTAGCACTGAACATGAGAAAAACACATTCGTGCAATAGATTACATTACAGGTAAATAATGTGTGCAGTGTTATTTGACCCTCCACTTCAACAACCAATGTTCAATACCGACTGTTATGTAAACCATTTGATAAGGAATATAAGCTCGCTCATGGTCACTCCATTTACTTCGCACTATACTCCATGATCATGTCAACCTTCACCTACATGCCCATTCTGCTAAAAACATATTGTTTCAACTACGGAATTTCGTAATTTCATTTTAATTTCTCTCACACTGTTGTTATTCTCTCATATGCAAAGCCTGCTCGGACATATGCGTCTGCTCCTATTCTCCACTATCATGTTTTCCGGTTCTAGTTTAGCAAAACGGCGAAGAGGATTCCTACCTGCAGATTAGCCTATCAAAATGCCTTATAAACCTTACAAACACTAAAAGTGCATCTCCACGAAATAACAGACAATGGAGCAGGACAGAAGGATAAACCTTACAAACACTAATAGTGCATCTCCACGAAATAACAGACAACGGAGCAGGACAGAAGGCTACACAAGTTGCGACCTAGGGAGTTATAATTCTACGGGCGTGTTGATTATTTTGTCAGTCAAGGCTCGTTGGATGGACGTCAAATCCGTGAGTACATACCATATTCCATCTGCGTTTCTGATGCGTTTACGCTTACGCCATTGCATCCTTTCTCACAGCCACTGTTTTACATATATAGCAAACCGAAACTGCTGAACGGTACACGCTCATCAGACTGTACAGATTCACACAACGATAGCCATAATCCACAACCGTTTCTTGCAGGGTCGCATTTCTCACTCTCATAATAAAACGCTTTGCAAAAAGAACTGATATCTCATAAAAAACACGTTTTCAACGTACAAAAATGCCAAGTTACTAAAAAGTATTGATATCAAAATGACGCCAAGTTACGATACTACAAACAATATAGGCTATCTTGCCTCACCGAAATGACATAAGATGTATCTCAAAGCAATGCTACCCAATATTTCCTCAGTTCTTTCAAGTCACTTGGCCCTGTGTTTTCTAATCTTACCATTTCACAATGTCATGCAAACTTTCTGTCAGATCAAAGAGACAAATATTTCGAATTGCCTCATGGAACACATTGAACATTGTACATTGAAATTAATGTATAAATTAATTAATGTACAGAACTGCTGCTGAGCAACGACAGGAAGCACATTTCTCCAGAAAACATGTTTATACTTGCTTCTGAACTGAATTTGAGTACATGTGCAAGTTATTGTATATTTGCTACGTACAATAAATACTGCATGTAAAACACATATTGTACATACATACATAGAGAACTTCTTTATCCGCATGGGGACATTTCCCTGGCAGCATCTTACATTCACATTCACGAACACACTTGTACCAAGAAACATACTATCATTCACGCAACAGAAAGCCTGGGCAGCGAAATACATAGGCCTACATACCAATACAAATTGGACATACACACACCTATTCAATCAATCTTGACTGTGAGAGAGCCATCCACACATATATTTGGCCTGTTCATGTGGTGCATGCTTATACACAGGGCCAAGTGACTTGAAAGAACTGAGGAAATATTGGGTAGCATTGCTTTGAGATACATCTTATGTCATTTCGGTGAGGCAAGATAGCCTATATTGTTTGTAGTATCGTAACTTGGCGTCATTTTGATATCAATACTTTTTAGTAACTTGGCATTTTTGTACGTTGAAAACGTGTTTTTTATGAGATATTCTACTTACACTATTAAGCGTGTTACTTAGCCTCAAGGGTTGCACTGACAGAGAACATCTCCGAGTATCTACGGGTTTTATTTTTACAGGGTTATATAAATCGGTGTGGACTTTTATTTGAATCTTAGTGGATTTGTTGTGCAGTGAAGGCCGGAAGGTCAAGTGATCTCTCTGCGCGCGGGCTGTTTAACATTAGTTAGCTATAGCTATAGCCAGCCATGAAAAATTTAAAACAACGTTAGCCAGCCACTTACCTTATCCCGGTGGAAATGGAGTAGATGCTTGCTTGTCAAAATTCGAGGTGTTCGCCGCTTCTCTTGTCACCGGTACTCCTTTATTTCCATTACATTTGTCTTTATAATTCAACTGAAATACTACAGGTTGAGAAATTCTTCGTGACAGTTACTCCACTGGCTAAAACGTCCAGCGTTAGGTAGCACTTACTAGCAATTTGATTCCTACCATTTTCACAACCAATCAAAAGTTCCCTCAGCACAGGTATGGCAACAGTCAGCTGATCGATCACGATTATTTGGTTGTTTTCACGGATGGAATAACTGATGCGCTGGCCATTTAAAACAGGTCGATTTTAAAACAGAGAATGGGACAGATTCTGTTGCTCGCTATTTTAGTGGCGATTTAATTTCAAGTCTAGGGTTCACATCCAGTCAAGTGAAGTCAAATTAAAGGTCGAGTCCAAGTCAAGTATCGAGTCAAAAATTGCGACTAATTGGCTGGAGTCAACACCTTGTTCTAAAAGAAACTTATACCAACCTCGTTGTTACAGTTTACATTATTAAATGTAAGGCAATATGATAGTTAACACAAACACTTCCATTGTGTAAAAGCCATGAAGTGAAACCGAAATGAGTCACCTACTAATTAAACGGTGGTTATCCTTATCAGGACAATTACTGTTTTTAAATGCTGCATTCTCTATTTTTTGCTCACAAATTACCATCATGCTACTAACACCCCACTCCACCCACAAACCTTCAGGCACACACAGACACATGTGAGGACAATACAAACACATAACATAATGTAATGATAAGAATAGGCCATTCAGCCCAACAATGCTCACCATTTTAAAACATTGAAGTGCACACGTGCACACCCGCACACGCACACACACACACACACACGCACACCCGCACACACACGCACTCACGCACACCCGCACACACACGCACTCACACACCTGCACACACACACTCTACACTCAAACCAAACACAGTGAAGTGCACACATGTACACGCACACGCATACACCAAACACAGTGAAGTGCACACACGCACTCACGCACACACACACACACGTACACCCGCACACACACGCACTCACGCACACGCACACACACACACACACACACACACACACACACACACACACACACACACACGATGCCATGAAGCCCCACTCTAGCTGAAGTAGCAGCAGCACTCAGGAAGGTTCTCACTCCAGGACTGAGGCTACCGGGGGATTACCAAAAATTTTGGGTATCCAGCCAGGTGTGAAAAGTAGCCAAGTTTCCTCCCAAGGGTGTTGGCACCTGGGAGGAAAATGGTTCTGTTGACATCATTTTTGCTAAAATAAATAAATAAATAAATAAAGCAATCTTTAAATATGTGTCTAGAACTAGCCAGCCAAACATTGGTGTGCAGTCAGCCATTCAGCCCACAGCAGGCCCGTAGGGAAACTCACTGATCTCACAGCCTCACGCTCACATCACAAACCACAGGGCATGACAATGCGCAATCAGCATGAATCATTTAGTACTGTATGAGCTGCCATCCATTGCTAATACTATAATAATAATCATAATAATCATAATAATAATAATGATGTTGTTGTTGTTATTATTTTACTACTGGCTGCTTGTTTTGTCTTGTTTTGGCATGAACACTTAATTCATTTCCAGATTTCTCAGTCTACATAAGACTTAAATGTTGTTCTGCTTTTCCGTTTTTATCCGGGAGTTTGTTTATCAGCCCAAAAGGGGTCAGTGAGAAGGGTCGACAAATAATTTTCAATTTTCCCCTCAAACGGCTCTGACCGGGTTTTTCAGTTTCCTCTGGGACACTGCTGTGTTTGTCACTTTTGTGAGCTCGTTCAGTTGTAACAAGCACGGAACCGTCCAGACCCACGGTGCAACTCGCTTCCGCAGACACATTTTAGCTGGCACCACCTGCGCGTGCGTCCCACAAAACGCCCCTGAAAGGTCATCCGTGAGTGAGTGACTGAGTGAGTGAGTGAGTGACCACAATTTGCCATACATAGCCCACGGCGCGCAGGAACTGGAAAAAATGTGCACCATAAATGTATTGATTGAGTGAGTGAGTGAGTGAGTGAGTGAGAGATTCAAATGAATCTTCGTCTGTGCGCTACTTGACTGCTCTTCTTTGGCGTTTTCTTGGCTGGAAGAGTGGCATTTTCGAAACTGAAGAATAAATGCTTTGTTATCTGCTAGCTCGAAACAATACTGATACAAGACACGGTATCCTGCCAAAATTGGGAATCAATTTTCTGTCCCTTCCAATATCGTTCAGCCTTTCTTTTGCGCTCTCCCTGTTCGTCTGACTGCCAGAGTCTTCCAAAATACCTTCTTTTTTTTTTTTTTTGAAAATGCCTGCTTGCAGTTGTGTTTCTTTGCCAAGATGGGTTAGTATCTTACTTTCCTGCAAACCTTTCTTGAGAGCATTGTGAAATGCCCGTACAGCGAGGACAGCTGGCATTTGGATCTCTTACAAGCAGTACTTAAAGATGCAAAGAAAGGATGTTCGGCCTGAGCAGCTGGTTCCTAACGGAAAGCCTATCTTTAGATAAGGAAATGTTTCTGAACTGTTTGGTGGTAGAATCGGGGGAAAAAACATTCGTATCTATCCTGTACTGGTGTTATCTCTGATGTTTTAACCACTAACCTTTTTTTCAGACAATTTAAGACAAATAAAACAAATAACTTAAATTGAAAAGTTTGGCCACCCCTAGGTCAAATGTGTATGTTGACCCACTAGTGTAATGAAGCAGACCCGATTTGTACATGATTAAGCACGACATCTTTTTTCTGCTTGAGATGACAGGTGCCGTAGCCACGGAGACGGTGGGAAACGAGCCCTGTGACTTACCCTCTGACTGACTGGGAGCTCACAGAGCAAACAGTCTGCTGTACAACCTGGCCTGGACGGACACCGAGGGCAGCAGGCTAACCCCACAAATCCACTGAGACAACAAACCCCCCCCCCCCACCCCCACCCCCAAAGTCAACTGTAAGTTATGGCAAATTTGTCCTTAATGTGGGAGTTAGAGTAAAATGATGGCCACAAAGCCTTTTTCTTTTAAGCTTTAAGAGAATATCTTGGGGGGGGGGGGGGGGTTGGATTGGATTAATGGTGACAAAAGAAAAATGCTTCTAAATCAGGCTGCTTCTTTGAAAGTGGAGAAATGTCCTGATAAGCCAGAGATAGAAACTGTGGCACCAGTTCCCTCCCTCTTCCTCCCTAGAGATCTGGGGGTGTTGAGAAGATAGATACCCCAAAGGAGCACATCCCCCTCCCCACAGGGAGTAGCTCTGCCTGGGTGTACAGCAGTCATAATTCATATGAAAAATGTTTATCTTTTCAGAGCTCACTTAATATCTGAATCAAGTCATATTGTAACATTCAGAGTTGTGTCGATGGAGATGTGGTACAGTAATTACATGGCACATACACACACATACACACACACACTCACCTCACACAACCACACACACAACACAGACACACACACACACGCACGCATGCGCACACACACACACACACACACTCAACCACACAGACACACACGCACACATACACAAACAAAGGCATGCACACACACACACGCACACACACACACACACACACACACACACCTCTTACTGCAGTTCTCTGGAAAAGGAAGAACCCTCCGAACCCTCATTAGGAGAGGTGTTAGACCAGGGGCTCGAACTGCAGCCACTAACATGAGGAAGTTGATTACATTTCAAACACCCATTACTTAACTTCGCTCCCTCCACCCCCCTCCTATGACATTCAAGCAGAGCCACAGTGCGCTCTAAACAGGCAGTTAGTTCTGCACAGACCTCAGTTAGCCCGTTAGAAGTGGGCATAGAGGGCTATATAACGATAAGCTATCGGCATTTGGGGGTCAGTTGATACTTTGTGAGGATTTAGGGCACAGATAAACAGAACCGAAAAGGCTGTTTTTGTTTTGTTTTTTTTCTTTTCTCTCTGAGCTTTAGAAACTGTGCCTCCAAACAGGGTGGTTGCAGGTTTGATACGCAGGAGGTGCTTCATCTCAATTTCTTTAGCACTGTATATATCTGACAGCTTGTATAATACAGTACAAATATGCTAAATAGGCTAGTCGCCCTAGGTCAGGGGTGTCCAATCTTATCCAAAAAGGGACAGTGTGGGTGCTGGTTTTTGTTTTAACCCGGCACTATGACACCTGATTCAATGAATTAACTAATAATGGTCTTCAGTTGAGGCCTTGATAAGCTGAATCAGATGTGTTACTGCTGGGCTATAACAAAAGCCTGCACCCACCCTGGCCCTTTTCGGATAAGATCGGACACCCCTGCCCGAGATAATGACCCCCATTTCACGAATAATTCATAGTTACAGCAAGAGCTCTGCAAAATTTACTCTGCAGTCCAAAATGTGGAAAATGACAGCAGACATATTTTGGCAATCCCACCGAGGTTTAGGGACCTGTTATTTGACAAAGGTCATTTGTCAAGGTCAGTCTGACCAACGTTGAAACCAAAAAACTCACCATCAGATGTACTGCGCTTGGGTGCGAGGGCAGTTTTTCCGCTGCTTAAATGTGGATTGTGGGAGAACACAGCCTCCTCAGCACTATCTAACAGAAAGGCACAAATCTCACCCGATCCTAAAACTGCTCTCAAACTGTTTTTGTTTTGTCTAGCTTGATTAACAGGTGTGCCAGCCGGCTGAATAATTCATACCCTCTGGCAGGTAATTCCCTTTCTCATAATTAGACCTCATGCCGGAGCATTCTCTCTCTCTCTCTCTACTTCTCTCTTCATATCACCTTCAGATTCTCGAGCGAAAAGACAGAGTTCACTTCGGAAAAAAAAGCCTTTTCGATTTTCATTTCAAAGGGAAGGAGATTTTAAGGTGCAGAGAGGTACATCCTCGTTATGTAAGTTTGAGGACAGAACTTGACAAAAGCTCAAAGAACAAACACTTTCTGGCAACTGGTGCATCCTGGTGCAGGTGTGAGGGGCGGAGCCAATGTGGGTTTTCAATCACAGACTCATATGAACCATGCAAATACATTCACTACCACTAGGGGGAAAAAAAAAACCAAAACATTTTGATTGGTTATGAGAAGATCGTTTTTGTTGATGTTCCATAATGGCTCCATCTTTAATGTCCTTCTGAGAGGCTCACTCCCCCCAAATTGGTAAAATCAGTGCATAGTGTTTTGGGAACTGTGCTGTTACTCCAAGGTTGCAGGTTCCATTCCCCATATCCAGCTGTACAAGTGGATTGTAGGTAAAGAATGTAGGTTGGGGAAGCTGCTCTGGATAAGAGGGACTGCTCAAATGCCTCAAATGTAAAAATGCAAGATCATTTGTCCTTGTTGCAGGTGTTACCGAAGTTCTTCGGGCTGTCGACCCAACTGCCTAATCAAGGAAATAGCTGTGATTGGATCAGTGAACGAACAGCCCAACCCAGGAAACCAATCATTTGCTGACTGTGTGATAACATCACCTTTTTGACTGGACTCACATGACCATCTAAGACTCGTTTTTCAGGCAGAGAGGAAGCAAAATAAATAAAACCAATTCTCATGGCCATGCACTTAGCAAACAATCAAGTGAAGAAATAAAACGCAAAGCACAAGAGATAGAATTTAGGGCAGGTGGGCACTGGTGCTGATTTTCTGCTTATTAATCCCTTCGTTGTTAATCAAGCAAAATCTTTAAAAAAAATAAATGAAGGGAAGTTTATCTGTTGAAAAGTTGGATTTATGCATGATTATGCATGAATCTTTAATGCATTCGGGAATGCATAATCAGGCAAATCGTTACAGTAAAGTAACAGAAATCAACGGATGTTTCAAAAGTCAAGGGTGGTACTGTATGTGTGTGTGTGGGGGTGTGAGGGGGGAGGGTGTGTGTGAGGGGGTATATGTGGGGGCGTATGTGTGATGTGTGCGTGTATGTGGGGGGTATATGTGGAGAGAGTGTGTGTGTGGGGGTGTACGTGCAGGATGTGTGTGGGTTTGTTGTGTGGGGTGTGTGTTGGTGTGTGTGTGTGTGTGTGTGTGAGTGTGTGTGTGTGGGGGTGTACCTGCAGGATGTGTGTGGGTTTTTTGTGTGGGGTGTGTGTTGTGTGTGTGTGTGGTGTGTGTGAGTGTGTGTGTGTGGGGGTGTATCTGCAGGATGTGTGTGGGTTTTTTGTGTGGGGTGTGTGTTGTGTGTGTGTGTGGTGTGTGTGGTGTGTGTGAGTGTGTGTGTATCTGCAGGATGTGTGTGGGGTGTGTGTGTGTGTGTTGGGGGGGCATTGGCTTTGATGTTCCCCACCAGGTGAGCAGCCCACAGGGTGGTCATGCCCGCTGCATTCAAAGCCCTCTCTCTCGCTTTCATCCTCCGACCCTCAAACGAATCAGAAGCCGAAGGTACTGAGCCAAAGGCAAACAAATAAATAAAATGAGTCCCAGATGAAACAGAGCCCGGCGTTCCTGTGACCCTGCAGAGATCCAGAGATCCCTTAGAGCAACCCTCCCTTTTCACTGCCCGGCTAACCGGAGTTCTCCTTTGAGAAAAAATAAAATAAAATAATAATAATAATGGGTTCTCTTTTTCTGCCTGGTGGATCCAGGGATCTACCACATACACGTTGCACACAGACAGGGCATCAGTGAGAAATAGGGTCGGCAGATGCCCATTTTTGGACCGGAATGCCCAGTTTTTACATGTTCTCTACCGAGCCAGTTTGTGATACCCAGGCAACATTCAGGCAAGTCCAGTCAGAATAACTGATTGAAATTTGACCACTAGTTTGTAATGTGTTGTGAGATCACAAGTATGTGATTAAAACATTCTCAACTGAACATTCTAATGCTGATGTCACAATCACTGCTGGTAACTGAAAGCAGTGGAGTTCTAGAACACTGATATGGAATTTTTGCAAAAACATTCTACAAAGTCTACGGAGGGTTAAACAGGCAAATTTTACTGAATGCTTTTAATGAATTCCCACTGCGATGTGAGCCCAATTTTATCCTGAAGCACCACGTTTTGTGGTAGCACAATTAGAACGTTCAGAACGAGTTTTTATTTAATTTTTTTTTTACTGTTATTCACTGCTTTTCTTTCTGTCCTTTGAGGGGAGGCGGCTGCCTCTTGAAGTTATGCTAAAACCACCGCAAAATTCTCCAGAGACGATAAGCCAATACCAAGAGACAGCAAGGCAGGAGAGCACGAGCGGTTAAATGTAAATTTTAATGTAAAACTGAAACGCTCAGCTGGTGAACATTATGCACATAAGTGGAGTCAGAAGCCCCGTAGGAGTTATAGGTGCCCTAGAAGACCAGGACTGATGTAGCGTTGGATGCCCTAGAAGACCAGGACTGATGTAGCGTTGGATGCCCTAGAAGACCAGGGCTGATGTAGCGTTGGATGCCCTAGAAGACCAGGGCTGATGTGGCGTTGGATGCATACATATTACATTAGGCATCAGCAGGCTTTATCCAGAGCGACTTAACACTTTTACATAGCATTTACATTGTATCCATTTATACAGCTGGATATATACTGAGCATGCAGGTAAGTCCCTTGCTCAGGGTAACGCAGTGTCCTTACCCGGGAATCGAACCTACGACCTTTCGGTTACAAGCCCAGTTCCTTACCCACTGTGCTACACTCCGCTACACTCATGCCCTAGAAGACCAGGGCTGATGTAGCGTTGGATGCCCTAGAAGACCAGGGCTGATGTGGCGTTGGATGCCCTAGAAGACCAGGACTGATGTAGCGTTGGATGCCCTACGGACAACAGGCTAAATCCGGATTCCAGGTGTGCTAAATGGCCCGTCCTTGAGATCAAACACTCAGTTGCTCCCGTATTCTTTTTCAAATGTAAATGCTGTGAATTCAGGGTGACGGCGACAGAGGCGGCTCCGCTGCCGGACCGCTACAGCAGGGGTGGGGAGGCTCCAGTCCCGCAGGGCCCGGGGTGCATGCCGGTTTTTCGTCCCCACCAGTTGCACTGGCCAAATTGAGCCAATTAGCTGATTAGGCTGAATACGCTCAACCGTGAATTAAAACCGCCGTGAGATGTTTCATGTTTGGGGCCGCACGGGAACAGTCGTCAGCCGTCATTCGTGGACTTACCGCAAAATGTATCACAAAAATATCAAGCGCTAAACGATTGGGATAGTTAAAGAATTGAGAGCGGAAGTTGGCAGGGCATACTGAAAGAGATACGGTCCTTCCTTGGCCTGGACACCCTCTCTGCAGTGGACTGCAGAAAAGCAGCGCCTGCTACAAATTAATATCTGTTTCTTTCCCGCACTGAGCGCCATGGGAGAGGGCTAACCGTGCCCCCTGCTTCTCCAGCAGCGCCTGCGGTGAGGTATCAGACCCCGTGCGTGGGGGCACGTACAGCACAGCGGGGGGGGGGGGGGCCCGCTCCTCCATCCTGCCAACCGCAGATACGGTTCCCGCTCTCTTCCGAGAGGGTCAGGGGGGAGGAAGGTTCGGCACGCCAGTATCGGCATGGCAACAAATTATTAATAACCCGCCGCACGCTCGCTCCGCCGCCAGGGCGGGAGGTCCCAGGGACGGGCGCGGGACGGGGCCGGGGGGGTACATCGCCTCTCTTTCTTTCTTTACTTCTCTCATTATTTTATCCCGACCCCCACCACCCCTCACTGCTGAAAGGGGCTCTCTGGAGATATTAACCCTCTCTGTTCGCAGGGTTTTGAAGCTGAATGGGGGGGGGCGGGGGGGGTCTGTGGAGACTGGGATGTGAATGCAGGTGTTATATGGTGAGGGGGGGCATGGGGGGTTGGGGGGGTCTGTGGAGGCTGGGATGTAAATGAAAATGCAGGTGTTATATGGTGGGGAGGGGGGCATGGGGGGTGGGGGGGGTCTGTGGGGTGTTATACAGTGAGGGGGGCATGGGGGGATGAGGGGGGGTCTGTGGGGTGTTATACAGTGAGGGGGGCATGGGGGGATGAGGGGGGGGTCTGTGGGGTGTTATACAGTGAGGGGGGCATGGGGGGATGGGGGGGGTCTGTGGGGTGTTATACAGTGAGGGGGGCATGGGGGGTGAGGGGGGGGTCTGTGGGGTGTTATACAGTGAGGGGGGGCATGGGGGGATGAGGGGAGGGTCTGTGGGGTGTTATACAGTGAGGGGGGGCATGGGGGGATGAGGGGGGGTCTGTGGGGTGTTATACAGTGAGGGGGGGCATGGGGGGATGAGGGGGTCTGTGGGGTGTTATACAGTGAGGGGGCATGGGGGATGAGGGGGTCTGGTGGGGTGTTATACAGTGAGGGGGGCATGGGGGGATGAGGGGGGTCTGTGGGGTGTTATACAGTGAGGGGGGCATGGGGGGATGAGGGGGTCTGTGGGGTGTTATACAGTGAGGGGGGCATGGGGGGTGAGGGGGGGGGTCTGTGGGGTGTTATACAGTGAGGGGGGCATGGGGGGTGAGGGGGTCTGTGGGGTGTTATACAGTGAGGGGGGGCATGGGGGGGTGAGGGGGGGTCTGTGGGGTGTTATACAGTGAGGGGGTGGGGTGGGTCTGTGGGGTGTTATACAGTGAGGGGGGGGGTGGGGGGGTCTGTGGGGTGTTATACAGTGAGGGGGGCATGGGGGGTGAGGGGGGTCTGTGGGGTGTTATACAGTGAGGGAGCTATGCGCTAGCGGCACCTGATGCTAATGCGAGCCGGGCACCAGGGAGCGTACGTGCAGCGCATGGCGACCCCCGGACTCATAAGAGCGAGCGCTCGGTGCGAATCTAACTCCACCGCTTCTCCTGGCGCTCACCGCCGTCTCCCTGCAAACGACTGGGTCTAATGCCCGTGTAGCAATGATTCCTTTTTTAAAATAAAACCAGATTTTATTCACTTAATTTCCATTTTTATCCCCCAAAAAACAGAACTGCTAACCATGTCTCGTAAGCCAGGTCTGTGGTGTTCCCCACACCCGGGCCAGAGGCACTGCACCACCTGCAGCACGCCTGTCCCTCAGGTACTGACTCTGTCACACCAGATGGGCTGCAGCAGGGCTGTTCAGTCTTACCTGAAAAGGGCCAGTGTGTGTGCAGGTGTGCACGGCTTTTGTTTTAGCCCAGCACTCTGACTTTGCTTATTGAAGATCCCCCCCCCCCCCCATTTTGTTTTCCATCACACCCCATGCAACACTGTTGACGTACACCATCGTTTCAAATAATAATCAGCCCCCCCCCCCAGGCCCCCCCAGGCCACGCCATTGATCCCTCTTTGCATTACAGAGAGCCAGTTGCCTTCCCTGCTGTGACTGCAGATGATTCTCACAAAAGAGAGAGAACGTGAATCCTCCCCAGCAGACGCCCCAGCCAATCACGTTCGATAACAACCTGCTACAAATCATCAGCGCCAATCAGTCGAAATACACAGGCTTGTCATGAAATTATTACAACGCTGTTATTATGACAACTGCCGTTGCCATGGTAGTGATTGATCAGAATCCTCTAGCTTGGCTGAACACACGTGTACACACACAAGTATGGCCGCTTGTAAAAAAAAAAAAACCATTGTGTGGACAGTCACCCCAAAAAAAGTCGGATTTCAAACACCAATCCCATTTTGAGCGTTAAGGCCTGCTGTCTGAACAAGGTCCTGCTGAGTGTCAGTCACATGCAGCTACAAAGCCCGGAATCGAACCTGCAAGCCCAGACTAAGCCTGTGCTCCTGATGAGGGCGTTTGCAGGCTGGACGCATTCAAACCCTGCGCAGTCCGGCTGCTCTGACAAAGCAGATGCAGACTGGTTTACAGTGGAGTTCTGCTGCAATGCGCATCACTCAATCAACCTGGAAGGAAAACTAAGCGATCACTGCATAATTGCTGGGACTTAATCGATTAGTTTAATCATTTGTTCTTAATTTTGTCTGACAATTAAAGCCAAGAACAGTTTTTTTTTTCTTCTTCACAAACAGTTTGGCAAGTTCAGTGATCATTAAAAACTTGCTTGTCGCTAACTGTGAAGGAGAAAATGCAACACGAAGCTGATGGAACTGGAGCAGAAGGTGTGCGTTTTACTGACAACACAATGCACAATGCAGCAAAAAAAAAAAAGTGTGTTTTCTGCTTGGGTGTCTCCATGGAAATAGAAATAATTGATTTTGAGAAACCCAGAAAAAAAAGCCATTTCAAAAACATGGGGTGTTTGTCATCTCTCTCTCTTTTTCTCGCTCTTTCTCTCTCTCTCTCTCTTTCTTTCTTTCTTTTTGTAGAGGGGTGAAGAGGTGACAGAAGAGAGACACTCTGCAAAGCTGAGCTTTGCTTTAACTCGCTCTCTAAGTGGAGGCAGGCATTCGACAGTCTTGTGAACATAAGACAAATGGATCAATCAATAAATCAATCACCCTGTCTATCTGACTATCTCTCTGTCTCTTTCTCTTTCTCTTTCTCTCTGGAATTATTTTCCTCTCGTAGTTTTGAAGGCTCACCTCACTCATGTCTCTGGACCAGCCCTCACACTCCTAAGAAACCCTATAGTGCTGTAGGGTTTATAGCCCTGTTACACAAAACACGGCCATCATGGTTAAAGAACTGCCCCCCTGCCCCCCATCCCTTTACCTGGGAGTCAGGTGAGAAGACACTTCTGGCCAATCAGCAGCAGCACTAAATGTTCAGATAATCACCTGGGGGAGAAAGAAAACCAGGGCCGGATTTGGATTCAAGGTCCAGATTTGAGTATCCATGGTTTATAGGGCTGTGAATGAAGAACAGCCTGGTGCGCGTCCAAACCAACACTCAGCCAGTCTCTGCACCTGTGGTGTGACCAGCTGTGCATCGTCCCACAGAATCCCCAAACTGCAGGTAGCACTGGGATAGCAGTCAGGATGTGATGGAGTAACGTGTGGGGCCCCTCCTCCCTGCGTCAGCGCTGCACCACACACCAGAGCGTGGGCAGGACGTCCCCCCCGAGGACCCACTGATGGTGTTCTGTCGTGGGGTGTGTGGCCTCTGTTCCTCCCAATTTAAAACAACCAAATTTTGTCAAGGTAATATGGGGCTTATTAACAGTGACAAAACACAAGCACACACACACACACTCTCTCTCTCTCTCTCTCTCTCACACACACACACACACGTGATCACCCTCTTCTCAGAATCTTTGAGCTCAAGTTATCCTACTAATCCCAGTCAACCCCTGTCAGTTATATACTGTAGATATAACCACAACATGTACAGTATGTATTTACATATGTGTGCCTTGGGCTCACTCTACTCTGCATTGTGTTGTTTTGATGACGGAGACTGGACTATGCCATTATCAGTGTCTGCATTCATTATGCGGAATCATCTGTAAGAGAGAGCATTTAATAGAGAAAATTATGTGGCGCAGTTGGACGCAGGCAGATTCCTCCCCACCTCCCTCTCACCATCAAGCTGCAGCCAAAAGGAGAGAAAATGGTCTGTGCAGCTGGATTAACCCCTTGTGGACACTCTCCCTTACCAAGTGACCTCACACGAACCAGCCCAATCCCAGGTATCTCAGTGCAATCCAGCAAATAAAACCAGATAGGCGATCACAGAGAAACAGATTGACGGCGAATAGTAAGCGAACAGAAAAATAGATAGGAGAACCTAGTGAAAGAGCCATGTCTGTATTGATGTGTGTGTGTGTGTGAGTGTGTGTGTGTGTGCGTGCACATACACTATGTATGTATGCACGTAGGTATGTATGTATTCATGTATGCATGTGTGCACATATGTATGTATGTGCATACATATTTATGCATGTACGTATAAACGTTCGTCCCCAGAATCATTATAACCGAGCTGATATCCACTGACAATTATAAATGGGCCAGGCAGGCAGAGTTCTTAAGGGACATTTAGAGCGATGACAGTCCTTAAACTGTTCCACGTGATTAACAGGCTCGTCTTTTTCAGTAAAGACTCCCTCATTAGCCGCCCGTTCCTATTAATTTCTTAATTGTGTCTAATGCGGCGTCGTTACCTCCGTACATTCCGCACTGTATCATTTTAATTAAAACAACAGAATCAGATACAGTTCGGCTAATTCGGCCGAAACGCGCGCGGGCTCCCGGTTTCTGCGGAACTTTCTGTCCTCCCCTGATTCTGAACGCCGCTGTAGATTATTACTGTGTGTGTGCGCCGAAGCTGGGAGCCCATCGGCTTGTCATATCGGAAACAGCGCCCTCTGGGAGTCATTCTTGGTACTGCATCTTGCAGATGTTGCAAATCTCATGATGAGTAATCGCGCGATGCAGCAGGTCTATTCTTATAGTTGTTTGCATGTGTGTGTGTGCGCGTGTGTTTAAGAGTGTCTGAGTTTGTGTGTTTGCATGTGTCTATGTGTTTGTTTGTGTGTGTATGTGTTTGTGCGGTTGTGTGCGTGTGTGTGTGGGTGTGCATTTGTGTGCTTGAGTGTGTCTGTGTGTGTGTATGCATTTGTGTGCGTGTGTTTGTTTGTGTGAGTGTGCAAGCGAGTGTGTGTGTATGTGCGAGAGAGAGAGAGTGTGTGTGTGTGTGTGTGTGAGTGTGTGCGTGAGAGAGAGAGAGAGTGTGTGTGTGTGTGTGTGTATGTGTGTTTTTCACTCTAATGTGACTCTTGGTTAGTGCTCTTGCCTTTGTATGGGCGTTAGTTTCTGTCAGAACCACAGTTTACCTTAATATGCTTTTTTAACAATAGTTTTAAAAATACTGCTCTGCAGTTTAATGCAGTGACTCCCGCTTGAATCTGGCTTCAGCTCTAACTGTGTTTAGTCCTGCCCATAAAAGAAAGAAGCGCACATCCCCCCTCCAGCCTGTAAAAACCTCAGCCGCTGCTGTGATAGGATTTTAAATCCTGGGATAAGAGAGGCAATCTACCACAAGGAGAAAAAACCAAGGAAAGCAAGGGGAGAATAAAAAACTTGTTCCTCATGAAAGCAACACTGAAGCAGATTTAAGCTTCTGTCAATTAATTGCTTTCTTACGGTTTCCCATTTCTTTTTGTTTTTTTATTATTTTTTTCAATTCACAGCTCACTGTAGGGAAACCCACCGAAGGATTGCTGGTCTTGCTCATCGGCTAACCACACCTAGCTGTTACAGCAGGGGACCATACTCAGCACTACTGGCTACGGGATAGTGCTATTACTGTCAGTAAGACATGCGGGATGAGAGTGAATGCTAAACCGTACTGTCAACGTTATTATCAAGGATTTATATGACAGCTCTCATCCTCAATCGGAGTGCTACACAGGCCTGAGACCAATTCTGAATTGAGATACATGCAGATACATTCTTGAATTAGAATTTGAACTGAAATAGGTAACAGGATGTGAAATTTGTACTTTGAATGAAAGGAAATGTAATTTATTAGTATGAAATTCCAATGTCCGATTGATATATTGGTCATCTGAATCATGATTGGAATATCTGTTTTGGAAGTTGGTGAATGCATATTTATCAAAGTGAATGAGGATTTCATGTTTTCAGTTCTGATTCCACTTAAAATTTTATTTTTAACAAATTTTTCCTTTAAAAATTTTAATTCCAAAATGAATGAATGTAGTGTCTGTTTTTTTTCTGGCTGTTCTCAGCAACAGCGATTCATTTAAATCACTGATTGGCTATCACACCCTATGCTCCCAATGCCTTGACTGGCAGCTGATTGAACTACAAGGAAACTACAAATACCAGCAGACACTGCGGCCCCCTGGGAGTTTAAGCTGTCACCCCTGATGTGGCAGAAGCATAAAGAGATCTGGCTGCCTTAACCCCGCCCAACTCCTGGCAGGATGAAGCCGATATGGAGCTCTGAGCTTCCGCCAGTCATCCGCAGCAGACCTGTTTCTGGTAGTGTTCCTGTCCTGTCATGTGCATTTCAGAGAACATTTAAAAACTGGTTGCGAGTCCCATTTGACACAATCATATTCATTTATTTATGCTTTTTTTTGTTGACAAGATTGGTCTCGGTTTGACAAAGCGGACAGGACACAGAAGGAACGTCACTGGGCACCACGCTACAATCTCTGGCCAGCGTGGGGCGACACATCTCTCTCTCTCTCTCTCTCTCTCTCTCTCTCTCTCTCTCTGTCTCTCTTTACTGTGTTTCCGGCTTACTGGTTTTGTTTGGGAAAAGAAACGGACAATGCTGTAATTACCTCCGTATAATGACTGTGTGTGTGTCAATGGAGGTACGCTAAGGTTCTTGCCGGCTGCTTTGCATTGCTGGTATTGGAGAGAGGGAAATGAAGAGATGAAGAGATGGAGAAATGGAACAAGCTGACAGAAGCAAGTTCTCTTTGAGCTGGGGTCGCCAGATGCCTGGATTTTAACCATAACGTCCGGTTCCCAAATCATTTGTACAGGTCCCGACCTGACAACATAATCCAAGTATGGTCCAAGTATATGATTGCAAAATAATTGCCGTTAGTCTCAACCACCCCCCTAGTCTGTGATCCGTTCCAAAAGCAACCACCACACCGCCCCCTGCCCCCCCCCCCACCCACCCCCCCGCCCCCTCAAACCGCCATCAGTTCCGACAGCTCCCCACCTCATTCGCGACTGAACTTTCAGCTGTGGCGCATGTCGTACGGTTTTCACAACTTCTAAATCTGGCAACCCTGCTGATGGAACTTTGAGAGGGCCGGACCAGTAAATCTGCCCCCCCCCATCCCCCTCCCCCCCCCCCCCTTAGTCCACATCGCTCCAGGGAGACCAGGTCACATGGAAATAGTCTGAGAACAAGAACAAAAATAATAAAACCCTGCACCCCGTAGGGGACAAATGTTTACACGCAACCTGTAAACTCACCGCCCACCCATCCTGCCCATCACGGATTACAGGTCCCGCTCCTGTGGGGGGCTCTGCCAGTGTGACCCTAAATATGTCCCTGAAGCTCTCAACACTTTGAAGTGCGATTAGCACTGGGGCTGAGGATGCACAATACAGTTATTGTATTTCTGATATTGCATTTTTTCTTTAGCCCTTTCTGACCCAGAAACTGCCCACTCTCTCAGTGCTCCTGGTATTTCTCTCTTGCGTGACGATCATTGAAGCCACAGTGAAGAGTGAAGACAGAAGCTACAGTACCGATTATTATGTCTGCCTTCAAGTGGCGTGCGTGCCCTGCAGTGAACCGGAGAACAGTCCAGGGTGTATTCCTGCCTCTCAGAGCCCAGTGCATGCTGGGATAGGCTCCAGCACCTCCCGCGACCCTGACCAGAAATGAGCACGTACAGACAATGAATGCCTGGATGGTGCATTCTATTTGGATGGTGGATTTCTATTTTTAGATGGAACCCTTGGCCTCTCTCTGACACATGATGCCTACTACAAACTATTGTGATTTATAACCCACAATATAACAACTATAAACAGAGAAAGAGAAGGAGAGAGAGAGATACAGAGAGAAAGAGACACACAGACAGACAGATAGATTGATCAACAGATTGATTGATTTATCTATTGATCCGTTTGTCTTATGTTCACAAGACAGCTGAATGCCTGCCTCCACTTAGAGAACGAGTTAAAGCAAAGCTCAGCTTAGCAGAGCGTGCCCCTTCTGTCACATCAACAAGCAGGTGGCCCAGAAAAGAAACTGTTGACTAACCAAGAGGCTCAGCCAATCAGCACGCAGCTTTGCTGTGCCCAAGCCAATGGGAGCTCGGGAAGAGAGGGTCTGCCTCAATGTCACAGCTTTAGCCTGTCGCTGCACCACAGAAGCGTCGCTAAGGGTACACAGGGACACCCTCCAACCCAGTTTAGGAAACTTTAGGAAACAGGAACAGGAAAAGGGGGGAAAAGTGCTGTGTCCAGGTGAGTGCACCTGCTCTCTCTTTCTCTCTCACTCTCTTTTTCTCTCTCATTCTCTTTCTCAAGGTTACTCTCTGTAAGGGGCTGTGATTAAGTGGGGACAGAGTCCAGTAGTGTTTGACCTTCCCTGCGTGTTTACAAACACACGCGTACTGACATCACAGGCCTGCTCTTACATTAGTAAGTATAGTCGTGTTTTTTTCTGGTTATAAGAGAGTGAGCTTTTTTAATTTATACGTTTAGTGCTTAAAAAAAATAAATAATAATACATATATATATTTTCTTCCACCTTTACAGCGGAGTAAAGTCATATTTAAATGTGTGAGGGTGTATTTGAGGACAGTACAGAATTGCTATTAAATAATTTATCAAACTTTGGATACCCCATTTCCTTGGGAGATGGAACACAATTCTTTGTTGTGTGTTCTCTTTTTTTATTTTTTATTTTGTTTTATTTATTTTCTGGTGCCTGAGTGACTCAGGGGTTGAGCTTAACTTGGGGGTGAAATACCATGTGCAATACTGGAGAAACCAGAATAGATCTTAACCTTGAGAACAGCTCATTTAAACGCGCATCCGAAAGTGACTCTTCATCCACACAAGTTAATTGTTCCTTGCAGCACAGCTGTGCCCATAATTACTCTGAGAAAGTAGCATAAAGGAGTGGGGGAAAAAAAAAGTTTTATGAACAAATATGAGCGCTATTTTTATAGCCCTACGTGTCCGTATTTGGAAACTTCGCAGTGAAAACAACGGGTGTTAAAATCCGTGCGGAACACTGGCAGAGAACTAATTAAATACCAGATGGGGGGTGATAGCTGAACCTGTCATGTCGAAGTAAAGTTGTCTGACTTAGAGCGGCATTAATTAAACCGCAAGACGAGAAGAAAAACCCTCCTCCTCTTATCGACTAATTTCATCGACGCGGGTAAAACTGCACCTCTCGGCTGTTATCGTAAATAAACAGCGTTTGTGCCGGCATTGTAATACATTTCCAATGAACAGCAGCGCAGTATGTTTTCAACATGGCACTGCCCATAATACTCAACTCAAAGGCAGCGGGATAAAGAATCAGGAAATCAAAGCCAATGGGGTTACTGAAGCTAATAAAGGAAACTGCGGATTTAAAAAAATTATATTCCGCAGTGGCCTCTGTGGATTGAATTGAAGGAATGCTTGCTGTGAGACGCTCAATGCTTTGATGATAATGGAACAAAATAAATCGTCACTTCTTCTGTGGTTTAGTACTCGGGTAATTACTTTAGTTCACCGAGAGACGAGCAACCTGCTTCTTGCTTCTCGTTGAAGAGCAGCGAGTGTTGAAAGTCTCCACCAGAAGGAAACAGATGTTTCAGGACGTGTTCAGAAAGTACGCACACGTAATAGGGAAGAGCGACAGTGCCTGATACTGAAAGTGGTTTGAGAGAGCTGGTCCCTCAAACTGTTTCTATTGGCTGCTATATTTCTGTGAACGTGCTCCAAAATGTACTGTTTTACCTAGTGACAAATTGAAAGACAACTTGAATTTGTCAATAAGTTCAGAATCTCAACCTAGCATGTCGTGAGGTCATTGGTCAATCGTGCGTGTGTGTGTGTGTGTATTAATGCATGGGTATAAGTATGGCAGTAATATTCCATATCTTTCTTTTTTGTGGAGGGGTCTGTTTTAGCGGTACTGCGGGTGAGCTAAGAAGGCAATCTGGATGCGCGGCGTTATGAAATGAGTCCGCTCTGGCTTCCATACGCCGCAGACCTCCAGGCTTAAAGCCGCGCCCTTTATTAGTTTCCACGTTCCCGCCAGACTCCCACGTTTGTGATTATAAATTCAGCCCAACCGTCCCCGTTTACATAATACAGCAATAAGCCTAAGCTCGAAAAAAAAAGGAAAAAAATTATATTTGCAGCAAAAAGTGCTTCTGAACCCCGACCTTCCTCACAGCTGAAGAGCTTGTTTGGGACAACAGGAGATGCTTCGAGGGCGAACGTGTGAAGCCTTGGGAGACCCCGCTAACGTAGCACACCGGCGCTCGCAACCGTGGCGACAAAGTAATCGCCGTCGCCGGGGGTTACCCCCGCCACCGAGGGGTAAGGAGCGACGCAGCCGCCGTTGGGCCTTATCCGCAGCTGGCGTAGCGGGACCCGGGCGGGGGGGGCCCGTGTGCCGGAGGGCGCGGTTTACTTCCCGCAGAGCGGCGGCCGCTGTCTTAGGGGCCTATCGCCATGGAGACGGCGAGCCTTTCGGCCGCACGCGTCGCGCTCGCGCTTCCTCGTCACTTCGTGCCGCTGACGGTGTTGACTGCGGGCGCGCGTGTGGGATCAGGTGACGCCAGGCATCCACACGCCCCGGCGCGCATGACATTTAGAGTGTGGCATTCTCTCACGCATTTGAGTGGATATGGGGCTAGGCGGGGAGGGGAACAGCCAGACCCCCCCACCTCCCCCTCCCTCCCCCCCCCCTGCTCCTCCCCTCCTGCCGCCCCCCTCCCCTCCCTTTTGCTTCTCCAGGACAGCATGACTGGCAGCCCTAGTCGAGCGACATGACAAACGACAACAACCGGACGTAATTGAATTTGCGGACGCAGCCCGAGGGGGGGGGGGATTGGGGGGGGCGATTTTTCTGCACCTGTCGGTCGCGTGGGGGAGGACGTGGGCTTTTAGCGCACGGCTCACATGGAGATCGGCGTGCCGCTCGCCGCCACGCGGAGTCGCCGTTCGACCTGCCCGTACCCGGAGGGCTGGGCCGTACAGGCTCGGAATGCACAAGTGACTCTGATTGGCTGGCTGTTGCCATGACGCTTACTGGGGCACAGCACAAGTGGCCGTCAAAATGGCTACCGTATTTACTCAGTCCAGTCTCAGCAAGGCAAGTTTGGCTTTGGGTCATGTCGGCAGAATATGTGGGCGTATAAGGAAATTATATATATAGTTTCTTATATTATGGAGTGGAGTTGTTATTGCGCTGAATATCTTGTGTGGCAGTAGAAACTATGGCCCTCAGGCTACTTAAGAAGTGGCTTAAAACTTAAGATCTGGCTTAACACTTAAGACCTGGCCTAAATACTGTGTGGATATATTCTAGACCAGGGGGTCTCCAATCTTATCCAAAAGAAGGCCACGGTAGGTTTTTTGTTTTAGCCCAGCACTGAGACACCCGATTCAACTTATCAAGGTCTTGATTGACGACCATGATTAGTAAATTAGTAGAATGAGGTATTCGTAGTGCCAGGCTAAAATAAAAACCTGTACACACACACACACACACCGGCCCTTTTCAGATAATATTTGGGACCTCTGCTCTTAGCCTGATGATGAAAATGGCCTGAAGGGCCTATAGCTCCCATTAACCTCCCAATTTTTTTTTTTTCTAGCACTTTTGGGACTCGTGTGCATTTTGTGGCAGAACATTGGCAACCTTTACTTTAGTTACTGGTGTGAGACGGAGTTTAATGTGTTGTAAGCGCGGTGGTGATTGCAGACGCCCCATTAGTTACTCCGCGGTCGCTATGTGGCAGCGGGCTGTTACAGAGTTAATTACGCTAAGGTAATTGCCACATCGTCGCGTTTGTTTAAAGTCACATATTTATTTTGTCGACCCCAATCTCTCTTCCTTCTCCCCACCGTCCCATTACCACTACTATTTCGATCCAGTCTGCCTGCTGCTGGAAGAAAAATGAAAAGAGTAGCTAAAATTAAGATGCGAAGAAAACAATTTTTTTCCCCCAAAGCTTCAGAAAACTCTTGATTGAGGAAAGACAGTTAGAAACTAACAGGGCTTTTATTTTTGTCAGGCACATTCGCTGATATATTAAGAGAAAACCACAGGAAGCAAACGCGCCAATGCGTTTCAGTGCAAGGCAACCTTTGACTACGTACGTGACGTGGGGCTGTACACGGTATAGACTGCACGTCTGTGTAAATGTTGTCAGTCAGTCGCATAGAATGTGCAGTCACGTTATCCAATCGCTGTCGTGTGACAACTAGCCACACCCACACCGTCATGACCAACCACACCCACGCCATCATTAACAACCACACTCACACGCCCACGCCTTCATTATCAACCGCGCCCAATTGCTACAATTACACCGCAATCACCTGCCAATAAGCCGTCACGTGGCCACATGATCAAATTCATAATTGCTCGCGGACGCTGATGAGGAAAAGAAAAAAAAAGCCGAACTCATTCTCGAAAACAAGCGTCTCCATTCTTGAATGAAGGATCATGAATAATAGATGATGCGGCCGGTTTGATTCGCAGCCTTCTCGCTGGCGCTCGTGTCTCTGGTGGCAGAAAAGCATTTAAATATCAAAAGGTACATTAGCCCCGGGGCTTGGCTTCATTTAATCCGTAAACACGACGAAAAGCAGGCCAAAAGGAACGAGGCAGGCCAAGGCTGAAGGTAGTTAGACGCGAGTTTACACGAGTAACCCCTCCGTTTCCGTTTGGCAAACAAAGATCGAACTTCTGAGCTTAAATAACTGCTTCCAGTTGACTTCTCTCGCTCCCCAGCGCGGCTGGAGATGCTGTAAAGATATTCATTTTCTTTAAGCCATTTTATATGCATCAAACGCTTGTTAGCGCTATGCAAATGTCATGCATAAGCTCCTGGTATAATTGGCACAAGCGCAGCAAGCCTTTCAGAAAAGGCAGAGAGGTCGTCCGTCCAAAAAATAAAAAATAAAAATAAAATCCTTAACTTTCCGCATTGTTTTAGCACATTATCTCCTTCTCTTCCTACAGTCATTGTTTTTTTTTTCCCCTCCACTAAAGAAAGATGAATGTTTCAAATTAAATTTGCCTTTAAAATAAATGTGTTAAAATTCCTGGAATGTTAAGGACAGCCAGATGCTTTGGGACATGGTTCAGCCGCAAATCTTCATAATAACTCTTTGAAGTACACCTGCTCAGTTCATACCTTTTAATGGCTGAGCCGCTAACATGTGTCACCATGTGCTGTCATTGCATCAGCGGTAATTAATAAGACACAGGGGCTACGTGGCTAATTATGAATAATGAGCGGGTATTCTGCGGTAATGTCCACGCTGCCCACCCCCCCCATATTATGTGAGACAGGTGATGAATGAGCATCGGGTTTATTTGGCTATTTTTTTTAAGCTATGAAGCCAGTCGGTCACAACCCAACTGAAGAGGTCTAGACTGAACTCAAACGAAAGCTTGATAGCTGATTTTTATCGAAACGACATTAAGATCGAGTTTTGCTCACAACTGTGAAAACGGGTTTTATGCCTTCGGTGTTATAGGCTGAATCTTTCCCCGGCGGTGCGACTCTGTCAGACCAGGCCTGGCTGACATTAACGGATCTCTGATCAGGTTCTTAGCTACGGGGGGATTGGCAGCCGCACAAGGGAAGCTTAAAAACTTGTACTGGGGCCAGGTACATTTCATATGTATAGGGCATAGGCGGAGTTTGACTTGTAAGCACGGCGAGCGGGGGGGGGGGGGGCGTGGGGGGGTGTGACGGTCACGGTCACGTACGAGGGGAGGGGGGGGGGTTGCTACAAGGGTGCTACATTCTGTTTATGCCACAGCACATAGGGAAACAAACTGATCAGTGACATCACTTCCTGCTTTGTTTCTCAGGTGTCAGGTGCTTCCTGCTCTCATGGTTTGTGCTGCCACAGCCTCACCTGAGAGTTGAGAGCCCTCGGACACCGCCGCCCAATGGGCCTGTACCTGAACACCTGCCTGTGCCGGGCTCACCTGTGCAGGAGGACGGCCAGGCTCAGGTACCTCCTGGCCGTACTCAGAACCCTCCCCCGCCCGGCCAGGACCCCCCTCACCCCGTCCCGACACACCTGCAGCTGCGCCTGGCCTCTCCCTCCCCCACCCCCAACACTGACGGGACAGGCCCTGCCGAAACTGGAGCGGGTGAAAAGGGGGGGCTTTGGCTGGCTGGCGAGTTCTAACCCACGTGGGAACATGCTCAGGGGGCAGCCGAAATGTCTGCTCTGCCAGCACATGCGTGCCGGTCGGGCCTACTCCAGCTCCAGCTCCGGAACCAGTTCCGGGTCCTACTCCAGCTCCAGCTCCGGTCCAGGGCCCGGGTCCAGCTCCAGTTCCAGCCGGGGGGGCTGGAAAGGGGACGCTCCCATCGGGATTCTGGAGGAGAGCAAGGCCGCCCTGCAGCTAGGCTACCTGGGCCAGCGGCTCGGACAGTCCTTCCAGTACCTGTCCAGGCACGTCAACGCCTACTTCGGTGGGCCGGACACGCCCGCTCAGGCCACGCCCACTTTGGCCCCCTACGAGAGGGCGGGGTTTGAGGGCGGGGAGGCGGGGCCTGTGAGGAGAGGGAAGAGGGGTTGGAGTCAGAGGCTGGCCAATGAGAGGGCGGGGCCAGAGGGTGAGCTGGACGTCTCAGCCAATCGGATGGAGGAGACGCCCCCTGCCCAGGCCGGGGGAGGCCTTCAGCTGTTCCACATCAGCGCGTTCACCGCCAGGCTGGGGGAGAGCTACAGCTACGTGGCCCGCCACATAAACTCCGCCTTCTCCACGGCCGTCGCCCGGGAGACCCCGCCGCCCGGGACGGTCACAGACGAGATGACGCCCACGAGGGTGCGGAGGAGGAAGAGGAGGACGGAGGTACGCAGCGGAGTGGGGGGCACTGGCGGAGGTTCTGACCGGGTCCAGGTTGCGGAAGCCGCTGGAGCAAAGCGGGACGCCACGCCCGTAAAGCCGGAGGACCCCGGAGTTTGGGACGAGGTCTACCTCCACCTCGCCCGTCGCGTCAACAGCTACTTCGGGGCCAAGGAGGCCGACGTGACCCGGGAACCGACGCGGGCGCGGGACCCGCCCGGGGCAAGGCTCCGCTCGGTCGCCACGGCAACTCGGGCGCCCCGCCCGGCGGGTTCGCCGACAGGCCCCGCCCTCGGGCTCAAGGGCCCGCCTCCAGCGGCCAATCAGGAGGCGGAAGCCCTCCAGCACAGGTCCCCTGGCCTGTTCCACATCAGTAGCCTGGCAACCAGCTTCGGGGAGAGCTACGCGCAAATGGCGACCCACGTGAACCGCTACTTCAAAGGCCAGAGGGAGGGGGAGGAGGGGGAGGAGGAGGAGGAGGAAGAGGAGGAAGAGGAGGGGCTTCAGCAGGCTGATTGGCAGGAGGCGGGGTACACATCTGTGCCCCCCCAGGGAAGGGCTCAGTCCTTCATTCGGACGGCCATCTCAGACCTGCTGGGGAGCTATGTGGGGGGGGCCGTGGGTCCGTCCGCCCCCACCGCCTCACCTGCGGGGACCATGCGAAGCACACAGGTGAGTTAACCCCACCCCCAAACACTCACACACTCCCCCACATATGATCCCTATACAGATCCTCACTCAGAAAATCAAACACCCCACTACACTACACACACACACACACACTCACAGACATACCCTCGCTCCCCCCACCCGCCTCCACATACACACACCCACACCCATACTGTCTGCACTGTGAGCTGTACACGGGTCGTACTGTGAGTGTACCACGGGTCTGATGGGAGTCTGTACCACGGTCGTCGTGATGCTGCAGAAAGTGGTGGCCGGCGGTAACTAAGGGCTCCCGGCCGGAGGTGCGCCCCCCTGGGCCCCCGGCTCAGTGGCAGCGGGGCCCTGGATCAGTAAGCGGCTTCAGTGCCGGCGCATTTCGGTATTCATTCCTTACCCCTGCTCCCCGCTCCCCGCTCCCCGCAAAAAACTCCCCGGCTCGCGTTCCATTAACGAACGTCCCAGACGTGGAGAACTGCAGGCGACAGGCGCTTGGCGCGCGTGCCGGTGGAAACGGCGGGGTAACCGGCTCTCCGCGTAACCGCGGAGACCTGGACGTCGGCCAAGAGCGGGACTAGTCAATAGCTGGGCGCCTCGCACGCCCCTCTCTCTGCTCTCGCCCCAAAACACATTGAGTAGCACAGAGGTAAGGTTCGCTCAATCGGCTGATTTCTCAACGTCTCCAAATTTATAATTAATTCACCTCTCTCCAAAACTACAATACCCATGGTACCTGAGGTACGGCAGTTGTAGCCTCGAGGCTGAAATGTAGTTCAAAGGTGGCATTTGTATCCATCTCCCCTGTCCTCGTGCGCATGCATCTCCGTATCTTTGAACAATGCAAATTTGCGCACCGCATAAATCTTTCCTTATAATTAAATTTACAGCGGTGTGCTGGAAACCAGCTAGGCCTCTGGAGAGGTCCTGGATCCTACCTCTCTCTTAAATGGATTGAGGCAAAAGGGTTCTGCCCGACCGTAAGTCAACACGAAAAGAAATCACCTCCTGTTTAATTACGCTGAGAAGGGAGAACCTACTTTCGGTTGGGTTTTTAATTAAATGTGCGGGTCGGAAAAACAAAGTGGCCCAAAAGTGATTCTCGACTTTCTGATAAGGAATCACTTCTGATGAAGTGCTGCTCGGTTAATCAACTCCCTTAAATTTTTTAGGTTTGTTTTTCTTTTTTCTTTTCTTTTTAAGTCGCCAGTTTTGCTGGCTACAGCCTTGGGCAGAGATAATGGACCGGTTCTGAAAGATTTGAAATAGTCAAGGGTCAAATGGGTTTTTGAGACGGATTCTCAATCTCTCCGAGAGATTCACGATACCGTTGCCGCGCCCTTGTGGCGAGGCTGTTGCTTCTCTGCAAGGTCACTTCTCGCAGTCAGGGTGCCAGTTCTGCTCTAGCGCCCCCTGGTGTTGGGACACGCTTTCCGCAGCAGTCAGGACAGCAGAAATGTTAGCCATCGACTGATGCAGGCTGAAGACGCACATTTTTAGACTACATCTCAATTTCCCTCCCATTATTTCCTCCATTTTTGTAGTTTTATGCCATTTTTCTAAAATGATTTTATGTTTCTCTTCATGGGGCTTTGTGTTTTGGTTCTTGGTTAATGTCGTTATCTCACTCTAGCGCTTCAGTGATGTTGCATGTTCACCTTCGGGGAACGTTGTTAGCCAGGTGTGGCAGTACTGCTCATGTAAACCAGGTGAACGCACCTGACGTCGTATTGGATAAGAGTGCCTGCTAACTGAATATGATGTCATTATATTATGACATAATATACCATTCATGCTAGTCATTCTTAATGTCATAGTAAACATTCTTTTATTTATTTTGCCCTTCCTGTTATATACATTTCTAGGATATGATACGTAAAAACATAATAGGTCAGGCTATATCCTCCAGAAATTCCAGAAAGGCCCAGAAATTCATTTTTGTTCCCTGTAGGGGACATGAGTTCCTGGTTTTAATCTCAAGAACCATTATTGTACTATGCTGAAGCCTACACTGGAAGGGACATTCAGTAAAAATATATATCTATTTTTGTATTTTCACTGCAACATGCTTTTATCATCCAAGACACTTGTATTATGTCAAAAAAATAATATTCTTAAAATACTTACTTTTTTGTGCTTGGTCTCAGGAGGATATGATAGATTCAGACAGAGAATAATTGCTTTCTTTTCTACTTTTTTTCTCCACATGTAATAATATCTCCCTTTCACCACTCTACCCCCCCAGGTTGTTGGTGGGCGGAGGCAGGCAGAAGCAAAGACTCGGGTTCTAGTGAGAAAACTTCAGCAGGCTGCCAACCCAGCCTCTCTCAACGCCTGCATCGAGGAGCTGAACAAACACCTCATCCGCTACCCAGCATGCACGGTGGTGGCCTGGCAGGTACCTAGGGGGGCCCCGAAAAACCAGACCCCACAGCAGATTTGAGAGAGAACACCACCCCCCCCCCAACAAACCTTCACAAATACAAATGGGATAGGGCTTCACCCCCCCAACCCTGACAGGAAGTCCCAGTCCTCCAGAAGCAGTTACTGCTGCTCATAACTATACATCAATCCATCCACCCATCCATTTTCCTAAACAACTTATTCCTGGTCAGCGTCCTGATGCTGGAGCCTATCCCAGCATGCAGTGGGTGAGAGGCAGGAATACACCTAGGACACGCTGCCTACCTGTTCACACGTTACACACACACAATTCACTCACACACTCATACCTACGGGCAATTTAGAGTCTTCAGCCAGCCTAACCTGCATGTCTGTGGGACTGTGGGAGGAAACCGGAGCACCAGGAGGAAACCCACGGCCCTTGATCTGGATTTGAACTCCTTACCCTCTTTCTGTGAGGCAGAAGTACTGTTCACTACACCACTGTGCTGCCCTAACTTATCCAAACCACAGTTACCTGGAGTTCCTGTTAATGAACTGGTGAAATTAGAGCACTACACATAGGGGTCCGTATGTTTGCATGAGCACGGGGGGCTAACAGTCCGATATTGAAAGCGATATTAAATTTATTTATTTATCGTGTGATTCCTCAGGGCTGTAATGCCAGGAATGTGGACTTTTTCATCGGATTCAATTCCTCTGGAGTGTGCAGTGTTTTTTTTTTATTTTAGCTGCATCGCATGTCTGTAGTTATTTATCCAGAAGATGTTAGGCCCGGCCTGTCCAACCCCCCCAGTCCCCCCCAGACACCCCCCCAGGCCCTCAGCCCCCCAGCCGCCCCACAGACCGCCGCCCCCCCCCCCCCCCCCCCCCCACCCAAGGCTCTCGGCTTTAATTACAGGAGAAGGCTGCAGCCCTGCTCCTGTCCCGGAGACGTTTCCATGGAGACGACCAAGAACTTCAAGGTGCCATAAGGGAGAGCTTGGCCCTGATTGGCTACGTGGATTCGGTCAAAGGCCGAGGAATAAGGATTCTCTCCATCGACGGCGGGGGCACAAGGTACAGCGGATGCTGAATTTAAAATGCTGGTGACACTTCACCCCCTGATTTAAAAAAATACAATACTGTGCAAAAGAAACAGATATTTGCCATTTTTACTTGCAGTAACACCTGAAACTAAGACACAGAACTATCAGTAAACACATGTAAAGTACGCTAAAATGTATATATGCACGTACACAGTATGCTTTTTATTGGTAATATATTTTAGTAAAAAAACACAATGAACAAGTAAGCGTCTTGATGAATGTGCATAAAATACATAATATATAATTTTCAACACATTTCACATAATCGGGATGAAAAACATGTGAGACACACTGAAAAGGGGCCTGACAGTACATCTGTGTTTGAAAGTCGATGTTGCGTCTGCAGCTCGGACGTTCTCTAACGCTGAGAATCTCCTCCAGCCGTTTCGCACCGTGAGTGGAAGGCGGCGTCCGTCGCTGCCTCTGTGAGCCCGAACCATGAAAAAATTATGTTGCGGGAGCGTGCGCACGTAAAAGCCCTGTGGACTGCCGGCCCGGGTGTGAATGGAGATTGAAAAGCATCTCTGTGACACCGTGACCCCCCCCCCAACCGCCCCCTCCCTCCCCTTGGCCGCAGGGCACCTCTGTGTCCAGCCAATGCAGGGAAAGACCTGAGGATACTTTTTTTTTTTTAAGTTAAAGAACAAGAAACAGACGGGAGAGAACAGACAAACACGTTTCCTTGGCTCATCAAGCTCATCTTCCTGATTTACATGCGAGTGAGGGCCCGGGCGTTAGGAGAGAGAGGGGAGCCATTTTACAGAAGTAAAAACGCACGATGACTGAATAATTTAGGGCGATCCAAATTAAATTATGCAGTGGAGATTTCAGAAAGTGCCGTTGCGGTGTTGCTGTTGTTGTTGTGGCTGTTGTTGCTGCGGCTGTTGTTGTTGTGGCTGTTGTTGTTGTGGCTGTTGTTGTTGTGGTGTTGCTGTTGTTGTTGTGGCTGTTGTTGTTGTGGCTGTTGTGGTGTTGCTGTTGTTGTTGTGGTGTTGCTGTTGTTGTGGCTGTTGTTGTTGTGGTTGTTGTGGTGTTGCTGTTGTTGTTGTGGCTGTTGTGGTGTTGCTGTTGTTGTTGTGGCTGTTGTTGCTGCGGCTGTTGTTGTTGTGGCTGTTGTTGCTGCGGCTGTTGTTGTTGTGGCTGTTGTTGTTGTGGCTGTTGTTGTTGTGGCTGTTGTTGTTGTGGCTGTTGTGGTGTTGCTGTTGTTGTTGTGGTGTTGCTGTTGTTGTGGCTGTTGTTGTTGTGGTTGTTGTGGTGTTGCTGTTGTTGTTGTGGCTGTTGTGGTGTTGCTGTTGTTGTTGTGGCTGTTGTTGCTGCGGCTGTTGTGGTGTTGCTGTTGTTGTTGTGGCTGTTGTGGTGTTGCTGTTGTTGTTGTGGCTGTTGTTGTTGCGGCTGTTGTTCAGGACACGCAGCTCAGTAAAGACCGGGGCAGATGAGGTACACAATGTCCCTCATTTTCAGCTTGTCTATCACCCGTGAATTTCCACAGGAACGGTTCCACCGTGAAATTTATATGGGAAAAATGTCCTCATTCGATATGATGCTGGAGGGGACATGGGATGATTCTACAGGTCATGACCCCCCCCTTCACTACACCCTGAATCATCCTGAATTATTTACAAAGCTGGGTGAAAAGCAAAGTAAAAGTGTCAAAATGTAAAAAAAAAAAAAAAAAAGGAAAAATGGTGTAGAACAGGGGTGAGCAGAGTTATGTTACCCAGTGCTAGTGTGCGTACGGGATTCCTCCAGTCACTCAGACTTAATTAGCTAATTAGCACCAATCCACTAAATTAACCAATTAGCACCTTTCATCCTGAGATCACAGAGAAAGCCTTCATATTGGCATACAGGAACAGTCATCTAATCAGCTGCTATTTACGTATGTGCCGATCAATACATTTTGCCAAAGTGTCGACTCGTACATGTGAGGCTAATTAATCAATTAAGAGCATGAAATTGGCATGAGGTCCAGGAACAGATTCGCTCCTGCTTGTCCACCACTGGTACAGTGGCCCTGAAGAAGGACGACAGCTTAACGTCCTGGCAGCTTTGCGCCTGTCCTCAGCGCCTGTTTTCTATTTTTTATTTTTCCCTGTTTCTAAACCTGCAGTGACAGGGATATATTCTGGCCCGGGAGCCGCAGAGTGTATCCCCGTATATACACCTTAAATTAAAAAATACGAAATAAACCATGAATGATCGGACAGAGATCCAATCACAATTAAACCAGCTAGTGTGGAAATTCGTTTTCTTTCCAGACCATTCCGGTGTGGGCTCAGTGGGTCATAGAAACTTGGCTGACAGACGACCGCAATGCTGCCTCAGCCACCGGCCACAGGCGTTTTTGTACATCGGACCACGACTGAAGATAAATGTCTTTTTTTTGTGTGTGTGTCTTTCCACCAGCCTGGTAACATAGAATCTCGAGGGGCAGTGCTGTTGATCGCCATCATTTTAGCCATAACTTATCGATTCTGATATAAGATTCCATCCAACAATATGCTTCTCTTTGGATGTCTTCCAACCGACACAACCCGCAACAACAACACCTGTGGTGCTAGATGATGTAAAACCTTCCCAGCAGGCACTGCTTTAGCCTTTCTGCTGCCCTAGGGGGAGATTGCAGAAGGGGGCGGGGGATGGTTGTGTACCTGGGAGGTTGTGGACCAGAGGGTTTGTGGACCGGGGGGATTGTGGACTGGGGGGGGTTGTGGACTGGAGTGGAGCGGGAGCCATTGACTATCACGGACGCATCACGAGGATTGATTATTTTCTGTTTTCCCCTTCGTTGGGTGCCCCCACAGATGAATGGCGCCCTATGCGACCACCCTTCCCTAGAACCCGCCCTGCTTCTCAGCAATCGTTACTCAAACAACCCGCCAAACAACCTATAAATCAGTCGCCCAAATCAAGCGAATCAATCAATCAATAGGGCAGTGAATCAGTCAGCCGGTCAATGAGCCAACCAGTCGGTCGTTGTCATCAGACAAACCGTTACAGGCCACCTCACTGAGCGTTTAATATTAACATAGGAACTGATGGCAGTCAGGAGCTTTAATAGCAAAGAAGTCAAGAGCCGACGATCAGAATCAAGCTTCGTTCGATGTGCGTCTCTTCCACAAAGACGTCACCACAGCGGACTTCGCGCAGCGCGTTTCTCTCACGAACGACTGACTCCGAAGCGTACGACGGAAACTTTGGGGAATTGGAACGACGCTTTTAACGGCCGAAACCACACAGAGCGGAAGCGGCAGAAGAAGTGAGAATCGATCAATCTCCGCTCCGTTTGAGACCGAAAGCGCTGAGCGGCAAAAAAATAACTCATAGAAGCTTCGCTCTTGAGAGGACGAAGACCATTTAACAAGACTTTCCCCCCACTGTCGGTCCCCTGGTGGCACGGGAAAAAAAACACATTTTGAGCGCAAATCAAATGTGTTAAGGTCTGCTAACGGAACCGAGGTAATTTAAAAAAAACCCGAAATCGAGCTGGAGCAGCCGAGGGGAGGTTCGCAGCCGCGTCGTTTTATTAGCATGCTTCTGTCGTTAGCGCCGCGGAATCGATAAACGTTTTCTTGGCGGAACGTTGAAGAATTCCGCCGCTCCGCGTTCCGCGATCTGTGTGTGTGTGTGTGTGTGTGTTTTTTCCTTCTTTCTCTGCTTCGGCGGGTATCACTTTGTGTAAACGCGTGCTCTGCGATCTGTGTGTGTGTGTGTGTGTGTTTTTTCCTTCTTTCTCTGCTTCGGCGGGTATCACTTTGTGTAAACGCGTGCTCTGCGATCTGTGTGTGTGTGTGTGTGTTTTTTTTTCTTTCTTTCTCTGCTTCGGCGGATATCACTTTGCGCAAACGCGTGTTTTTTAGCACGGCTTGCTGTTCTGTGCAGAGGGGTGGTTCCGCTGCAGGTGCTGAAGCGCCTGGAGGCTGGCACCGGCAGGCAGGTGCACCAGCTGTTTGACTACATCTGCGGCGTGAGCACAGGTGAGGCCGTCCATGAGTGATCCGTGAGCCCTCCCGCACACGACCTTCCCCGCACACGACCTTCCCCGTAAACAACCTTCCCCGCACACGACCTTCCCCGTACACGACCTTCCCCATAGCCACTTCCATCACCATCCATTAATTACAATGTAGGACACGAAGGGATTCTGCGGAAACACACACTGCTCTCTTCTATCTCGTTGGAAATTTGAACTACGGTTATGATCCGTCCCCCTGGGGATGAAAATATGCAATTCATACGTCTCACTCTCGCCTCTCTCTCTCTCTCCCCCACTCCCCCTCTCCCTCCTTCCTTCCCTCCCTCTTCCTCTCACACTCTCCGCCCTCTCTCTCACCTCTCTCTCCCCCGCCATCTTCCCCCCTTTTCTTTCTCTCCCCTCCCCCCCTCGCTCTCTCTCTCTCTCTCCCCCTCTCCCACTTTCTCCCTCCATCTCTCTCTCTGCTCTCTCTCTCCCCCTCCCCCCCCTCCTCTCTCTCCCCCTCCTCTCTCTCTCTTTCTTCCCCCTCCCCTCTCCCCCCCCCTCTGTGAGTCAGGAGCGGTGCTGGCCTTCATGCTGGGCCTGGTCCGTCTCTCCCTGGAGGAGTGCGAGGAGATGTACCGTCGTTTCGGCTCGGACGTCTTCCGGCAGAACCCCTTGGTCGGCACCGTGAACATGGGCTGGTCCCACTCCTACTACAACACGTCCACCTGGGAGGCGCTTCTCAGGTGCGCAGCCCCACAACAACATCACATCACCTGACATTACGATCCCTCAGCAGGCACGCGCACCCAGAGTTGAGAACATCAGTGCAATTCTCGGGAATACAAAATTAAAAAAGAACCCAGCACCACCAGTAACCATTCAGCTAACTTACAGTGGTTTGCTTTTTCACGCTGTGCACGCGTGTATTTGCACTGGTTCACTGTATTTATTAGGTCTATTGCAGACCTGGGAAAAATACTTTTGTACTTTTGAAAAATACTGTTGATCTTGCCTGGTGTAATTGGGCCTGCCAATATGACCAGAAAACGAGGTTTGCACTTTCTGAGAGTATTTTTATTGGTTCCAATACACCAGACAAGATCAGTAAAGCATAGAAAAGTATTTTAAATCCAAAACAAATACGTATTTGACCCATGGCTGGTTTATTGGGTCATTAGGTCTCTAGAAAGATCACACTTAAGAGACTTGTCCATACTGGAACAGGAAGGCTGTATGGCACGAATAAGAGTACACTCTCAGAAATAAATCCAGAAATTTTACCTTTCTAGGTACTGAATGGTACCTTTTTTTATGGTTAAGGTACAGTTCTACCTTCAAGCGGTACTGCCACAGCGACAAGCAATTGTACCTAGAAAGGTGCAATCGCTTGTCACTAGTTCCTTTAGGGGCACAGTTTTGTACTTGTACAGAATTCGTACCGTTGTGTACCTTTATTTCTGAGAGTGCACTGCAGGAAACAGGAGACGTGAGCACCATACTCGAGAGTCAGCGAGAGGGCACGGAAGCAGAGTACGTGCGCAGAGCAGAGCGGAGCGATATGGAACCCAGCCCCTCGTTTTAAACGGCTGAAGTCGGGCTCCGTCCCACGATCGGTTTACGGGGACGTTTTTTCCGCACCATCTATTTTCGGCTCGACTCGGCCGGCCCGCTGATTAAATTAGGCTTTTTTTTTGTGGGCCTTCGCCGGCAATAAAGCTGATAATGGAACTGTTAGGCCTGCCGCTGTCTTCATAAAGACTCTCCAGTAAAACAACAGCCGTTTTCTTGTTATTCTGTGCTCATTTGTTCAAATCCCTTTGAAAAAATAAAGTGTTTTACAAGCGACTGTGTGCTCAATGCGAGCATTTATTATTTTTTTTCCCCCGTAAAGATTCACAGAATTATCAACGGCATAAACACAGCTATCACCCAAGTCAGGTTTTTTATCTTTCTTTTTTCTTTTTCTAGCTCTTATTCAGAAACTTAACACGAGCAGTCTGTTGAGCTGCCGTCAGACTAGAGTAATATAAACGAGCTGAATATCATTTATAATTTACAGCGCGTCGCATCGCGGATAAACTCGTCAGTGATGAAAATAATTGACTGAAACACTTTGCGAGAGTTGAAAGTAATCAGCGGGTGGCAATGATTTGTGTACAATGATTTTGTTTGCCGTTTTGTGGCGCAAGCAGTAGAGTTATAAAGTTTTTGCTTGAGGGGTCCGCCTATTTGAGAATACATGGGGCCCGGTTGGAGTCGTACTTACAGTCTCACAACATTTTGCGCTCACATATAACAGGTCATTTCTTTAACACACCTCCATCTCTACTTAAGGGGAACACAGCACAGCACTTGCAGCACAGTCGTTGTTAAAAAATGTCCCTTTGCAACACAAAAATTGACACAAAAGTAGTAACTTTGATGCAAAATGTCTTGAAAGTCATCACATGCTGTTGTATATGCAGGGAGAAGATAGGCAATAAGGTTCTGATTAAGACTGCCAGGGATGAGCTGAGCCCCAAGGTAAGACTGCAGTCCGGTCTCAGAATTTAGGAGCCACAGTACTGTCTGTCAACTACTGACACTGATACCGATACCGATACTGATACTGATACCGATACTGATAACGTTACCGATACTGATACTGATACCGTTACCGATACCGATACTGACACTGATATCGATACCCATACTGATAATGATTGTTATTAAGTATTATTATTATTATTATGTAAACTACACTCTACTATGCATAATCAGACTCGTAATATCAACTAACTTTGCTGCATTCAGATGCTTCACCTAAAAGACACTTTTTAAGGAGTATCTGGTCTGTTATAAATAAATAAATAAATATTAAACATTTTCTTTGATGTAAGATCCCTCCATTTTCAATGGTCCCTCTCTCCATGGCAACAGTGGGGTAATGAATCATCACAAGGCCTGTAAAATCATCATAATCCCCAGAGGAACTGTTTCACGATCAAGAGTGAACACAGTTTTTTTTTTCATTCAAGATTGATTTCACATTACAGTATTGCTCATTAGAAAGTGTCTTTTGCTCTGACCTCCGTTTGCTCCTGCGTTCCTTGTTTTGGGTTAGTTCTAGTAAAGTTCTTCAGGTAAGTCAGTCCTTAGGCTAGTAATGGTTTGATGGTTTGACTGTACTGGCTGTTGAGCACCTGTTTAGCCCTCTTTTTTGTGATCAACTTTTTATCTATGATTCAAAAATACAAGATTCGAAATTACAATCCAGTTTTCATTCTACACCACCCCGTGTTTAGTCCTCTTATGTAGCTGGTCTGAGGTGTGTCTGGCGTCCGTTCTGTCCCGTCGATCACGTCCTCCTGTCCCGGGACAGGTGTCAGCGGTCAGTGCCGTGGTGAACTGGGGCACCACCCCCAAGGCCTTCGTCTTCCGAAACTACAACCACGCTCCGGGACGGCTCAGCCGCTACGCCGGGGCCTCGGGGCACCAGCTGTGGCAGGCCATCCGCGCCTCGTCCGCCGCCCCCGGGTACTTCCAGGAGTTCCCGCTGCACAGCGACATACACCAGGTAACTACATACACCAGGTAGGCTCATCATTATCCTACATACACCAGGTACGCACCTGATACACCAGGTAACTACATACACCAGCTAACCTTATCATTATCCTACATACACCAGGTATGCACCTGATACATCAGGTAACCTTATAATACACACACCAAGTATGGGCCTGATCCTACATACACCAGGTATGCACCTGATACACCAGGTAACTACATACACCAGGTACGCACCTGATACACCAGGTAACCTTATAATACACACACCAAGTATGGGCCTGATCCTACATACATCAGGTATGCACCTGATACACCAGGTAACTACATACACCAGGTACGCACCTGATACACCAGGTAACCTTATAATACACACACCAGGTATGCACCTGATCACACATATAACCAGGTAACCTCATCATTATCCTACATACACCAGGTACGCACCTGATACACCAGGTAACCTTATAATACACACACCAGGTATGCACCTGATCACACATATAACCAGGTAACCTCATCATTATCCTACATACACCAGGTACGCACCTGATACACCAGGTAACCTTATAATACACACACCAGGTATGCACCTGATCACACATATAACCAGGTAACCTCATCATTATCCTATATACACCAGGTATGCACCTGATTATACATACACCAGGTATGGGTCTGATCATTATCATAAATACACCTGGCATGGACATGTCATGATCATACAAACAGCTGGTATAGACATATCATGATCATGCATGTACCAGGCATGGACACGCCAATATCACACATGCTCCAAGTATGGACATGCCATGATATACCCTGGTGATGCTCTCTGTCGCCCCCTGCAGGACGGGGCGCTCATTCTCAACAACCCGTGCGCCCTGGCCGTTCACGAGAGCCGCCTGCTCTGGCCCACCCGGCCCTTCCAGTGCGTGCTGTCGCTAGGCACCGGTCGCCACGACAACGTCAAGAAGGGCCCGGTGACCTCTACCAGCCTGCGTTCCAAGATCAGCAACCTGATCAGCAGCGCCACAGACACTGAGGGTGAGCCAGGAGCGGTGGGGTCGGGGGGGCGGGGGGCGGGGGGGGTTGGGTGGTGTTTATTTGGTATTGGTGATTTTTTTTGGGGAAGGGGGGGGTTACAGTGATTACATTCTTAAACAGGGAGAACGTTACTTGCCTGAGAACCTTGGCCAAACTGGACATAGTGGTGGTTTCACTTGTGCCATTTTTCATAGGTTTTTCATAAACCAGCTTTATTGTTTTTGTTTACGGTCTTACAATTTTAATTGCAGGCATTTAATAATAATAAACTATTCCTATAGCACCTTTCACGCAGAGATGCAGTTCAAAGTGCTTTATGCAGCTCAAAGCACTTTAAGAAGCAGATGATCTTCTACACAGCAGCAACTCACACAGCTTATAGTCTTTACGAATTTCATCTTCACTTATTTGGTTTTTTATTCAAAAAACAATAAAAAAGCACAATAAAAGATACATAAAAATGTATCATGATTTTACTTTAAATAAGCTAAAAATGATGAGCCAATATTATTCTCTATAATTCTCACCACCGCAGTATAATTTAATCGGCTGTTCTTAGCCTGAAATGCCCCGGTAAAATGATAAATCTTCGTAAATGGAAGAATGTGGCAGTTATGCAGTTACCCCGGGCTTGAATAACAAATGCAATGTCTATGGTAAAGAGTGAACGCCTCTTAACAGTCACATTCGTATTGGTAGTGCTGATATGTGGTCTTGTAATACCCCTGATAAGTCCATCCACTGCCCCTAAATGCCCAAAACCACTCAATGCCCAACTGCCCCTCAATGTCCAATGTCTCTCAATGCCCACTGCCCCTCAATGCCCAACACCACTCAATGCCCACTGCCCCTCAATGTCCAATGTCTCTCAATGCTCACTTCCCCTCAATGCCCAACACCTCTCGATGCCCACTTCCCCTCAATGTTCAGTGTCCATTCATTTCCACTGCCTCTCAGTGCCCTCCACACACATGACACTCTGACTCCACACTCATGCTAAAGAGCCCGTTGGCATGCTAAAGAGCAGCACAGAGGCGAGCGGGGTGCGGGGTGCGTGGGGCGGGTGCGTGGGGCCGGGGGAAGGCGGGCGGGGCCGTTAGCAGTGAGCGGGATTAATAACGGGGGGGGGCGCTTTAATAATGGAGAGACTACCAGGCCTGTTTCTACATCATTCATAATGGAGCAGCCCTGTCAAACAAAATATGGAAATGCAGGGAAAACAGGAGAAGTGCCTCTCTCTAATGTGCCGTGGAGAAGGGGCGGGAAGGGGGGCGAGGGGGGAGGGGTTTGTTTCAGCAAACTCCACGCGCTCCCGAGCAAAACAAACCGAAACTTAAATTGAGTTTCTGTTCCCCTCGCTCCCCCTCTCGGGCCGGCGTGGGTGCGATTGGAGCTGCTCCTGCTCCCCCCTCTCCCCCTGTACCTGAGGCAGGAGTCGCCTCACGCTCCAGCTGTTGGATCGAATTAATCTCCGGCCCGGGCCCGAAGCGGTCGGCTTTCGCCACAAAGCGATACTTATTCATCGCGCGCAGAGTCATAGCAGATCAACCGAATCATTAAATATGAAGACCAGCCATTTTTAAATGGGTTTTGAATAATGTCTTGATAGTACAAATATTTTTTAAAAATGCCCAATTTGGAAGGTAGTTTATGGGAATTTATGTTTTTTTTTGTTCCGCCAATTAACGAGGGCATGGTGTGGAACGCGACAGCTCTGCTGGCTTTGCTTGCGATTTAAGCAAAAACGAAATAAATAAGGACTGCGGTGCTGTGGGTAGCACTGTCGCCTCGCAGCAAGAAGGTCCTGGGTTTGAATCCGGCCTGGGGCCTTTCTGTGTGCAGTTTGCATGTTCTCCCCGTGTCTGCGTGGGATTCTTCTGGGTACTCCAGTTTCCTCTAATCTGCTCATTGGAGGCTCTAACTTTCGCATAGGTATGAGTGTGTGAGTGAATGGTGCGTGAATGGTGTGTGTGCCCTGTGATAGGTTGGCGGGCTGTCCAGGGTATATTCCTGCTTCTCGACCCAATGCATGCTGGGATAGGCTCCAGCAAACCCTCGCGACCCTGCCCAGGATAGGCAGGTATAGATAATGGATGGACCCTGCCCAGGGTAAGCAGGTATAGATAATGGATGGACCCTGCCCAAGATAACCGGGTATAGATAATGGATGGGCAAATAAGTGGCAAATGGCAATCCATCAGACAGGCGGTTCAACCACGTGACTGAATTTGTGTGTGAGGAGTGGGATCGCTTGATTTTTGGTTTGCTGGTGAGCTCATGTGACATCGCCCTCCGGCCCGCAGGAGTTCACACCCTGCTGGACGACCTGCTGTCGCCCGACACCTACTTCCGCTTCAACCCGACGCTGAGCGCCGGGGTGACGATGGACGAGTGCCGGCCGGGGGCCCTGGACCTGCTGCGGGCAGACACCCGGCTCTACCTGGACCGGAACCAGCCCAAGGTGGAGCGGCTGTGCAGGGTGCTGGGTCCGGAGCGGGGCGCCCTGCAGCTGGCCGGGGACCGCGTCCGGGAACGGGCCTGGGAGCTCCGGCACCGCTGGGCCTGAGAGCGGAACCAGAACCAGAACCGGAACCGAACTGGGAGCTCCGGCACCGCTGGGCCTGAGAGCAGAACCAGAACCGGAACCGGAACCAGGGACCAGAATCCGAACCAGAGCTAGAATCAGAACCATAACCAGGACTAGAATCAGAACTGGAACCGGACCCAGACCACAGAAAGGTTCCCTGACCCCATGCTCCATCCCTCTGCTTCAGGTTTCACAGCCGAAGGACAGCAGTGAGTCCACCTGCAGCCGAGAGCCCAGACACTGTGACACTGCGTCTACACAAGCACACACTTACATACACACTCACTCTTACACACACACACACACACACACACACATACACACTTACATACACGCACAAACACACACACATACACACTTACATACATGCACATACAGTCACACATGCTTACATGCACACACACACACACACACAGTTATATACGTATGCATACTGTACACACACAGACACACACACACTCTTACATACACACACACACACACACACACACACACATACACACTTACATACACGCACAAACACACACACATACACACTTACATACACGCACATACAGTCACACAAGCTTACATGCACACACACACACACAATTATATACGTATGCATACTGTACACACACAGACACACACACACGCACACACATACACACAGACATACATGCATGCACGCACGCACGCATATACGCACACTCGCATACATGCACACACATGCTTGCATACTGTTCACATACACACACACACACACAAGCAATACACTTCCCCCTTACCATCCTGCCAATCAAAAAACTGTTCTAGTCACCAGCTGTTTTGACAAATGTAAAAAAAAAAAAAAAAAGAACAGATATTGTGTTACCTCTTCTGCTCAGGGATGGGCCTTGAACATACCTTTATTCATTATGTGGGTCCCACGTTAAGAAGCTTAGCAATGTCGGGAACCTTCGCGAAAGGACAGACAACAGCAACAGCCATAATAACAGGCATAACTCATAACTACCATTATCCACCATCACAATTATACCTCATCAAACCCTTTTATCTGAAGGAGAGTGCACTGTTTAAATTTAGTGTGGCAAAAGCAGAGCTGTTTGAACAGTAAGAGATAATATTGGGCTTCGAAGTGATGAACGTACTGTAATTGTGCCCATCGTGCTATCGTTAGCTTGTCATAAATCACAACATGACGCGATAAGTGTTTTAATAGCTTGGATTTTAAAATCGCTGAAAGATATATTTATTTATCTGTCTCTCTGTGTGTACATGTGTACGTGTGTGTGTGTGTGTGTGTGTTGAGCCAGTGTGTGAGTGTGTGTACGCAGGCGTTGAGCCAGTGTGTATGTGTGTATGTGTGCATCTGTGTGTGTGTGTGTGTGTGTGTGTGTGTGTGTGTTGAGCCAATGTGTGAGTGCGTGTATGCAGGTGTTGAGCCAGTGTGTGTGTATGTGTGCGTGCATGCATGTGTATGTCTGCATCTGTGCGTGCGTGCGGGTATGCGTAGGTGTGCACTGTCGTGTATTATAAGTTGTTCCTTTGCAGTTTGATTTGTTTTTTTCCTGAGGTCACATGTACTTTGCACGTTACAGTTTATCGTGATCTTTTCAAACATGGCCTCTCAGGCAACGTGTACTTTCCCCATATGACCTGAGCAGAATATTACTGTGAAATGAACAACCTGACCCTCCGCTCTGCAATGCACTTTGCCTGCAACACTTTTAAATGCAAATATGCCTGTTATAAGCTGGAGTGCTCTTTCGTTGCTATTATTATTATAATTATTTTTTGTTGTGAAATGACTTTCCTTTGCAGCAGGGATGACTGAAGCCTCAGGGTTGTACATGGCTATCGCTAGTGGGGTGAAAGGTGGTGCCGATTAAATAAAATTTTGTTTTCTTAAAAGGGGGGGGATAGTGGGGGCAGACCAGGGGGGTGGGGGTGGCGATTGTGAATGGGGGGCGGGGGTTTCACGACTATCATGAATGCTACTCATGCACTTTTTTTCTCTCTTTGTTTGAGTGAGTGTACTCTTGATTGTGTTTATTGTCACAAGCCTCATAATTTTTTTTGGTAATTTCATAGAATGCAGATGAGAGGAATGTTTTGTTTTTCACAAGGACAGCCTCTCGATGCCAGCTCGCCCCCCCCCCCCCCCACATTTCAATAAAAAGGTTTTCCTGCGTTATTATTCTGTGCATATGCAGTACTTTTTAAACAGCCAAATGTGTTTTTGGTAAAAGTGTTTTGGAGAATGCATGCATTGTTATTCCGTGACCCCAGGAAAAACTAAACAAAGGTAAAAAAAAATTATCTTCTGACAAAATATCATGATGGAACCAAATGAGGAGTTTGTTGTTCACTGAATATAAACCCCACAGACTGTCTGTGTAGCCTAAGGGGGTTTCAAAAACAGACCGACAGACTGCGGTGAGCCAATATGCAATCTGCATAACAGTGTGCAATGTGAGGAAATATGCTGCAATCTGATCCCCCCGTGGAGAACCCCTGAAATGACTCAAAAGTATGCATTTAAATATTATTCCTTTTCTGAAGTCTAGACACTTTTTTGTTTTATTACTTTCTTTTCATTTCTCCTGCTCAGGCAGTCATGTTTGCCAGGCCTTTAGTATAAGGGAAAAGTAAGGGGGATATGAACAGGAGAAAAGGCACATTTTGAGGAGTCCCAGGTCAAATAAGGTCCCCACAAACCCCCCTGTGGGAGGAGCATTTGATTGGTGTAAACTTTGGGCGCCAAAATGTTTTACATTTTACACTAATATTCTATTTGAACTCAAATGTCAATGAAGGGGAACATGTAGACAGACATTACATTACATTACAGGCATTTAGCAGACGCTCTTATCCAGAGAGACTTACACAACTTTTACATTGCATTTTACATTGTATCCATTTATACAGCTGGATATACACTGAAGCAATTCCGGTTAAGTACCTTGCTCAAGGGTACAACGGCAGTGTTCTTACCCGGGAATCGAACCTGCAACCTTTCGGTGACAAGCCCAGTTCCTTACCCACTGTGCTACACTCCGTCCTTTACTATTAACCTGCCAAGGTGTTTCAAGGTGATTACAATGTTCTTAACTGAACATTCTATTGCTGATGTAACAATCGCTTCTGGTAATTGAAAGCAGTGGAGTTCTAGAACACTGACTTCGAAGTTAGAAGAAGAAAAAAAAACATTCCAAAAAACCTACTCTCCAAAGAGTTAAAAAGACGTTTTTTTTTTTTTTTGGACAGCCCACATACTCACCAAGTCAGTAACCCTTACTGCACCCAGTTTAGTCACATTATTTATTTTCTCAGGCATGGTTCATACAAGCATTTTCTCAACCATCCCAGGTGACTTTAATTAAGGTCATGCACTTTGGATGCACTGCTTTCCTCTGAATCAAAAGTTTTACATTTTTCACCTCTATATTTTTGCATCTGTGCAACATGAAAAGCCTGATTTTAAAATATGTATTTCAGGTGCGTGTTTCCAGGTAGAAATCAGATACGCCACACAAGGAGCCCGCCACACATTCGCTGTAAATTTAGAAGAGTTTGATTATGAGGTGATGAGGAATGGCGGGTGGTGTCCGGTGATGTCACTTCCTTTGATCAACTGCCACTTCCCATCTTGTGTTCAAAGAGAGCATCGGAATGCAAATTGCCTTGGCTGTGGCAGGCTTGTGCTGCGTGCGGCGGCTACAATTGATGGATGCTCCCAGAGACCTTACGCTTTTCTTAAATGCCACAGCTTAAGAAATAGTCCCGCCAACAGAAATAAGCTGTCACATTTATAAACTTTAAAAGCCGTACGAGGCGTAAGTTTTTTTTTTATTTTTTTTTAAGTCTGATAAATTAACATCAACACTGCGTCTAAACATTTTCTTTGAAAGGTTACTTCATATTTTTTCTTGAAAGATTTGCTGTTTAAAAAGTATGTTCCGTAGAGTAATTATATACTTTAAAATAGTCCTGAGGGAAAGTTATTTGTTGGATGAAGCTCACACTGCATTGCTGGCCCCTGTGACGTTGAGTGGAGATTGGTTGTCATTGTGGGCAATCAGATACCGTATTTAATTTGTAAATCCAGCGCAAATGAAGCACTGTGTGTGTGTGTGTGTGTGTGTGTGTCATGTAATTACACAGCTTTCAATGCATCATTTGATGTACCCTGTTAAAAAAACTAATTATTTTTTTAAACATATTTTTCTTGATTTGGTTTCATTTTAATGCCATTTACTGGAGTAAAACGCCCCTGGTGTTGGCCATGATGACCCTGCAGAAAGCCACGGAGAATGAGTGGGTGTCATTCCCATCATCTGGCCACCGGGGGCAGTGTAGTTGTTTGTTTGTATCTTGTGGAGGAAAAACAGCTGTTATGCAGGCCCTTTCTGTAAAATAAAATGATGCTTCGAATATGGTGCTTTTTTATCGCCTCCCTGTTATTATTAAATATAGAGAAAAAATAAATAAATAAATGTTGGCTTTAATGCTTGAGTGGACACTATTTTACCGCAAATAAACAACAACAACAACAATAATAATAATAATAATAATAATAATAATAAAATAACAGGAAATGTTATTTAACCTTTAAATAACCTTATTTAAATGTTCATTAAATCAGATTTGACAAGATAGAACTGTAAAGTGTAAATAAATGTAAGTGCTGATGAGTGATAGGTCGCTGGGTAAAAGATCTGTCCGCCCCTGTCTCTCTCTGCGTCTCAGGGTCGGAGGAGAATGCACTGGCTGCTTTGTGGCTTTGTGTAAAGGTAATGTAATGGGCTTATAAAAGCACGATGTCACAGGAACTTTACCGGACCTCGCCTTAAGGGCTCTTAAGGGTGCTTCTGCGGAGGAGTAAAACCCAGGGAAAGTGCTTGAATGGCCACCAGCCATTCAAAGCCCGTTTGAAACGGCTGAATACTGCAGCATTCCCAGTGACTGAGATACTGCAGCATTCCCAGTGACTGAGATACTGCAGCATTCCCAGTGACTGAGATACTGCAGCATTCCCAGTGACTGAGATACTGCAGCATTCCCAGCGACTGAGATACTGCAGCGTTCCCAGCGACTGAGATACTGCAGCGTTCCCAGCGACTGAGATACTGCAGCGTTCCCAGCGACTGAGATACTGCAGCATTCCCAGTGACTGAGATACTGCAGCATTCCCAGTGACTGAGATACTGCAGCATTCCCAGCGACTGAGATACTGCAGCATTCCCAGTGACTGAGATACTGCAGCATTCCCAGCGACTGAGATACTGCAGCATTCCCAGTGACTGAGATACTGCAGCATTCCCAGTGACTGAGATACTGCAGCATTCCCAGTGACTGAGATACTGCAGCGTTTCCAGCGACTGAGATACTGCAGCATTCCCAGCGACTGAGATACTGCAGCATTCCCAGTGACTGAGATACTGCAGCATTCCCAGTGACTGAGATACTGCAGCATTCCCAGTGACTGAGATACTGCAGCATTCCCAGTGACTGAGGAAAGCCTCCCAGAGGTTCACATGCAAATTCTTTGTGGTCTTTTTCCAGAAAATGTTATGTTTCTTTTTTTTTTTTTCCAAACTCCAGTTGTATATCGCATGCTGGCCAAATTACTACTTTTAAAATGGAACACCGCTACAGTTATTTTTATTATTTTTCTCGTGAAAGCGGATTTCTCAGGACATTAAACTCGGTATCCATATCTTGGATGAGAAAGGGTCCGTTCGCTGGAGTGCCGAAACAGCTTCGGTGCGGATAAAGCCCGCTATTGGCCTACATTTCCAGGAGAACGTCACCGCAAAATTTTACCTCGGGGTGTTACGATCAGTTTCTGCGCGTTTGCCAACGCACGCGGTTGTCTCCCCCCCAAAAAAAAAAATAGCTGTTTGTCACAATTTTTATGTTTTATTTTATCGTGTGGTTTTCCTTCAGGCAGCGAATGCACAGGTGAATTGTGTGCAAATTGCAGCTAATGCTCAGTTTCCTCAGCGAGAACAGTAAATGCGTTTAGCATTTTCCCCAAACTTGCTTAGTGAAGAAAAGAAAAGAAAAGCTGCAGGCCTTGCCTTTTTTTGAAAATGAAGTCGATAAATTTCAGTCTGTGTGCACTCAGGTTCCTCAACGCCATCAAGCATTTCACACAAAATTGGGAGTGGGTGTTGGGAAGTGCGTTATTGTTGACTGATGAAGGAAGCACGTCTGGCCTCTTTCGGGTAATGGCAGGTAATTACACCACATCGCCGAGCCGAGCCGAGCGGAAGAAGCCAACGCCGAGGACGAAGCTAAAAGGAGAAATGTGTTGCATGGAGGATGAGCGTCTCTTAGCCCTCCCAAGAACATGAAGAGGACTTCTGGCGAAATCTCGCATTCTTGCTCGGTGTGTCCTTGGAGTTTGGAACACGCTTGGTCACATGACCATTTACTTTCCGCACCTGCTTTAACATTCAATGTAGAATACAGCTTTGGAACACAGCCTGAGTTTATATTCCCTCACCCCCCCGCCCCCCCACCCCACCCACCCCCCAGCTCTGAGCATGCTCAGACGATGTTCCCTCCTAACCCTCCGCAAAGCAATGAGTGCATCACCATCGCCATGGTGACGGACGTCACCGTTCCGGGGAACTTAGCGGACGCTATCCTTTTCCTGTCTCAGAGAAAATGTCACTGTTCGGCCTGCGTGACATTTTCAACCCTCCTTTCCCTTCACCATTGTTTTTTTTTCTTCTTTACAAGCTTTTCTCAATTCCAGAAAAGCTTTTGGCCTGTATTTGATCAAATCATGTCCTTAACTTTTAGTTTTATTTTTCTCCCCCAAACACAGGCCATTAACTGAATGACAACATGCTATGATGTTGGAATGCAGCGAGCGAACTATGAGCAGTAACAGTGCAATATTTCAGACCATCTGCACTTAGTGAGAAGCGTTAATACAGCACACCAGACTGTGGCAAAGGCATCATTATTAAGAATGTGCATATCATGCATTGGTTTTACTTGTGGGAGGATGCTCAACTCTAACATGAAGGAAATGACCATAAAACTGGGCTTGTAACGAAGTGCAGTTCGATTCGTAAGGACACTGCCTTGTACCTTGGCAAAGGTCTTACTGCATTGCTTCAGTAATATCCAGCGTATAAATGGGTACAATGTAAAATGCATGTAAAAAAAAAAAGTTGTGTAAGTCGTTCTGGAGCGTCTGCTAAATGCCTGTAATGTAATGTGCACTTTTGTACATCGCTTTGGATAAAAGGGTCTGCTAAATAAACGTAATGTAAAGAAAAGACGGGCTTCCCAAACCTTATTACAGCACACTGAGACCTACAGTACGTTCTGACTTTGCGATATTCTCAAACTCTAAAGATTAGAAATTAGAGTTTGTTTGCCAGTAATGAATTCTGCGAAACCTTCTTGAATTTTTAATTCTGCAAAACATGTGCACAGCTGTGGCCACATTTAATCTGTTTTTTTAACAAAAGTAAAAACTCACTTATTCTTTGTGTTTAACCGTCCTTTGGTACAACTGTCCCTCCGTCTGACATTTAGTCAGTGACCTTTCCAGGAGAAATATTCAGGAGCAGAGAGGTCTTTTAAAATAATTTGAATAACCCCTTCTGCTCATTGTGAATGAAAGCCGTTCAGTTGCAAAACCGTGTCCCATTCCATCACTGCGTTGTAACTTCCTCTGTGTGTCAGATAGCAGGGACACTTACACTTCTCCTACTGCAGTTCAAAAGAATATTCATATTCATTTTTCTTCCTATACGTGAACTACAGAGTTTTTTTTTTTTTTTGACTTCTCAAAGGTTGAATTGAGGAGCCGGGTTGGCTAGAAGCTACCAGCTTGACTTAATTTTTCGTCCCTGAAATATGGATCATTCTGTTTATATGATGAGTGCAAATAAATCAAATCAAATCAAAAGTCCTCATATATTTCATATAGTTCATACAGGAAACGGATTCATACTATTGTAAACAATACAAAGCAGTTTACAATAGTTCTACTATGCAGTACTTCTGGCACAGAGTTTAGAAATAATTTCGCTGATGGTTCTTTACCCACTGTGTGCTAGTGCAGTTTGCGGCAGGCTTAATTTAATTTAATATGTGATGATTGCACAGCCTTTCTTTGTTAAACGTGTTGGAGATGAGCCCAGTCACTACACGTTACCTGCACATCCTGGTTTAATGCACAATTAAATCTCTGAATTTTTAATAGAAGCTCTTGTCCAGAGGAACTTACCCAGAATACATTTACACTTACACAGAATGCAGTTACATAGTACGGTCCATTTATACAGATGGATATTTTTAATGAAGCAATTCAGGTTAATAATCTTGCCCGAAAGCACAACAGTACCACACCACAGGTGGGAATCGAACCCGCGACATTTGGGTTGCAAGCCCAGTTAAAGATGTGCCTGCACGGGAGAGGAGCAGCTTCTTAGTATAGGCCTGCCAGGATTCATCAGCTTTTTCCTCCCGTGAGAGCAGATCACCTATTTAAATTGGTTCATCCAGGGAAGACATTCAGCATGTGCTACATAGAAAAACAGCACATGAATAACATGAAATGCACATGCGCATGGAAAAATAGTGAGAATAAAAAAGGTAAATATGCATATAAGATTGATCTGTTGTATCGTCGTATCATGCATTTATTATACATGCAACATGAATTCTAGATTTATTTATTATTATTTTATTTATTTACAATGACAATGATGATTTCTGAAACTTTTTGTCACTAAGACACATTTAAAAAAAATGAAAATACTATTTTTTATCAATGAATCAGCTAACAGCCCCCTTGTTAATATGCCATCATCATCATCATCATCACACTGCATGCAGAAGACTGAACGTCTGAGCTCTGAGAAATGTGCACGGACACCTTCGGGTCATGCGTGTTGGTCTCCATGGAAACGTCGGGCCCGGCCCCAGGGCCGCCCGCGGCCTACCTAGGGCAGCATAAGGCGGACTTTGTGCTGGTGACAGAGGGGCATTGTGGGACAGCCGGAGGGCCAGTGCCAGTCAGGGAGCTGATACAGTGATCGTAATCCTGCTTCCGCTGGGCTGCGCGGGAATGCTAAGCAGCGCGGATCAGGGACAGTTTGTGGGCGGAGCCAAGCTGATGTTTTTTTTTTAATGCCTGGGTGTCATTCAGCTTTCCATCCGTTTACTGTGCTGCGCTGAGTGCGTGTGTGTGTGTGTGTGTGTGTGCACGTGTGCATGTGTGTGAGTATATGTGTGTTGTGTGTGTGTGTGATTGTGTATGGGAGTGTATAATAAATTTAAATAAATAAACTTTGTAGTAAGTAGTAGTGGAGTACATTTGTTGCCAAATTCACAATCAGATCGATGCACGATGTTTGGCAGAGAGTTGCTACACTTGACTAAACCAAATCGAAATATTAAATACACAAAGCGGATATTAGCACAAGAAAAGTGCTTTGAATTTGACCTCAGTGCACCCTCGACACAGAAATTAATTTTATGGTTAAGGCTGGACAACACGCCCAGCTTTAAGTTGGGGGGTACAATATAGCTTCTCTCGCACAAAATGACAGCAATCACTTGGTGACCTGGGACAGCCGTGAGCATTGGCACTGTGTACGACCTCAGCAAGAGAGAGAGAGAGAGAGAGAGAGGGGGATGGAGGGAGGGAGGGAGAGAGGGAGGATGAGAGAGAGAGGCGAGGAGGGAGGAGAGAGTGAGATCCTAGGGGCTCCACTGCGTTAAAATCAAAACAAACTGTGTACTTTTCTCAAAGGCTGGAGGAAGAGAAGGTCCCGAAGGAGGACTCCACAGCGTGTGTGAGGAGATCACTTCAGTGCCACTGGTAGGGAAGAGGAAAAAAAAGTGTTATCACTCTCTTTTGCTGCACGTTTCATATTTGTGGCTCAGAAAAAGTGTGCCGGGGGGGGGGGGGGTGGTGGGGATGGGGGGGACTGCACTCTATCTGAACGTTGGAGGGGTCAGGGATGGGCTACTGTTCCAGTCTTCTGGGGGGGGATGTAGGTAGATACCGATGTGTGCTTTTAGCGAAGCCTGGATGTAATTGGCTTCCTCAGAACTTGCTAGTTTCCAGCTCTCTCTGTGTCACTGTGTGATACTTTTTTCCCACCCACAGGTTGTAATCAGGCCATGGTCAGATCTGATTGAGTTGTGCGATGCTATGCCACGGTCACACAGTAATACAGATGCCTTTATTCTGCAAGGTTAAATGAGAAATTAACGGCTTGAGATAAAGGAACCAGAAAGACCGGTTGTGTGTGGAATGTTCTGGAAGCCGGGGAGCTGTCGGTCTGTTAAAATGATTAAACGGCGATCCGTCGAATTCAGTAAAGTGTCCGGAAAAAAAAACTGGGTCAATGTTTGTAAGGCATCGTATAACCTTTGCTGAACTGACTGATGTTTCTCCGCACCAATTTTCGGGGGAAAAAGTTTAATTCAGCTAATCGATGCCGCAAGCTCACCTCAGCAGTTTATGCAGATCCCGCATCGATGAGTTAATTTGAGACAATGGAGGCTGTTCTGCAGTTTTAATTTTTACCCCGGTTTCACTGAGAAGAACAGAACGACAACGATTCATTAATTTTTAATTGAATGTAATAATCGTTTGTTGTTGGAGTTTGCCAGCTAATGGGCTTTATTGACCATTGCTTCGTGCCGAAGTTATTAAAATGTATTGATCAGCCTTTAAGGTGTTAGAATGTGCAAATAGGGAAGCAGTGCCAGTGTGCCTTATGGTGGAGCTACAAGATGGGGCCTGTAGTGGAAAAGTGAGATGGGGCCCTGTGGTGGAGCTGTGGCGTTCACCCCCGTGGCAGTGTTGTGAGATGGTTCCTCTGGAGGAGCTGTGATATTCGCCCAGTTGTGGAGCTGTGGGGAGCATGAGATGGGCCCTGTGGTGGAGATATGAGATGGGTCCCATGGTGGAGCAGTGGAGGTAGGCCCTGTGGGGGAACTGTGACAAGGGCCCTGTGGGAGAGAAGTGGAGATAGGACCTGTGGGCGAGCTGTGAGATGTGCCCAGAGGTGGAGCAGTGGAGGAAGGCCCTGTGGTGAAGTCATAAAATGGGCCCTGTGGGAGAGAAGTGGAAATAGGACCTGTGGGCGAGCTGTGAGATGTGCCCAGAGGTGGAGCAGTGGAGGTAGGCCCTGTGGTGAAGTCATAAAATGGGCCCTGTGGTGGAGCAGTGGACATAGCTCCTGTGAGGAGGTGTGACTGCAGTGACACTTTCCTCACGTCTATGCTGGACTTTTTTCCAGAGGGGGGCTGCTGGTGTGAGTGTCAGGGAGCAGTAGATCTCACAGACTGCATCTCTTACGTCACAGTCCACCAGCCGAGCTGCCTAGTCACTGGGTCAACACAGCTGACGAGGGAAAAACGCAATCGTCTGATTGGCCGGAAGACTTGTTCTTTGGTGAATGAGGGTGTGTGTGGGGGTGGTGGGGGGGGGGTTCGGGGGATAGCCTGTTGATTGAAGTCCTTCATTACTGGGCTGTGATATGGCTTTAGGTCCACTGCAAAGCTGCCAGACAGGCCTAACACTGACAGTTAGGATTAAACTCATATCCGAGGATGCTAATGCTCTAATGCTTTTAGCTGGAATGCGCTACATGACAGGTTGGTTGCCAGATCCCTCGTTTTTGACCGGAGGGTCTGGATTTTCAAATTAGTTGTTACAGGTCTGGTTTGTGCGATAGCAAGCACAACCCCCCCCCTTCCTCAACACCCCCAATCCAGCCCCCCCAGTCCACTATCGGTTATGAAGTTCTCTCACCTGGTCCGTAAGCTTCCGGCTACGCGAGTTGTCCGATTCTGACGAAATTCTAAATCTGGCAACCCGAGCCCATGTCAGTCCCGAGCAGTCGGAGGCTTTGGTTTTAAAACTGAGGAGTTTGCTGAAGCGCGTCACCCCAGGATGTCTGAGTCAGATGTGTGTGCTCACGTCCCGTGCATTATTAATTTGGGCATTGGAGGTGGCACTTCACAGTTCCCATTATAATGCGAAAATTAAAGTCCACAGAACCTCAGCAGGAAAAAATTTTAAAAATTTGCTCAAGTGAGCCGTAATATCTTTTTATGGCCAAGAAGGTACTTACGCTTACAGTTATGCATTATTGATGCCACCGGAGGGGTTTGGGAGTCAGTAATTCCTCTAGACAGTCAACATTTCATTTCATTTCTAGGCTTATTCCCAGTGTTGTGTCGTTAAAATAAAGTTAAAAAAAAAAACATTAAAAACTGTAATGACATGCAGTTACACATGACAGCAGGGACACTGTAGCTGATGCCTGGTTCCAGTGGCCTTCCTAAACAGGTTTAACTGAAGCCACTGCACACTCGATCAAATCCTAATTTTCCTGGATTTTTTTTGTTTGTTAACCCTTTGGGTGTCTCCTCACATGGTGTGCCCAGGCACAGCTGGCCCTGGTTACTGGGCAACATGCAGGAACATAACTTAGAGGGACGCCGCTGACTGTATCTGCAATGAAAAAGACTCTCCCTGTAAGAATGGGATAAGGCCAATGCGTTAAGATAATTAAACAAGGTCGTCATCTCTATCACCCGAGCCATTTACTGGTCCTTGTAATTGCATTATTTAAATGGAAGAGTTCGGGAGGGGGGTTTGGTTTTCATTGGTTTTAAAAAAGTTGTTCATGGACGAAGTTAGCACCCCCCACCATACTGTACAGCTCCAGGCTCCAGGTTCAAATCAAACTGTGTGTTTTCCTACAGGCTTCTCTCCTCTTACAGTCAAAACAGAGGTTGGCCTGCAAAAAACGCTATTCTTGGCTCAGTTGACAGTTGGTTTGCTCAGGGTGTGGTTGGTGCCAACTTTCACCCACTTTGTCAGAGGGGTTTGGCCTTGGCTTGTCTTGTGGGGGGTGGTGGGGGGTTAGGGGCTGGGTGGGCTTGGTTGTTGATAATCATACATTTCTCATCTCCAGCTGAATTGTCTGTGCTTCTTTGTTCCCATGAACACATTATGTAGCTTCGGTCCAAAGATAAGCGCTCGAAACAAAAATAGAAAAAGCACAACAATAAAATAAGTACCACATGTTCAGTGTTCTGACTCCACCATTGTTAAAGCTAAAGTACAACAAATTTCTGTCCCTTATGCATATTCATGAGGGGGGTGTGGCCTCACAAAACAAAACACCCACAGCAAGTTTCTGGGATCTCCTGTACATGGAAATGCATACAGCCTCCAGTTCTAACGGGCTCTGGCCAAATTCACGCAGCCCTCCTTCTTCACACCCCCAGTCCTCAAAACAAGAGGACCTGTGTTTTTCAAATCTGGGTTCCTCCCACTATGTCTGTGTCTCTGCCTGCACCACACCTCCCCCCGCCCCCCCCCACAATGCACCTGCCTGCAAGCTAAATCTCAGCCAGAACATAGACGTTACAAAAAGAAGAACCCCAGTTTGTGAACCAATTCAGTTCAATTTATGTGATAGAGCGCTTTGTAAAAAGAAAATTGGGCAGAAACCAGGCCTGAGGGAATAAAACTCAAACAGTAGAGAGAAAAAAACTCCCAAAATCGAATTCCCCAAATTAAACCATTGCATAACAGCACAACAGGTTATACGTTGCTTCATGAAAGAGAGACTGCAAAAAGGCGTGTCATGTACTTTCTAGGAGTTTGGACCTCTTCAGAGCTTATGGCGTAGACCCATGTATTCTCACAGCTTATGGAATCTGAACGCTCACCTGTTCATGTGTTTTCGTGTACGCTCACGCTCGTGACCACTGAAGCTACGGGAGGCCAGGGAACGAAGGTAACAGCGCAGTCTCTCAAACTGGACCAGCAGCCCATTTTTTGCGAAAGACGCGTTGTTGGAGTGAACTTGCAGTTCCTCCATTGCAGCGCTCGAGAAACGGAGATGACGTGACTGCGTCTCGCAGATCCCCGATCGCACGACGCCATTTTATTTATTTAGTTTTCTATGCTAAACGAGCCCTGGATGCTAGCGGCTAGCTGGCTGTAATGTAATGTCTACCTCAATGCAAAGTCAGGCCCCCAGGTCCGCCCCCCCCCCCACGGAGATCCCCCACTTCACATCTGCTCCGTACCCAGCGTAGGGCACACGTGCAGGGGGCGGGGGCGGGGGACGGAGGCTGGGGTCTCAGACAGAGACAGGCCTTCTTGTCCAGACCTGGGTGGGGTGGGGGGGGATCCGGGTCGTCCCCAGCGTGCGGGTCCCACGCTGTGCGGGTCCCACGCTGTGCGATCTGGAGCATGGCACTGCGTAAGGCGAGGACTGGTGATGTCAAAGGTCCGTGGGATGAGGACGCTTTAGCCTCAACGTGCTTTCTGTGCTTCTCCACCCGTCCCCACGTGGAATGACTCAAGTTCTATTCGTCATTGTGTGTGTGTGGTGGAGGGGGGAGGGGGGAGGGGGGTGGCACCCGCGTTTGTGAAGTACTTCTGTTGTTTTTTGCAGTTATTGTGCACTGAAGGGTTAGCTATTGTTTCAACCCCCCCCCCCATGCCCCCACCCCACATTAGTACCTCCTGGATCATTGTGTACTGTGCGATGACGTAGGTTGCTAACAGTGCAGGTTAGGCCTCCCGTTTTTCCACTGAAGAGCAAGTATAGGCTGTACGTGCGAATAACGACTGCCCCAGAATTCCTCCCCGCCCACTTTCCCTCCAGAGTCTGGGGGGGGGGGGGAGTTGGCTGAAATGGCTTTTGTCTCCCACGCCGGTGGCCTCTGTTGAGCCTGGAGAGTGCCCCAAGCGAGCCTGTGTGTGTGTGCATGTGTGTGTGTGTGCGCGCGTGTACCACTGCCTTTCCCGTGTGAGAGAGAAGCCGCAGTACAAACAAGCTCTCTCTCTCTCTCTCTCTCTCTCTCGCACAAGAGCTCACGGAATTAAGAAAACACACACGGAACTTTATTTTGTCTCCACGGTTATGAGGCCCTGCTGCTCCACCCACAATTTCCTCCCTTTTTGAGGACGTATAACGGAACGCACACCTGTGGACTAGCTGCTACACGAGCACTCACCTAGCAGGACCCCGCCTACCTGCCGGAAAACTTACCCGAGGAAGGCAGAGAGTGAGTGAGTAAAGGTGAGTTCAAGGTGGATACTGAGCTGTTCTTCCATACGAGAGATTTGCCAGCTGTTGTGATAATAAATAGACAGCTGTACGCGTACCTGTATCAAGGTAACAGAGCAGGAAATGCTGAATGCAGAAGGAAGCAGTTTCAAGTGGCTGTTGTTGTTAAATTGTTTGTTGTTGCACTGTCTGGCCTCATGTTTGTTTGTAGCCATCTGTTTCACTTCTGGGTTGAATGTGATGGTGCAGTCAGCCAATCAGCTAGCTACTTTTCATGTGAACTTCGGATAGTTACAACTATCATGCAACTATTTTTTGGAGACATTCATAGTCCAAAAAAAAACAGCCAGTTCAGGCAACAGTGAAAAACTTCTTTACTAAGAAAGTCTGTTATAACTAAATTTTAACTGGATTATACCTCTGCCAATCAACTTGAGAGCACTGTGATTGGATTACACATCTGACTCTGCATCATGCATCACTGCTGACTTGCAAGTACACACTTATTTCAGTGATACGGCAGATGGCCAGCCATCTCACCATCTCAGCCTAGTCAACAAGCAAACAGCACATCCATAAAAAGTACACGGTTGATTTTTGTATACATCTCCTTATAGAATCACCTGTTAAGAAGAATACAAGCCAACCATTTGTTGCCTTAAGTTTAGTCTCGAGATTGACTGTCGCTCTTTGCCTCAACCGACCAATGAACATGCTTAACTTCATTTGGCAAGGTTTGTGAGTCATTATCACTGTCACTGTCTATTTATTTAAAATATTGTTGACCCAATATGTGAGCCAGACAGTGATACACGGAGGCATTAAACACAAACACTGCTTGCCGTCGTACCTTGAAACTTTACTGAATGAGTGTCCACAGCATCCCTCTTTTTAGCTCTTTGAAGAGCAGGTTCCTTGGAATGTTTTTTTCAAAATTCCAAGTCAGTGTTCTAGAACTCCGCTGCTCTCAGTCACCAGCAGTGACTGTGACATCAGCATTAGAATGTTCAGTTTAGAACATTCTAATCACATATTTGTGATGTTAGACCTTAGAGTTTAAAAAAACCCCAAAAAAACTGCTATTAGTAATATGGGTTAGCTGACTACTATTAACATGGTGGTGGTGAAACTATATGTGAGCCTACAATCTGGGCAGTTGGTTTGCGTGCCAAGTGTCCAGTAATGATGTGGCTCGCTGACAGCGTGTGCATCAGGTCCCAAAATCACATTCACCTGGGCACTGCCCAAATGTTTCGGCTTTCATCCGGCTGGCAGGTGCGAAAACGCACGCGACTCTAAATCAGCCTGTCGGTCACCATTGCGCCCTTCGTTCTGGGCGTCTCGTTTTTTATTATGCTAACGGGGGTCGCGTCAGTCCTGTCCTCGTCCCAGCAGATCGCTCGTTTGGAAATATCACACATCTGGACAGGCTTCGCAAATAGGCACAGGCACCTCAACTCAAACCTGAATTGAATGTCACAATCAATATCCCTGCGTTTTCAGAACGCTGCACATTATTTTGTGTGTGTGTGTGTGCATGAAACTCACAAGATGTCACTGCGAGCAATGATGATCTTAAGCTGTCAGGTTTTGGGTTATATATACACTGTAGATAATTGATACAGATTTAGAGTCATCCTTCTTAAGATGTTAAGTCATCCTTTTTTCCCCTCTTCATTTTAAGTCTTATTTTTTGTGAACAACCAGGTCCAGTATAAAATTTTGTTCTGCTCTTGATAGTGAACAAACTTCTTAGTTCAATGTGTGAGCATACCATGAAATACATTAATTATGACTTCATAGCCCTTCACAAGGGCCTCATAACAGCATTATAGCATGAGGATGACATCATTTTAAGCAGCACTACATCGCTGAATGCTCTAATGTCTGTATCCACAAGCGTGGATTAATCTTCACACAATGCACACTCTATAAGCACAGGGACACCAGGCACATGCAATATGACCAGTTCCAGTTTTTCCCCCCCTATGAAGCATAATTTAAGCACATACGTTTTCAGGGGAAATTGATTTATGCAGGTTTTTCCTAATTTGCAATTGTAATACAGTCGCATGATCTTCACTCTCAATGATGCTTCAAGAACCCGTCAAGCAATTCATACAAAGTATAATTTTAACTGACATTTTATATTAACTCCATTCTTGACTTTGTTTTGTCCCATACATTGAAAAATGCAAAGACAGAAACATTATTTTTTGAAGAATGAAGCATGATTTTAACCTGTAATGGGGGGACCTGCCCACTCAGAATGTTGAGTAATCCCCATTCAGCAGTAATCTCCCCCATTTACAGTCATTTCATAGAATAAAGATGGGGATTTTGTGTTATGAACGGGATATTGATCTGTAGGCTGAGGTATTTTCCCCATAGATTGTAATATTTTTGTGGACAAATCAGGGACAGTTTGCATCGCTGCTGAGTCACTGCCTCATGCGCTTGGTGGATGACCGGACTTCATGCCCATATAAGGGTTCCCCTTTGTCCCTACTGTCCAGTCTCTGATTCCAAATTGTACATGGCAGCCCCCACAAACTACACTTCACAGGCTTCGAAACACTTTTCACCAAGCCCACCGAGAGCGAGTGGGTGATATCAGTGACTCTAAGAATGAGTCGTGGTAACAGGTCTGGTTTCATCGGTTTTCATTTCCAGATAACGTTACTTCAGCTTAGAGCAGTTTGGCGGGATGGCGGGAGTGTGCTCAACAGCCCATTCCTGTTCTTCAATCTCCATGATAATCTAATCGAGCAAATCCATGTTCTTGGAACGCCCCACTTCCATTGGGTTGATAAGCATTTCCATTTCAAAGAGCAGCATGAATTTTTACACTCCTCGTTGTTTTAGCCAGTAAAAGATCGCAGTACCCTTACAGAATGTGGAAAATTCAACAAACCCTTTTTGTTTGAAATTCAATGCAGAGAAATGAAGAGAGCTCTAACACCTCAATATCTTGCCAGTAACCCACAGAGGCTATGCGATTAATGGCCAGGTTCCATCCGTTGTCAAACCTGCTTATCTGCCTATCCCTGGTCATGCAAGCAGGGGGTGGGGGTGCTAGAACCTATCCCAGCATGCATTGGTTGACAGGCAGACTCAAAAGGTGGCCTGTCAAGTCACAGGATTTGGACTGTGGGAGGAAACTCCACATGTAGATGAGGAGAACATGTAAACTCCACAGGAAACGGTCTTGGCAGGATTTGAACCTGGGACTTATTGCTATCCACTGCACCACTGTGCTGTCCTCATTACTCAGGTTTCCCTCCTTTAGTTACTCACCTGGAGGGTGAACTGCAGAGCTGACTAGACTACAAGATGGATCAGCTGCCTTCTGCGCAGCAAATAAAACCGAATTGCTTGTGACAAATCACTAGTTTTCTGGCCCACCAATGAAAAAAGACTAAATCACATCAGCCAGCTCCTAACTTGCAACCAATCTCACAGACTCAATTTCATCCCTCCCAGAACATTCTGCTTAACTTGGCCTTGAACAGTCTCATTCCTGTCTCTCATCGACAATTCCCCTCTCTCACACGCACGTAAACTTTCTCCTCAAAACCATAGCCGAACCCTTTAACTCAGCTCTTATACCCTCCTGGCTAATCAGTCAATCACTCAGCGCCAATCAAAAGCCCTCCTCCTTGCTAGATTCTCATGCCTGCTCACACAATGCTCAATCAATCAGCCAATCAAGTGCTTGGATTGATTCCACATTCTCATGCCCAGTCCTCATGACTAATTAACCAATCCTGGCCAAGCCTGGGCTATTGCCACATGATCCTACCTGTCTCAATAAGCCAATCTTGAGATCTTTGAGTTACCTATTCTCTACCTGGGAGAGAGAGGGAGAAAATAAACGGCCAAATGAGATCTGTCCTAATCCATCCTACCATCCCTTTAACTCTCTGGTGCACCTCTTACATGCCCGGCTGACACCCCCAGACCTCTGGCACCCCCAAATCTCTCCACACTCTAGTATGGGGCCATGACTGCCCCCCCCCCTTCCTCCTCCTTCCTCCCCCCTCCCTCCCTCCCTCCTCCTCCTTTCTCCTTCTCCTTCTATTTCTGCATTTGTTTGTCCTCCCCCCCCCCCTCCCAGGTCCATCTTCTTCCAGCCTCCCCCTCGCCCCCCCCCCCACAGAAGAGAGGAAGAGCAGGCCTGTGGGGCTGCTGGGTCTGATCTGACCACATCCCCCCTGCTTCTGCATTCAGATCTGTCCTCACTCTGTGCTCTAGGGGATTGCACTGTTTTACCCTGGCCTTCAGTCTTTCCATCTGCTCCTCCCTTTAGTGTTCCTTCTCCTCTCTTTCTCCTTCTCCCACACTCTCCCTCTCTCTCTCCCTCTTCCGCTCTCTCCCTCTACTCTCCCTCTCTCCATGTCCCTCTCTCTAATCTCCTTCTCTCCCTGCCCCATACTCTCCCTCTCTTTATCTTTCTCCTTTTCTCTCTTCCTGTCTTTCTCCTTTTCCCCCCGCTCTCCCCCTCCATCCCTCTCTCCCTCCCTCCTAAAAACCATCCTTTACTTCCACCCTCTTTTTTCTTCTTCTCTCTGATCTGGGGTTTGCAGGATTTCTGATATCACCTGAAGGCCTTGGTCATGCCACCTCCCCAAAACATTCCCCGCCCCCCCCCCCCCGAAAACTTTTACCATCCTATCATAATGTGCCCCAGAGTTGCCTCTCCACAAATGGAATGCATGAAAAAAATGCTGAAAAAATCAGTATGTAAACTCGCTGATCTCTAGTTGCTCTAGAGGAGATCATGTGCTAAATGCAGGAATTTAATGTAATAGCTCTAACCCTGCGCTGTCAGCCCCACCCTCTCTCCGATCTCCCGCCATGCGTGCCGTCTCCCCGGAAGTTACCGGATGGTACTCCCACTTCAGCCTGGCACTGCCACCGGTGCCCTGGCACTGCCACCGGTGCCCTTTTCGATTGGCCTGTGTCCGCTCCAACTTTCAGAACCCAAGATTACCGACCTCTGACCTCCTCCCTACAGGTCATCCCCGCTGAAAAGGACCCTCTGCCTCACTTATGAACACACGCACTGCAAGATGTTAACTTATAAAAGCATAACTATATATAAAATTGTAACATTCTTCCTGCTTCTGGAAGATCTTATGACATGTGCTCAGTTTTTAAACAAACATTTTTTAACTTTAAAAAACATTCGGTTAAAATGAGTTCTAAAAGTACTGTGCGCTGTAGATGGAGGCTTTGTGTTCCACGAGAATCCGTGACAAACCAAACAAACATTTCATTCACTCTAGTTCTTTGTTTTTTTCCTTCTTTTTCTTTTTCAAATGTCACACAATGCAGCCCACACAATGGACGTCAGCAAACAACAAGAATGCCAGACATTTTTTTTTTGTTTATAGATTGAGGGTGACCAAGTTTGTCATTTGAACAATTGTCTTTGACGAAAAGGAAAGTCACAAGAATAGAGTAGGACGTTGAAAGCATGTTAATCGTTGTTCTCAGTGAAAGAAAAAGCGTTTTGTGAATTGATCTGTGGTAAACACGGATTGATGCGATATTCAATTATACTCCGCCTCTATGAGTTATGAATCTCCAGACTTTGAATCAGCAGACTGAGCCGTGACCAACCTTTGCTCTGTCCTATTTTGTTCTGACACACAGTAGAACACAAAGCACCACATTTGCCATAAGCTATTTTTTAAAATTCAGCTTCAAGTATATTAAGTTTTATTATCATATTTATTATCATAGCTTAATTATATACATGTGTGATGAGTATAAAGTGTAATGGCTCACAATGTTTATAAAATCAGAAAAAAGATTTGTGCTGTTATTTTTGATAATGCAGCCTAATGCTGCAATACAAGACAAGGCATGTGGCTTGACCTTTGACCTCATTAAATCAGCTAAATCCTACAGAGACTAGGCTGAGTGTTTTTTTTGTTTTTTTTTGGTATTATTACATGCAATTATCTTGAATGACAAAAAAAAATGTTGCAGTGAAAATATTTTCAAGGGAATTTCCCGCAAGGGAATTAACTATGAGACTTTAAAAGTAAAAAGTCCGGGTGCATTCACAGTTTTTGCATCTTCATGATATTGATTGATTTGGAGACACAGTTTAAACTAGAATATAACAGTATATAATATAATAAAAATAAATGATACTGCTTATTTTCCTGCATTTTTCATGTCATAATTAAAATGAAATAATAAAAAAAAATCATAAACACACCATGACACACATGTACACACAGATTTTGTCTGTGTGTATATGTGTGTATGTGTGTGTGCGTGCACGAGTGCATGTGTTTGTGTATCCGTGTGCATGTGTGTGTGTGTGTGTGCGTGTGTGAGTGTACATGTGCGTGTATGCGTGTGTTTTATAGATGTCATAAACATCATGGATTTCATTTTAGGATACTCTGCGTTCAGTCCAAGAGGACAGATGGATCTGATCCAGTTTGATACTAATGATGTAACTCAGCCTGGGGGCTGAATTTCAACATGTCTCTGAACTTCTCTGGTGCAGTTTCCCAGAGAGAGTGAATATTTACGGCACCATATGACAAATTCCACAATCGATGCTGTGATAGTTATTCATTTCGCATTTGACGGAACAGTTTGCTTCTTGTTGTGTGTCCTTTGTCCTTTCTGACCGTTTCCCTTGTTCTCTTGCTGGTCCGGTCGACTGCAGGTCGCATTCATTATCGATCTTTGTTGTAATTGCATGTTTGAGACATTTCAATGTTGTTAACATGGTATTGACTGAAGTGCTGGAGGGGTACCTCAGATTATGTGTGTGTGTGTGTGCATGCGAGTGAGTGTATGTGTGTTCTTGTGCATGTGTGCATGTGTGCGCATGTGTGTGTGTGTGTGTGCATGCAGGCATGTATGTATGTGTGCATGCATGTGTGTGTGTGTGTGTGTGTGCATGCATGTGTGTGTGTGTTTTATGCATGCATAGTGCATGTGTTAGTGGGAGGTTTGAAGTTTTAAGGTCATGAATTATTTATAAGAGGCCAAGACACAGAGACAGGATCTGTGAGAGACAGAGAGAGGTGGAGAGAGAAAAGAGAGAGAGCAAGGAAATAGAAAGAGGGAGGGAATAGAGAGAAGGAAAGAAAGAAAGGGAGGAGATGACCTACTCATTCAACTGTGCATACTCTTTTCTGTGCTTTAGAAACATAGCATCTTGTCATTTTGGATTGGAATTTTGAATTTGAGTGGAGACAGTTTTTTTTGCTTTTTGCCTTTTTGAAACCTTACTGTTAACCTTATTTAAACCAGGAGTGTTGGAAAAGCAGTGTACAGTAGACATACTCATATATATATATATATATATATATATATATATATATAAATTAAGCAAGAGAAGACAGGCGAAAGTGGAAGAGAACTCAATTTAACTCTGTTCTGCTGATTCTCCAAACGCCATTAAAAGTTTGTCTTCCAACTCCGTTTCACAAAACACCCAATTTATTTCCCCCCTTTCAGCGAAGCCCGACTCAAAAGATTGCAATTCAGTTTGCAGAAAGCTAACTCTGAAGTGGGTTTTCATTAAACGTAGAGTAGGAGGGAGAGAGTTAGCGAACGAGAGAGAGAGAGACACAGGGAGAGAGTGAGAGGGAGGGAGAGAGAGAGAAAGAGAGATGGGGAGGGGGGAGAAGGGAAGTGTGGATGAGTATACATGTGAAGAAGAGGTGTGTGTTTCTGTGTGCAATCTGGTTGTGATTCTAATGTGACTGTCACACTGACCGGCTCACCCTCACACACGATAGCACTGAGCAGCACTGAGCAGCACTGAGCAGCACACTTCTCATAGGGTCAGCTCTGTGGGAGGGGGGGTGTAGTCTTTGCAGGCCTGTATATTTTGCATAGTACAAGCAGGCGAGAATAAACATATATAGATAATGGATGGATAAGCGGGTATAGATAATGGATGGATAAGCGGGTATAGATAATGGATGGATAAGCGGGTATAGATGATGAATGGATAAGCGGGTGTAGATAATGGATGGATAGCCAGGTATAGATAATAGATAAGCAGGTATGGGTAATGGATGGATGAGAGTGTATAGATAATGTATGGATCAGTGGGTAAAGATAATGGGTGGATGGATGGCTAGAGAGGGACTACGTGAGTTTTACAAGGCGGTGTCTTGTAAACATTTTACATTTCCTGTGACAGTCTGGGACTTTGTTTGTTCGGTTTTATTATCAATTACCCTTATCCAAACCCAGAGATGCCATTTCATGGAGCAATCCACCTGCAGTTCTGCCCGGGTCTAAACGATCCATCCATTCTCCGTCATTTCTTCTGAAAGAAATTAATAAATGATCCACTCGTACAGCGGGATATATATTGCACTGAAGCAGTTCAGGATGGGTGCTGTACCCCAGTGTCCTAACAGGGAATAGAACCTGCAACCTTTAGGTTATCAGCGCAGAAACCTAACCATTATACCACACTGCCACCCACATCCGGTACGTTAGTTGTCAGTGTTCCGTGGCTCCAGGAGGCATGTGAGAAGCGTTGTCATGGGCTCTTACACCAATGACATCATACATGATGTCACTTGAGCTTATGAATGAGTTCCTTATAAATGTGTTCTGCTGTGGCTATGTAGGCATTATATGTGCTTCTTAAAGGCTTTGCAAAATGCAAATGTGGCCTAATACATGCTAATAATAAATAATAATTGTGATAACTATGCATATGATAAAGTCATATGAGCAATGGGGGAAATGTATACATTTATCCCTGAAATTGCTTCTTAATTGTTCATTTTTATTGTACAGCACTATGTTTTGATAAATGCCATATAAATAACTTTTTTTGTTGTATTTTTAAAAATTAAACAACACTGACTCAACAGCAGACACAAGAATTACACTTTATCTTCACTCTCAGTGTGGCAAGTTAGTTTTCATGGTCACAAACTTGACAATCTGTGGTTTTGAATAGCAAAACTAAGTCTTGCTTTTAATTGTTATTCAGATTTAAGGAATAATGAAGTGCACAATGCTGAAGTTCATTGTGATTGTTGATGTGTGTGTGTGTGTTTGTGTTTGTGTACTAGTGGGGACTATGTTAGTTACCTGCATGCTTTCTCTTTTCTGGAATTTAACTGTCTTCTTAAATGCCTGTGAATCTTTGTTAATAGAAATAACGGAAGCAGTGTGTCTTCACATCAGATCGATTTGTCTGCTTTTTTACCTTCTGCATAATTACATTTTCTTGCCCGTTTATAATCCACTTGGTCATTAGTAATGACCCTCCTGCAGTAGAATGAGCCTCCTCGTCAGGCTTCTATCATCCATTTCCCATCTCTGTCATTGTTATTCTTAATTAAGGACTTGAACGCAAGCAAAGAAAAGCCAACGTTGTCATAAAAACCTGCTTTCCCAATAACTTCTATTTCTGTCAGGTTATTTCCGTGGGAATTGTTCTGCTGGGCCAAATCGGCAGCTTGGGCAGTTGTGTGCTTCTGTTGGGGTTCTTTCCAATATTTTATTTTATCAGTCCTTGTCTCCTCGGTCCTCGACTGACCCGGAAATCGGTCAAGGTTCACCATCTTTAAGAAAATTCCAACCTGTTAAACGCTCCTTGAAAGAGCTAGGAGCAAGGAGCTAGGAAGCTACAGGAGGATGCTTGAGCAAGGAAACACGAGTGCATCCTTTGTGGATGTTTTTTTTTTTCCCCAAATGTGTGATTTATAAATGTTTGACCTATAGATGTACCTCTCCCCATCTGCCACGTCTGTAATTGGTGTGGCTTCAAACTGACGTTTGACCGAACAAGGACACTCCATTTTCCTAATACACATTTCCTCAATTCTTCTATCCTCCTGCCCTTTCCCCACTTCCTTTCCTTGTGTACACAGTGAGGTGGAGGTTTAGGAAGCGAGGACAGGACGCAAGGAAAGGATGAAATGTGGTAAAATAAGGGTGCTTTCAACTGCTTAATTAGGTACCTCCTTGCTTCCTTTCCTTGGCTCCTTTCCTAGTATGGAAAGCCAAACGGGTCAAAAAATACCTGAAAATGACATCCGAAATCGCACGTTAAACCCATGTGGATCACTGAGGCATTGCGAGAAATGGTAACAGACAGATATATTTGGCTCAGCATTTGAGGGGCGCCCCCCAGAGGCCATGTGGATTGCAGCAGGATGTTGTGTCGTCCTGCCCTCCCCCATGTGGCATTCGAGCCAGATCCCTGTTGGGTGTGATCGTGAAGCCATCCTGGGCACGCGTTTCCGGGGGGGGGTGCGGTGGGGGGGTGAGGGGGTGAGTTCTTTTCCTCTGAATGGGACAGGGCTCCAGGTTGGAGAGGGGCCATGTGCCTCCTCCACCGTGTCCATTGTGTGACAATGGGACCCTTTGTGGGAAATGGGGGGCAGGGAAATATTTGGAGATGGGGCAGGGTGAATTGTTGTCACTGAACTCTTGGTGAGAAAACAATCGGAGACGCAGATGAATACATTGAGGTGCCAGGTTCGAGAGAATGTTCTGTGAGAACAAAACAATAGATGTTTTTGCCTTGTTTTTTTATTGATTTTAGTAATAGTGTGAGTAGTAGTCATCTTGTGATCCTAGAACTCTTCGGCCAGTTCTTTTTGAGGAATGATATGGGCACAACGTTTTATCTGAAAAAGACAATCTTAAAAAACATTAGACAGGATGTGGTTTTTGTAGAGAGCAGCTTTTCCCCATTAAACAAGCGGCTGTCTGTAATGGAGACTCGGTCTGTGGTGCATGGTGCTCTGCACCTCTATGACTGCCTGTGTCGCAGTACTGACCACAACGTAAAGAGGATAGCGATGGTATTGGGAACCTCCCTGCCCAAAATGGTGATAAATTTCCTCTTCAAATATATAGAAAATTTGAAAAGTACCCTCCGCCCCCACATCGTCAACAATACTGACAACAGTCCGTCTGTAGCCCAAACAACCCCCACACCCCCATCCCCCTCGGTCAAATTCAGTGTTCCATTCAAGAATTCATCAGCTAGGGCTTTGAATTTCAACCGATTTCAAAAATATTTTTCTGGTGACGCTACTTCCGTTAGCATTGACCTCAGGTGAACTAAAACACAATGGGATGCTCTGGTCGTCACCACATCCTGTCTGGGGTCCTTCCACTTCGACTCTTACGTGTGGGAGGCAAACCCCACCTGGGCTCTTTTATAACCAGAGAAGAGCGCTTTAGAAATTACCCGCTGATTCATTCCGATGCGGAAACATTCAGACAATCTGTTGAAGGCCTTTTTTTTTTCCAGATCTGCATCCTCCCAGTTCAAAAGTGACTTTCTCGTTAAGAGAAATTCACACATTTAAACCGTTAGCCTTGGGAAGCTAACTTCCTGTCCTGTGTGCGTCGGCTCTCCGAAAAGTTCCCCTCAAATCCCCGTCTCAAAGAAACAGGGTCGTTCATTTTTCATTCCTCGTCTGTCAGCATGCCACCGCGGTTCAAACCTGAGAAATTAATTTTTGAAGAAATGACCCACTCAGGACCTCATAAAAAAAAAAAAGAAAAATACAATAACCAAAATGAAGTACGACGTCGCTGAAATATAAATTGAGTTTCACTGTCATTTAACTCCCTTCCCTTCTGTGTCAAGACCCACTCATATATTTTTTAATCCAAGAAGCTTGTGTTTGTCCCTCAGGCGAATATTGTATTTTTTTATTATTATTATTATTATTTTTTTATTTGGTTCCGTTCCAGGTCTTAGGACGGTGTGAACTACCCCATACTGGAGGGTGATCAGGGTCGTACAGAGGACCAATCAGGCCAGAGATGGTGCCGCAGGGCAGGGCAGGGGCGTTGGCCGAATTGGGACTTCTGCTGTTGCTCTGGCGGGACGTGTTCGCAATGGAGGTCCCCCTGGACTGTGAGTCTGTGCTGCCCTTTTCCTCCCCTCTGCTTAGCCTCTGTCCCGAAGGGGCTGTGCCTCACTTTGGCGAATTTTGTTTTATTGACCCATGAACTCACCAAACTTTGGGAAGAAAAACAAACAAAAAGTCTTGATTTTTTTTTTTTTACTGCTTGTCAAAAATTAACCCTTTGAAGAGCAGGTTTTTTTGGAATGTTGTCAAAATTTTCAAAATTCTAAGTCAGTGTTCTGGAACTCCACTGCTTTCAGTTACTAGTAGTGATTGTGACATCAGCATTAGAATGTTCAGTTTCTAATCGCATATTTTGTGATCTTACATGTTAAAGGGTTAAATGAGGAAAACAGATATGAGTTTATTTAAACCTACTTATAAGACTTCTGTTAGCAACCATGTCTGATTGTGGTTTAGTCAGAGATTGTGGGTCTGTCTCACTCCTTAATGGGTTAATGGCAGACGTGAACCTGCAAAGAGAATAATCCAGGTGACGGCAGGTCTGAGGGCTGCCATGGCGCACCTAGGCTGAGGTTACTGTGAACAGAGCAGTGAACCCTGGCCTGCGCCAGTGCAGAATGTGGGCACCTGCGGCCTACCTGCTCCAGGTGTGCAGTCCTCCAGCTGGCTCTGCACCTGCAGCAGCTCAGCCAGCCAATCACAGAGTGAAAACAAGCGGCTGACTGGCAGCACTCCAGATTGTTGGAGAACAAAGCCGACGCACTTGGCAGGTTTCTCTGCCTGGATCCCAGACGGGTGCATTCTAAATGTTTTTCTGCTCCAAAGTCAGCAGATGGGTAGATGGGTAGATGGATGGGTAGATAGATGTTACCTGGGGTGACATGCTCTCTCACCCCATCACAGTCAAACAGCCCCCCACCATTACCAAACAGTCGATGAAGGAGCACCTCGCGGACCCCAAAGAAGGCATCTTCATCGAGTGTGAAGCCAAAGGAAACCCTTTCCCATCGTAAGAACCACAGCGCCCCCTGTTGTCTTCCTGTGTGCTTTTTAATTTATCACTTCTCTTCCTACTGTTCTGTTCTTGGTTTTTGTCTTACTTGCTCTTTCTTTGTCAGTTTTTTGTCTTTCGTCTATTTAAGCTATACTTTTCATAAATTTCATTCAGCACCATTAATATTTCATTTTTGTGGCTTTATTTTATTGTTTTTCTTTAATTTTCAAAGAGCTTATCGGACAAAATCAGATGGATCCACAGCACAAAGAACACTGGTGTTCATTTAGAATGTTGCCGGGCTTCTCTTGCCCATTGTGACATCATAATTACTGAGACTTTTATGTAACTCTGTTTCATTGTTCTATCTTTTGGGATAAAAAAGTAATAAAGATTTCTCAGTTGATTTTAAATTTTTAATTGTTTTATGAAAAATTTATTTTTTCAGGCTCACAGAACTACACTATATGAGTTTGAGACTGCAAGTTTTGGATGTGCTGTGACATGGCTGCCTGTCTCTAAGTCTTTCTGCCTGTCTGTCCGTCCCTGCGTCTCTGTCATTACTTCCCCCTACAGTTTCTCGTGGCTAAGGAATGGGAAGTACTACAATGTTCCGACTCTGCAGAGACGTCGGCACGTGACATCCAAGGCTTCCAGGGCACGCCGTAGGATACACCGTAGCCATTCGCCACAAACGAAACGCCGACGCTACGAACCAAGATCCCACGTAATCACGCCACAAACACTAATACACTACACCGCACACCCGACATAATCACACTAATCACACACAACACACCACACCGCACACACACACACAACACTAATCACACACACCTACACACCCAAACACAACACATAATCACACCCACCACACCACACATAACCACACCACAACACTAATCACACCACACACACTAACCACACCACAAGCACTAATCACACCACACACACTAATCACACACTAATCACAAAACACACACTAACCACACCACAAGCACTAACCACACCACAGACACTAACCACACCACACACACTAATCACACCACACACACTAATCACACCACAAACACTAATCACACACTAATCACACCACACACACTAACCACACCACAAACACTAATCACACCACACACACTAATCACACCACAGACACTAATCACAGAGCGTCTGTGCTCCTTACACACCACAAACACTAATCACACCACAGACACTAACCACACCACAGACACTAATCACACCACACACACTAATCACACCACAAACACTAATCACAGAGCTTCTGTGCTCCTTAAACTGCAAACACTAATCACAGAGCTTCTGTGCTCCTTACACAGAGCTGCCATGCTATTTGCAGTTCACAAAGACTGATGTGTTTGTGAAAATGTTTGTGTGTATCCGTGTGTGCGCACATGTGAATGTGTGTGAGTGTGCATTCTGACTGGCTGTGTGGGGACTGCATGCGTGATTTATCCTGGTCGGTATTTCCCTCAGTGGAGCTCAGGTGACGTGCTGTGTGTCCCTGCATGTGTGTGTGGCAGAGTCCCCGCTGTGGCCCAAAGAGGTTCTGGAGCCCGTAGCTGTGAACGTGGGCTTCCCATTGATCCTCCCCTGTAACCCCCCTGGGCTGCCCCGACCACAGACCTTCTGGATGAACAGCTGTAAGATCCCCCCCCCCCCATTTACAGCAACCGTCTGACTCTCACATCATCTCTGACTCTCTCTGACTCTTTCTGACCATCTCTGTGCATTTGTGATATTCTATGACTCTCCCTGACTGTTTCTGATCCTCTCTGACTCTCCCTGACTGTTTCTGATCCTCTCTGACTCTCTCTGACTGTTTCTGATCCTCTATGACTCTCTCTGTTTCTGATCCTCTATGACTCTCTCTGACTGTTTCTGATCCTCTATGACTCTCTCTGACTGTTTCTGATCCTCTATGACTCTCTCTGACTGTTTCTGATCCTCTATGACTCTCTCTGTTTCTGATCCTCTATGACTCTCCCTGTTTCTGATCCTCTATGACTCTCTCTGTTTCTGATCCTCTATGACTCTCCCTGTTTCTGATCCTCTATGACTCTCTCTTCTGATCCTCTATGACTCTCTCTGATGTTCTGATCCTCTATGACTCTCTGTTTCTGATCCTCTAGACTTCTCTGACATCTCTCTGACTGTTTCTGATCCTCTATGACTCTCTCTGATGTTCTGATCCTCTATGACTCTCCTGACTGTTTCTGATCCTCTATGACTCTCTCTGTTTCTGATCCTCTATGACTCTCTCTGTTTCTGATCCTCTATGACTCTCTCTGACTGTTTCTGATCCTCTATGGATCTGTCTGTTTCTGATCCTCTATGACTCTCTCTGACTGTTTCTGATCCTCTATGACTCTCTCTGACTGTTTCTGATCCTCTATGACTCTCCCTGACTGTTTCTGATCCTCTATGACTCTCCCTGTTTCTGATCCTCTATGACTCTCCCTGTTTCTGATCCTCTATGACTCTCTCTGACTGTTTCTGAGGACACCTGATTTAACTAATTAACGAGTCATAGTCTTCAATCAAGACCTGGATAATTAGGATCAGGCATCTTAGTGCTGGGCTAAAACAAACACCTGTACCCACTGGCTCTTTTCAGATAAGCAGGCAGAAGCTGAGTAACTGTAGGCTCTGAAGTAGAAGGTTGTCCGTCTGCAATACAATCAGGGTGCTTTCCCCGTTTTACATTCTCCATTGGTTTTAAGATTTGTTGTTTGTCCTCAGACCCAATAATTATATCTCATTATGTTCACAATTCGCCCTGAGCACTGAGTTCTAGCAGGCATTTTCGACATTGTATTGATTGGCACCAACGTTGGTACTCATTGGCTTACCCTCAAAGTGCTCCTGGGGTCTATGACTCCCCTTCTAGGTTCTGCCTCCCGCCCGCCTGCCTCCAGCCATGTGCCCATCCCTCAGACGCAGGTGTGCCAGTGGAGCGAACGGAGACCTACTTACTCTCACGTCCATCAAGATCGCTGACAGACTACAGCTGCAACGCCCGCTTCAAGGCCGCTCAGACCGTCCAGCAGAAGAGCCCGTACACCCTCAAAGTGCTGACCAGTGAGTGTTAATGCATGCACACATGCGCGGACAAGCACACATGCACATATTCACACATGCACACGTGCGCGTACAAGCACATGCACATGCATGCATGCGCACATACGCAAACACACACATGCACGTACATGCACATGGATGCATGCATGCACAGATATACAAATGCCCTCATGTGCATACATGCACACACATGCACGCATGCACACACACACACACGTGCATACATGTACACACGAACACACGTTTGCATACATCCACACATTCATACATAAACACAAACATGCACATACTGTACATGCGCATGCATGCATGCATACACAAATGCACACATGCACATACATGTGCACATTTATGCACACACCAGTGCCATCTGCATGCAGGGCCTTCAGATTAAATAGCATCACTTTTTCAACAATGCAATATGGACCCCTAGTTGTCAAAAGTGGGTACTGCAGATGAAATGTGCATCCAAGCCACGCTCCAAACCTTGACTTGACATCCTGCTGTTTTCTCATTTCAAGCCACTTTTGCATCTCTGACCAATTCAGTCGGTCTTTCCTCCTCCATGTTGTGTTTCCACACAAAGTCTTTTTGATATAAATGCTGTCTTTGATCGGTGAGCAGCCACACACTTCCCTGCACATGCTGACACACAGCCAAGATTCCACAGAGAACGCGAGTCTGCACTCCCTCTGGAAATTACCTTAATGACTCAACTCTGAGCATAAATCGGCACTGAAAAAAAAAAACCTGGAAGAGGTTGAGTCATCCCAGACAGTGACGTCTGTAGAAGCAGCAGCGTACAGCATAATTACAATAATAACGCTGCCAATGCACCTGTCTTTGGAAAACTCAGACTCTCTGGAAGATGTGGCACACCTGTTGTTTTCGTATTTTAATAAATAAACATCTTAAAAAAATAAATAAACATTACTAATTGTGTGGGTGCGAGTGTGCGTGTGTGTATGTATGTGTGTTTGTGTGTGTGTGTGTGTGTGCGGGGTAATGCTGAGTGTGTGTCTGTACTTTAGATTATATTCGGCTGATGGGCACTCCTGTAGTGCTGCTGAATTGGACATGTGTCCCAGGCGTGTGATTGTGTAATCGCCCCTCTCCGCAGCTCGGATGGTGGCCGAAACAGTGCCCTCGTTCCTGACCCCGTCCGGGACGTCCAGCATCAAGGTGGTTCTGCGAGGAGAAGAGCTGATCCTAGAGTGTATCCCAGCCGGATTGTGAGTTTCACAGCCCCATACGCACAGGCGCACACGCACACACACACACACACACAGCCCCATACACACGCGCACACAAACACAGTACTAACACACCCACACACACACACAGTACTAACACACCACAAGTATACCACACATCACACACAGTTAACAACAACGAAACTAACCAGTTCGGTCCGTTCCCCCCCTCTGTAGCCCCACCCCCGTAGTCAGGTGGTATAAAAAGGGCGGTGACGTCCCGTTGCGGAAGGTGAAGCTGGAGAACTTCAACAAGACGCTGCGCATCCCCCGAGCCACCGACGAGGACACGGCCGACTACACCTGCACCGCCACTAACAGGAAAGACATCATCCGCCACGTCTTCAACGTCCAGGTCAAAGGTCAGCCTCTCCACACTCACGTCCATCTGTTTCCTCAAGCGCTTATTCATTGGTCAGGGACAGAGGCTGGATCCTATCCCAGAATGCAGTGGGCAAGACGGGGGAATACACCCCGGGCAGGTTTCCAATCCATCGCAGAGCCCGCACACCATTCACACCTACAGCCAAATTAGAGTCTCCAATTAGCCTACTGCATGTCTCTACACTGCGGGAGAACACTGGAGTACCTGGCAGAACCCAACAGGGAGAACAAGCAAACTCCACACTGAAAGGCCATTGGTCCAGAATCTCAGTACTTTATGGCTGTGAGGTTACAAGTGCTATTCAATGCATATAATAATAATAATAATAATAATAATGATGATGATGATATATCCCCCATAATCTTCTTGATTGAGGATATTTTCCAGTTCACTCAGTGTATAACGGTGGTAGTTCTCTATATGCTACAAAAGTAACTACACTGTGAAATATAAACCACAGCTGTTAATATGATCACTGTACCTTGCTTCATGTGCACGTGTGCTCACTGTAACAGTCAGGAATGTTGTATTATTAGTAATCTTATTTTGTACTCAATACACACAAGCTAATGTTCCCGTGGACCAGCTGGGGTTGAAAACTGACTCCGCCTCCCTATATTTCGCAGTGCTTCCCTATTGGGTAGAAAAGCCCTCAAACCTGATCGTGGCGCCCGATGAGAACGGCCGGATAGTGTGCCGGGCCCAGGGCACCCCTAAACCCACCGTCCAATGGCTGGTGAACGGGGAGCCCCTCGAGAGTGAGTATCCCAGAATGCAGTGCTGCTGGGAGGATCTGTGGCATTGCAATATTCTCTGTTCTACCTTTTCTGATTTTACTTAGGCAACAGTCACAATGGCAAAAATTTTTTTTTTTTTACGATTGACAATATTTTCTAACTATCTGCTGTTTTCCAAAGCTTGTTTCGCCTCAGGCATCTTCAGCTGTTGCTAGTGTTAGAGTTAGTCTGCATATGGTTGTCCCAATGTTTGAACTTTTTGGAGGTGAGACTATTGTCTCATGCATTTTGATGTTTTTTTTTTGGAAAAACTTCCACTTCCTGTCATTTTTTCCCCCTCCTGTGTTTTTTTCGGTGTCTGCGTTTGCGTGTTCTTTGCGCCCCTGTCCCAGTCGCCCGGCCGAACCCCAGCAGGCAGGTTTCGGGGGACACCCTGGTCTTCCGCTCGGTGCAGGTGGGCAGCAGCGCCGTGTACCAGTGCAACGCCTCCAACGACTACGGCTACATCCTCGCCAACGCCTTCGTTCACATCCTGGGTGAGGCAGGAAGAGAGACCTGTTATTACCCGTCCATCCGTTATTCATCTGTCCATTATCTGTATCCGCGTATCCATCCATTATCTATACCCGCTTATCCATCCATTATCTGTACATTCATGATCTGTACATCCTTTATCCATAACCACTTATTCATCCATTATCCATCCGAGCTTATCCATCCATTATCTATACTCGCTTATCCATCCATCCATTATCTATACCCACTTATCCATCCATTATCTATACCCATTTATCCATCCATGATCTGTACATCCTTTATCTATAACCGCTTATCCATCCACCCATTGTCTATACCCGCTTATCCATCCATTATCTATACTCGCTTATCCATCCATCCATTATGGTGACATATATGAACAGACCATTATGGGTAATAGGCTGAGGTGGAGAATTCTGGGTAATGTGCGGTAAACTGTGCAGTGTGCGGACGTTGAGGTCTCCTCGGTGACCCCCCCCCCCCCCCGTTTCCGTAGACGCGCCCCCCCGCATGCTGGGCCCCTGGAACCAGGTGGTGAAGGTGATCGAGAACAACCGCACCTTCCTCAACTGCCCCTACTTCGGCGCCCCCGTGCCCGAGCTGCGCTGGTGAGCATCACCGGAGGGGGCGTGGCCCCACGCAGCCTGCCGGCCAATCAGAATGCACTAAACAGCAATTTAGAATGTTCCCGATGGCACCTGCAAGTGCTGCCCTCCAGTCTAAGGCTGTGATTCGCTCTGATGTTATTATCTGTGTTTGTCAGGGACTCTGTGTGTGTGTGTGTGTGTGTGTGTGTGCGTGTGCGCTTGTGTGTAAAAGAAACAAGCAACTCACTGTGCTTCAAAATGGAATAAAGACAATTCATGAAAAATTATTCATTTGCAAAAATACACATAAAAATCTAAGTAAAATGTTATAAAAACAGGTAAACATGATTTAATGAACAATTACATGAAAGCCAAACACAAAAGAGGTGTTTTCAGCTGAGACTTAAGATGAGATGGAAAAAAAAAAAAAATCAAACAAAGAAATTAAACATTAAGATATTTTTCTGCCCCTGTGCATGTGCGTGTGTGTGTTTGTATACTTGCTTGCGTGTGTGTACCTGTATACCTGATTGTGCCTATGTACGTGCATGTGTGTGCGCACGCATGTGTGTGTGCCTGTATACCTGCTTGTGTGTATGCACGTGCGTGTGCGTAGGTTTAAAGATGGTCTGAGCGCCATTTTAACTGGGGGTCAGTACAAAACCCTTCCAAACGGCACCCTTGAGATCCGGCGGGTCCGGTCACATGACCAGGGCTCCTACACCTGCGTGGCCGTGAGCAGGATGGGGAGGGCAGAGAACCACGTCCGGCTGGAGGTCAAAGGTCAGTTGAAACCAGTTTCCATTTAAAAGGTTTGAACAACAAGAGATTTACTGAGAAATGCTGTATAGGTCATTTTAAACATCTTATGCGTTTAAACTTGGACTGAGTTAGAGTTCGCTGATCCCCCCCTCATGTAGACATCAGCAACACAAGGGAAGAACAGTAAAAAGGAAATAAAATATGGCGATTTGATTCCATCAAAAGACAACAACAGTGTGGAAGCACATGGAGATCAAGCTGATGTAAATTTCTCTTTCTGAACCTTGCTTTGAGACATCCAATCAAACACAAATGCCACCCTCATTCGGCATCGTGTGACGCATGTGTGTGTCGTGTGTGTGTGACACGCATGTGTGTGCGTGTGCATGTGTGTGATGCGCGTGCGTGTGCGTGTGTGTGATGCGCGTGCGTGTGCATGTGTGTGATGCGTGTGCGTGTGTGTGATGCGCGTGCGTGTGCGTGTGTGTGATGCGCGTGCGTGTGCATGTGTGTGATGCGTGTGCGTGTGTGTGATGCGTGTGTGTGATGCGCGTGCGTGTGCGTGTGTGTGATGCGCGTGCGTGTGTGACACACGTGTGTTGCTTGGCGCATTCAGAGCCGACCCGGTTCTTGCGGTCGCCGCTGCGCCTAACGGCCAGCAGGGGGAGCCTGGCGCGCCTGGACTGCAAGGCCAAGCATGACATCACCCTGCCCATCACCGTGACCTGGCTGAAGGATAACAAGCCCATCAACCTGGGCTGGAGGCAAGTCCCCAAGACACACTCTTACGCACATTCACACACACTAACACACACTCTTACACATATACACACATACACACACTGTTACACACATATGCGCATGTGTACACACACACAGGAAGCTCACACACAGACACACTCACTCAGGCGTTTGACACGCACATTTGAAAGCGATTCCCACAAAAGGTGAAAGTAAAGAATAAAAGTAAGCAAGCACGCCAAAGTGAGCTTTAGACTAGAGAAGAGGCCGTTTAAGGCTGTTGGACAATTGATTCACAGACAGGAATCTCAACCCTGGAGTACCCTAATCTCAGCTTCTGCTCCCTGTTTCTCTCTCCCTCTCCCCCCACCTCGCTGTGCCCCCCAGGCTCAGAAAGGAGGAGGATCACCTGGCCATCCCAGGGATCCACAGGGAGGATGAGGGTAAATACACCTGCATCATCAAAACTGAGCTGGACGAGATCTCCGCCTCTGCTCGCGTCACTGTCATAGGTATGAGCGCGTTTGTACGCACCCACACGCATATACATACACACACACACACACACGCATATACATACACACACACACACACACACGCATATACATACACACACACACACACACACACACACACACACACGCATATACATACACACACACACACACACGCACACACACGCACACACAGACATATGGACATACATACAGTACATACGCACAAACACACACACGCATACATAGACACGCAAATATACACATGCATGCACACACAGACGTGGGCACATACATACACACAGATATGCACTTGCAAACATATATTTGCTCGCGCATCACGCACGCGCGCACGCATGCACGCACGCACATACACACACACACACACGCACGCACGCACATACATACATGTACTGTTAGCACACATGTATACACACACATAAACACACTTACCTCTGAATATCTCAGTAGCACAGCTATAGTATGCATATGTAACTGCTTGTCCCGCTGTTATATGAACACACACACGTGCTTGAACTCAAAATTATTGCTTTGCTGTTGGCAATTAAAAAACTGTTTTACTAACAAATAGCTGTACACAAATAATATTTCTGCCAATGAAAGTTAACTGAATATACTTTACTGAGTGCAAATGATCTGTGCTTTATTTCACAATGATGCTCTAATGCAAACGCTAACCTGTAACATTTACCTCGCAGAGGCCCAGTTTACCTTCCCAAAACCTGTGCTATAAGGTAACACCAAAGCCATTTTTATTTATTTATTTATTTTTCTTGTATTGCCTGCTTCCAATTAAAAGTGCAGCTACATCTCACTGTCAATTTAATTATTTAACGACTGGAAAAATAATTTGCTTTGTCTGGACACCGAGCCCCATTATCTAATGAACAGTTATGCAGTTTCACACCTTTTTTCCCCCCTCTCCCTCTTGCTCTCTGAAGAAGCTTTTCAAACGTGCTTGTGTGATGAAAGAGGAAGCAGCAGCTGGCTGCTGGTAGTGTGTGTGGGTGGGCGGGCATGTTGGGGCAGCAGTGTAGTGTAACGGGTAGGGAGCTGGTCTTGTAACCGAAAGGTCATATGTTTGAATCCCTGGTGGGATACACTGCTGTTGCACCTGCATCACTTCAGTATATATCCAGCTGTATAAATAGATCCAATGTAAAAGTAATGTAAAAAGTGGTGTCAGTTGCTCTGGATAAGAGCATCTGCTAAATGCCTGTTGAGTATATCCCACTGAAAACTTAACATACAGTATTTTCACCAGCCAGCTATATCTGCATGTATCTTCTGGTATCCAACACTACAGACAGCGAAGAACAAAATGTGTATATTCCAGCTGTGGTGACAATTAAATGATTAAATTAATCCAGATGTGAGAGGGTTATGTTGCAAGCAGTTCAACTATTACCAGGATGGAATGGGAACGTCTTTCATTTCTCCCAGAAATGTGATTATTTCTATGGCTGGGTGTTTGCCACAGGAGTCACAGGTGTCATGGATTCCATATTTCTATTTTATTTATTTTATTTTTTTGCAGTGCACTGAATTTCAGTTTCAGTGCTTTTGATTTTCAGAGTGCTCTTCCTGAAGCTACAGTAAAACTGTCAGTGACAACAGGTGCTCAAAGAGTCAAACCTTGCAACATGCACCAAATCTAACTTCAAAGAGATCACAACACAGTAATATTGTGTTTTATCATTTCAGTGATGCAATTTGAGCATGCTCTGTGTGCTCAGTTTCAGCAGTGTTCTGTTAAGGGCAAAAAAAATATGCCCTTTCCGTGATGGACTAATGAAATTCAATACACTAATCACTAGTGGCAACTGCCTACTCATTTTTTTTTGAAAACCTCAAAACATGTGTTAGTGTTGCTACAGCTGCACTTGCTATTTCAATCATTTCCCGGTGCCTGTGTCCAACTCACTTGTGCCTTGATTTATTGCTGCTCTTTAGAAGCAGAGAAATGTCACGCAAAACTCATTGTGTGAGTAAATTCTATAAACTACATAATCAGCCATATTGATAATATGTATGCCCATTATTTGTGCGACCCTCCCTTAAATGCATATGCATTAAAGACAGACCACACCTTGCGATGACTCGCATGGCTCACATGCATACTGCGCTTCCAGCCCTGTGTGCCTGTTTGATACATAAGAAGCATGTTTCTGGGGCAGAATGAGTCATATCTGCACACAAAAACAGTCACAGAAGGCTTATAAAGACCCAAGCTGTTTTGTTCCTTATATATTAAAGTCTTATCATTTTACTTAATCTATTATGATGTAATCTTTTAATTTTTCATTTGTTTTTGCGTACTAGTAGGGTTTGTGCTTTTTATCATACCGTTACGTTTGGACTACTGCTGATGCACTAAACCAATATAGTGTTGTGATTTGCTCTTGATTTTTTAGTTCTTATATCAATATTAATTATAAAAGACTGTTTTTGTTTGTGTCTGCTGTTGGTGGCAAAAACCACTTCTGCTGGGGATCAATAGTGTTTTGTGTATTCCATTGAATTCCATTTCATTCCATTCTTCTCTTATTTTGTTGTTCTCATTCTCTCACCCCCCTCCCCAAGACCGGCCGGACCCCCCCACAGACCTGGAGCTGTCCGACCCCTCGGAGCGCAGCGTCCGGCTCACCTGGGTGCCCGGAGACGATAACCACAGCCCCATCCTGGGTAAAGCCCCGCCCCCCCGCCTCTTTAAACCAATCCCATGTGCCTTTCCCTGGGTTTTGACCAATCATAGGTCTTGTTTCTGGGTCATGTGATTATGTGCCTTCATCTTCATCTCAGGGGAAAAAAATATCACAATTACAGAAACTCCCATCCCTCTTATGAATTCAGTCCCAATACTAAACACACAATTTAAATGTTTTTACAGAAAAAAAATCTCACTCTCAATCTTGTGTTTTTGCCAAGAGCAACTTGTTGACAAACGCAGATCTTTCCTTCATTCTTTCATTTCTGGCCTCCCATCCTCCCCATTAATTTCCCAGAATTCCTGGTGCAGTTCGAGGAGGATCGATGGTTAGCAGGCGGGTGGCAGAACCTGTCCAGTTACCCCGGCAACCTCAACTCCGTCATCCTGCAGCTGTCACCCTTCACCATCTACCAGTTCCGGGTCTTCGCCATCAACGCCATCGGCTGGAGCCGCCCCAGCCAGCCCTCACAGCGCTACAAGACCAGCGGGGCCCGTGAGTCCGGGGGCAAACGGGGCAAACGCTGTGCTGCTGGGGCAGTATTTCAGAGTGTGTGTCAGAGTGACGGAATGTCAGTGTGACTGAATGCCAGTGTGTCAGTGTGACAGAAAGCCAGTGTGTCAGTGTGACTGAATGCCAGTGTGTCAGTGTGACAGAATGCCAGTGTGTCAGTGTGACTGAATGCCAGTGTGTCAGTGTGACAGAATGCCAGTGTGTCAGTGTGAGAGAATGCCAGTGTGTCAGTGTGAGAGAATGCCAGTGTGTCAGTGTGACAGAATGCCAGTGTGTCAGTGTGAGAGAATGCCAGTGTGTCAGTGTGACTGAATGCCAGTGTGTCAGTGTGACTGAATGCCAGTGTGTCAGTGTGACAAAATGCCAGTGTGTCAGTGTGACTGAATGCCAGTGTTTCAGTGTGACAGGATGCCAGTGTTTCAGTGTTTAAGTGTGAGTGTTTCAGCGTGACCAAGCTCGTCACACCCTCCAGCTCCGGACGCCATTCCTCAGAACATCAGAGGGGTGGGCTACAGGAGGACCAACATGGAGATCAGCTGGCAGGTAAGAGAGCACACAGGTGAAGGACAGGTGATCAGAGAAGGCCAGAGCCGCTTGCAGTGACCTATCAGGAGGGGTTGTGCATTTTGGCGTGACGCGCTGTGTGTCTGTGGCGTAGGCCCTGAAGGACACGGAGAGGAATGGGCCGTACCTGCGCTACGTGGTGTGGTGGCGTCGCCGGGACTCGCGGGAGGAGTGGAAGAACGCCACCACCTACTGGCGGAGGTACTACATCTACGACACGGACACCTTCACCCCCTACGAGATCAAGGTGCAGGCCATGAACGACTTTGGGCTGGGCCCCGAGTCGCCCATCATCATAGGATACTCCGGGGAGGACCGTGAGTACCGAAACGAATGTGCACGCACACGCACACGCACACGCACACGCACACGCACACGCACACGCACACGCACACGCACACGCACACGCACACGCACACGCACACGCACACGCACACGCACACGCACACGCACACGCACACTGTTTTTGGCTGGCCAGGTCCTTCAGCAGTTTAATATGAAGGGGCTGTGCACATTTCCTGGGATGCACGGCTCTTGAGGTGCATAGTACATGGGAAATGTAGTTCCTGATGTGTATAGTTGAAGGGGTATGTCATGTGTAGTTCTTAGCATATGTAGTTCCTGAGGTGCGTAGTTCTCGGGGCGGGACGGAAAAAGTTTTCGGTTGTGCCACAGGGCCCCTCGCCGCTCCCACCAACGTGCGTGTGACGAGGACGGAGAGCACCACGGCGACGGTGCACTGGACCCCCGTGCCCCAGAACAGCATCATGGGAGCGCTAAAGGAGTACAAGGTGAGGGGGGGGTCACGGGTTCAAATCCAGAGCTGGGACACAGCCGCTGAAACCCTTTAGGAAACGTCCTACTGTATCATAAGGACAATACAATGTGAAAGTTTTGGCAGCAGCTAGAGATTCACTGATTTTCACCCTATAATATATCCTCTTAATAATGTAACGGCAAAATGCAGTGGTGCTAAAGAGATGTAATGCATTATTGCGATGGTTTGTCTGTGTCAAAACAGTATTGCAACAATGTAATCGCTTTAGCATGACAGTGACTTCGTCTAATGCAATGTAATAATGTAACAGCAATGTGACTGTTACATCACATTCAGCTGAGTCAATGTAACAGCAGCGTCTGTGACTCAGCAAAATTCTAATGCTACAATGTAACAGCAGTGTGACTGATTCAGCTGAGTGGCATGTAACAGTGTAATGGCGGGCGTATGCACGACTGACTCCGACTTGGCGGACGTTTGCGGGGCTCTGACTTGGCGGGCGTTGCCGGGGCTCTGACTTGGCGGGCGTTTCCGCGGCGCAGGTGTACTACTGGCGCGACAGCAGCATGCTGCCGTGGCTGAGCGTCCGCAGGGACAGGAGGAGCCGGGGCTTCTACACCACCAGCCCGCGGCCCTGGGGCGTCCTGACCGAGCTCATGCCCTACAGCAACTACAGGATGCACATGGTGGTGGCCAACAACCGCTACGAGGGCCCGCCCAGCACCACCATAGAGTTCCAGACCAAGGAGGGAGGTAGGCGGGGCGAGGGGGTTCATACGGGGGGGGAGAACGTTTTTAAAACTCCCCAAAAATATCATGAAATTAAATTAATACTAAACGAAGCCCTGCATTTTAAGTAAAAAAAACTGTAGCAGAATGTGACAAGGTGGATTTTTTTGTTTTGTTTTGAAAGGCCTAGTATGGATGACCAGTGGATGCTTCCTAACCATTGAAAATGCAAATGCACAAGAAGCGAACTAGAATTTAAAATAGCTAAAAAAAAAAAAATGCTGTTATCAAATTTGTTCACCAAAAGCAGACAGTGGTCCACTCATAGAGATATTATTCAGCCATATGTGAATAAGTTTTATGTGACATCGAACAGAATGACTGTATGCATCCGCCATTTACATCAGACATAATGAGGGAGGAGGGTGGGGCTTGAATGACTGCACCCTGTCAATCAAAGCTGCCTGTAGTCACATGACCCTGTTCGTCGGTGCAGTACCAGGCCCTCCCGAATACCTGACGGTCCAACAGAGACACCTGGACACCATATACGTGGAATGGGAGCCCCCACCTGAACCCAACGGAATCCTGACGGGGTACACCCTAACGTACCAGACAGGTGGGTGCACACCTTCCACTCACCTGTGGGGAAACAGCTATAAAAACCCAATTTCTGACAGGTAGAGGGTGAGTCCCTACCACTCGAAACAACTCTACAGCTGGGCAGTTTTGTCATCCTTGTCAGCAATATTTAAAATGCGGTTCTCGTTTAATTTTTCCTTTAATAACTTTCCTTCATCTCTATTTTTTTCCTGTCAAGGTGTTTTGGTTTTTGGCATTTGTGCCCAACCCCTGGTTGTTCCAGTTATGGCATGTTGTACTGAGAAATGTGCTTTAAATGAAGAGTCACAAGCATTATTGCCATTTAGCAGACAGTCTTATCCAGGATAACTGCGAATGCAATGACAGAAAAAGCCAAGTTCCTGTCTTTAATTTAGACATTCACTTAAAGTATTCCCAAATTTCATAATGTGAAAATAAATTGTATTTCTGAAGGACTACTGGGGACATGGCCATCAGCTGAATTCCGTCGCTGAAATAAACAGTGCCAAATAAATAGATGTTCAAATTTGTTCAAAATGCATCACTGCACCAGGACAGCTCCCTATTCTCCATTGCACAGATAAGCATATCTGCAGCATGTTTTTTTTTTGCATTACTCCTTATGGAAATGCATAAATCTCTGTTCATTATATTATGTTGTTACATTTATTCTCTTGTTATATTCACTCTCCTGTGACTGTCTGACACTGTTGCCCCTTTCCCCCGTCCCTTGCCCCCCGGCGCCTCCCCCTGCCCCCCCCCCCAGTGAACGGCAGCAGAGAGGCGGGCCGTCTGCAGGTGCAGTCACTCCCCGTGAACGTGACCAGCTTCTCCATGCGCCGCCCCGACCGCTACACCCGCTACAAGTTCACTCTGGTGGCGCTGACGCAGCTGGGGGCCGGGGAGGAGCGCAGCGAGGAGTCGCCACACTACACCACCGAAGGTACCGCCATTTACCCTACTACACCAACGCTATACACCACACTACACCACCGAAGGTACTGCTAATATACCCTACTATACCAGCGCTATACACCACACTACACCACCGAAGGTACTGCTATATACCCTACTATACCACCGCTATACACCACACTACACCACCGAAGGTACCGCTATATACCCTACTATACCAACGCTATACACCACACTACACCACCGAAGGTACCGCCATTTACCCTACTATACCACCGCTATACACCACACTACACCACAAGGTAGCCATTTACCTACCATACCACGAAGGTACCGCCATTTACCCTACTATACCAACGCAATGCACCACACTACACCACCGAAGGTACTGCCATATACCCTACTACACCATCGAAGGTACCGCCATTTACCCTACTATACCAACGCAATGCACCACACTACACCACCGAAGGTACTGCCATATACCCTACTACACCACCGAAGGTACCGCCATATACCCTACTATACCAACATACTGCTATATACCCTACTATACCACGCTATACACCACACTACACCACCGAAGGTACTGCTATATACCAACTCACCTGTTGTTAATTACAAAATGCAGCGTAGTTTCTCGCTTTGATTGGCCTGTAGACACACAGCAGTTTTAATGAGCTGTGAAACTCAGGAGACCTTGGGGGGGGCAGGGGCAGAAGATGATTGACAGGTGTCATTGGGGTGACATAGCTCAGGAGGTAAAATCGGTTGTCTGGCAGTCGGAGGGTTGCCAGTTCGATCCCCGCCCTGGGCATGTCGAAGTGCCCCTGAGCAAGACACCTAACCCCTAACTGCTCTGGTGAATGAGAGGCATAAATTTTAAAGCGCTTTGGATAAAAGCGCTATATAAATGCAGTCCATTTACCATTTAGGTGTGTGCCACTGAGCGTGTTCTTGTTTGAGTCAAAACAAGAGTGTTTCTGTCACAACTGCTCTCGAGGAGAGGATGACATCATCCCGGGCTGAACGATGACCTAATCGGTGGTGATGTCCACAGTAATGGGAACACAGTGACACTGTGGGGACTGTCCCAGGGTGCACTGGGGGGGTGGCCTTCGTTTACTTGTTACCGCACGTTATTCTTCTTCTGTGGTGGGGAGACAACAATATTGGGAGTGTGGGGGGTGGTGAAGGTCTGACAGGCTCTCTCGAAAAGACAGCGTTCCATTATCCTGCTTAGAGCTGCACTGTTAAGTTGGGACAGTATTACCCCTTATGCACATTTGATCTCACTGGCAAAGTGTTTTGACGTCAGAGGATGAAATGTAGTTTACTTTGGCATACAAGATTCAACCAAATTGAACGTTATTGAGGGGGGGAACAATTGAATTAACTCTCATGAGGCTTGGCACTTGACCTGCAAGACAACGTTTGCACGGCTGGAGGGAATTGCGGGGGTTCAGAAACATTTCCGCTTGATGCACTCGGTCGATAATTCACAAAGCCAGCGTTACAGTTTGCAGCGTTTAGTGTGAAATCTGAACTCTTTTTATACAGCAAAACAAGGGCCCTTGATCATTAGAATCTGCAGGAGTAAAAATGTGTTCAAGGCTATTATCGGTCAGGAAAGAGCGACAACCAATCACAGGTATCAAATCCCCCAAAAACTATGGCAGATTATACCCACTAGGGGGCAATAGTAGTCTATTGGCACAGGACCACTCCAAAAATAGAATGATTTGATTTGAAGGGGAACATCTTGTTTTTCAAAAATTTTTTGAAATATAAATTATTTTTGTTTTCAGTATATGTTTTCCGAGGACAATTTAGAAATCTGAGAGGGAGAGAAAGTGTGTTTGTTACCAGGCAGAATGAATGTGCTTGCTGAGGTGATATAAACCATGCAGCTTGTGTGAAATAATGTTACCCTCATCCGGTCATAACACTGGGCAGCTGTGAACAGAGCAGTTTTTTCAGACTACCTCACACTGTCCGTGTGTGTGTGTGTGTGTGTGTTGACAGGGCCTAACACGTACACACACCCTTTGATTACGGTCACATGACACCGTTAACCAGACGCACAGCCGCATAGCCGCACGCGCAGAATTTTTATGATGCGTTAACGATCTGCGTAAATCTCACGAGGGCTGCCGGGTACTGGCGTGATTTTATAGCCCTTAAAGGATTCTGATGTTGGAAGCGTGGGGGAGTGTGTAAGTGCAGAATTCACGGTGAAGTAAAAGCGCGATGAAGCACGTTTTCTGTGTTTCAGTCGCAAAAGGGTTTACATGGTTCACCATGCTATGCAGCCATCGCTAGTGAATGGTGTTGTTCTCTTGGAAATGTTTATATAACCCGCCCCCCCCCTCCCCCCTCCCCCCTCTCCCTCCCTCCTCAGGTTCATTTTCCCAGGATTGTGAGTCATTGCTTCAGAGCACCACACTCCTGGCAGAACATTATAAAAAAAAATAATAATAATAAAAGCACTGAAACATGAATGAATTTGCGCTCATATCTGAGCCTGTAGGTTAGGAAGAGAAATAAAATAAGAGGCAAAATAAGAGATCAAAAGAACCACAGACACCGCAGAAAAGAAAGATCTTCTGAATTATGCACTCGTCTGGATCTACAGACCGCTTCCGTTACCTCAAGCTGCTTTTTTATGCTTCGGAAAACAAACCAGATCAAGCCCGACTGATTTTAGCCTCATCATATCCCCCTCAGCACAGGGTTCAGAATTTCAGAACACACAGAGTAAACCTTTCCGTCTGTCCATCCGTCCGTCCGTCCCTCCTTTTTGTCCTGGAAGATAATGGTGGTTTAGAGCTCATGTCAACTCAAGAGGCCGGCAGTGGACATAAAACATAATGCTGACGTTTAGTGAGACGTGTCAGCCTGCCGATCAGTCCTCCACACCATTTGCAGCTGTTTATATGCGATGTGGAGTGGGTCAATTTGGCAATTTCTGAATAAAGCAATGTGTAATGCAGTGGAAAAGACCACTAGAGGGCACCGGAGGGTCATTGCGGCTTTCCAACTGGAAAAAAATGGTCCACAGAGGTCGCTATGGTTACAGCCATCTTTTGCGTCAGCTTCCTGTTGGCCTGTCAGGCAGAGTGGTGGGGGGGGGGGGGGGGGGGAGGGGGGTCTGAGGAGGTGTCCCAGATGTCCCATCTGCTCCGGGACCATCTGTGTCACACACGCACCCCTCTCGCACCCACCGCCTCCTTCCGCCCCAAAACCAGGCACCGGAAGCTTCCGTGGATATTTCACCCGTGGGCTGGACACACTGACTGCACCAGTGCTGAAACATGAGCTTCCAGGGATACAAAGCAGATGAACTCGCGGAAACCGCTCAGAACTGGTCCTAAAAACCACTGGGATCGCATCCTGTTGACTTTGTGTTCAGTCTCTAGGTGGGGCAATACTGTTGAGCTCTTGAGCAAATTATTTGGACTTACTGTAATTTCTTCAGTAAATACCCAGCTGCGCCAAATGTGTTTAAAATAAACAGGAAAGTAAGTCTGCGTTAGGATTCTCCCGGTGGTGTATCATCTTCTAGCTGAAAGCCCTGGGCCCTTTGTGGTCGGGACTCTAATCCATTCTGATTGGCCAGAACGCTACCCAGGGAGGGAGGGGCTTCTCCTCTGGCCCTCTGCAGCGTGCCTGCGTCCACTGGGGTCAGGGTCGAGAGGGTTCTGTTGTTACTATGGTTACGCAGCTCATGTGACACACACTCATTGTTTTCCCCCCATTTTCTGTGTGTGTGTTTGTATGTATGCATGCATGCGTGTATGTGTGTGTATGCCTATATCTGTATGTGTGTGTGTCTGTGTATACATGTGCTGCATGTATGTGTGTATGTATGTCTGTGTATGTCTGTGTGTGCGCGCGTGTGTGTGCGCGTGTGTGCGCGTGGTGCGCGTGTGTGTGTGCGCACTGCAGCTTTCTCCAGGGAGCAGGTGGACATCTCCACGCAGGGCTGGTTCATTGGGGTCATGTGTGCCGGTGCCCTGCTGGTGCTCATCCTCCTCATCGTGTGCTTCATCAAGAGGAGCCGCGGGGAAGTACCCGGTAGAGCACGTGTACCTCAACTTAACCCGCGGTTACTGTACCCGTAGTCGTACCTGCAGACCTGTATGGGGACTCGAACCTGCAGCACCTGTACCTCACCTCTAACCTGCGGTACCTGTACCACGACTCGAACCTGCAGCACCTGTATGGGGACTCTAACCTGCAGTACCTGTATGGGGACCCTAACCTATGCATCTGTATCGCGACTCTAACCTGCAGTACCTGTACCTCACCTCTAACCTGCGGTAGCTGTACCTCACCTCTAACCTGTGCACCTGTACCTCAAATCTAACCTGCGGTACTTGTACCATGACTCGAACCTGCAGCACCTGTATCGCGATTCTAACCTGCAGTAGCTGTACCTCACCTCTAACCTGCGGTAGCTGTACCTCACCTCTAACCTGTGCACCTATACCTCAAATCTTACCTGTGTATGTGTACTGCAACAACTAACCTGTGTAGCTGTACCTGTTCCAGCTTTTATCTGTGTACCTGTTACATAACCTGGGCACCTGTAGCACAGCTGAACACATGTACAGGTTTGTGGTTCTGCAGTGCAGTGTCCTTTAGTTGAGGGACTCATGGGTAATATGGGGGCAATGGAGCTCCAGACTTTCGCCGCTTACGGATGGTTTACTGGCATCTGTTTTATTTTATTCCTCAGTGCGAGAAAAGAAAGACATGCCGATGGACTCAGGTGATGAGAAAGACCAAGATGGCTCCTTTGACTACCGGTAGGTCTGTTTAATGCCATTACAGGGGTGGAATAAATGAAAAAAACGCTAAATCATAACAATAGACGTAAAAGAGTTATGGATTAACCTTAACATTGTATCTCCACTTCATTTTCATTCAATAGCATGATTAATGTAAAACAAAAAATAAAATAAAAAACACCATTACAGATCTCTCTCTTGGTCCTTAATTATCACATTTTAAGCCAACCTTCCATTTTTCCCCCCCATTTTGTCTATTCTATTCTTTTCCTACTCTTTATAATCTGTTTCTTTTTTATTTCTTTCATTCTTTTATTTTTGCTCTTTTCCCATTGGACCACTGAAGGTCTCTAGAAAGGTAGGAAAAGAGCATTTGTGTAACAGCATCATAACCCCAGTTCTGCTGTCTAACCCCAAAACTCACTCACACAAACCCTTGTGTTTTATTCCTTATGCGGGGGGGGGGGGGGGGGGGGTGTCATCTTAACATTTAATCCAGTAATATAAAGGCAAATGATTGTATTACAATTTATTTTAAACTTTTGTTCATTTTTTTTAAATCAAATGTCAAAAGCATAGAAAATAGACATCATTATCAAAAAATATAAGTTCCACTGTGTAGTGTTGGTCATCTTACATATTGTCATTTCTTTTTGTAGATCTGTATGAAATGTTCATGAATCCTTTTATGAAAACCAGAGTGGCTTGTAAGCCTAAGAATAAGGGTCTGATTGGTTGGGGGGAGGGACATCATGAGTATATTTATGACAAATATTATGTTTTTATTAAATGTTTAAGTGGTTGTTTTATAGTTCCACATAATAAACTCTTATGACTCCGATGTTTTAGGATAAATCGTGTCTCCACACTTCCATATCCAAAACGGTATGTATCAGAAACATTTGGCCGTGATTCAAATCAACATTTGTCCTCAACTTTGGTCTGTATTGAATCAACATTTCCCCCTAACATTTACTTACAAGTAGAAGCAAGCGTTTTCCCCTCACAAACATAGTTTGGCAATTTAGTAGCACAGTAGCAATCGCTAGAAGTTGCCAAACTGTTTTGTAAAATAACAATAATAATTCAGGGGAAAATGTCTAAAATGTCAGTTGTATTCCTGCCAGTCCCTGTTGAACTGATTCACTCTCCGTCATCATCATGTTACAGATTAATAAAAACAAAACAAAAAAATCTGCTCTTGCCACTTTCCTCTCACCTATAAGTCTGTCTTGCTCTCATATTGTGAGTAACTTTCCCGCATGTCCGATTTCAGATGTTTGCTGAGGGTAGTGGAATTGGTGGGTATCCCTCCCAGGTTAGGAAATCAGGGCGGAAAAGAAGTCCTTTTGAATTTGTTCTGTGTATGTCTAGTAGACATGGTCCAGGAACCAGGACTGAAGGAAGGATGTAAAACACAAGGCCAGCACAGGTTCTGGTTCAGAATTATTTATTTATTCAATTTATGGTATACCAGCATCACTGGGCCCTGGTGACCCTGCCTGCATAAGTCTGTGGGTTTCTCTTATAGCCAGTGAGTATTGAGTTCAGTGAGTGGTCAGTACAAAGACTTAAGTCTTCTTGATTTAGCCAACTGTTGCAATCCTTGCAATCCTAGAGGTTCTGTTTTTTTTTTTTTGGTTTTGCCCGTTGGTCATCCTTGATGGATTATTATATCTTTTTTTATCGGTGATCCTGGTGATGCCCTCTGCTCTGTTGTGCCACATCAGTATATTTAACTTTGCATATTTTTATTTATGTTTCTTGAGTTGGAATGGTAACCATGTGTTGCATTCTGGGAGCGGCAAACCTCAGCAAAGTCACCTTTGTAACACATGCTTTTGCTGATTGCATCTGCACTCACCATTGCTTGTCCTGTGGCCGGTATGCTAAAGCTAATCTGCAGCTTGTATCTTTGGCCTTTATGTCTTGCTTTTATTTAATTTCCTCCTGGTTTTATCATGGGACTGGAGTGCTGAGCTCAAGGAACACATTACCGAGTATTATCCACCTTATAAATCATGATCCATTGATCTTTCTTTTAAAGTTATTATATGAAGTTGCTTTCAGTAGGTGAATCTGTATATGAAGGTTCCAGCAATAACGACAGGAACTTCATTCTCAGGTTGTGATGTATAATTGATAACATACCGGTAAAATGTCAATTATTATAATTTATTGAAAAATACTTTATATATTTTATTGATGTTTGAGACGAAATTATACATCATAATTCCTAAGTGAATAATCATCGAGTGACAGTACATGCAAAGCCTTCTGGGAATGGAGTCTGACCTTCCCTATGGCAGTGATCCTCAGTCCTGGCCCCAGAGTGTCAGAGTCTGCTGGATTTTTTTTCCCCACCTCAAAATCAGAAACCGATCCAGACCCCAAGAAACCAGGTGACCCGAGTTAGCCATGTAATCGAATGCTTTAACTGATCAGTGTGCTGTGCTGCCCAAGTTCTGAGTAACAGCAAAAGCCAGCAGACCCTGCGGCTCTCCAGGGCCAGGACTGAAGACCACTGCCCAATGAAGTGAAGGGGAGGTAGTGGGATGTGGGGTCAGGGATTGTGGGCGGAGTCTGACGTTGCCCCCGCCCACAAAGAGGAGGACAGTCGGTAGATGAGGGGGAACCAGAGGGCAATTTGGGGGGGTAGTTGTAGGCGGGGTAAGAGATTATAGGTGGGGTCTGTGATTGTGGGCGGGGTCTGTGATTGTGGGCAGGGTGTGTGATTGTGGGCAGGGTGTGGGATTGTGGGCGGGGTCAGGGATTGTGGGCGGGTGTGTGATTGTGGGCAGGGTGCGTGATTGTGGGCGGGGTCTGACACCGCCCCCCGTTCGGCCCCGCCCACAGGGACGAGGACAGCCGGCAGATGCGGGAGAGCCAGAGCCAGGCCTCGCTGGACGGGCGGGTGAAGATGCATGACAGCGAGGACGACAGCCTGGTGGAGTACGGCGACGGCGGCGACGGAGACGGGCAGTTCGACGAGGACGGCTCCTTCATCGGCCAGTACACGGGCAAGAAGGACCGCGAGGAGCCCGACTGCATCCCCAGGTCCGAGCCCACGTCCCCCATCAACGCCATCTACTCCCTGGCGTAGCCATGACAACGGGAGCGGGGGGTAGGGGCAGGAGGATAGGAGTCTTATGACTTGACTGAACAACAAGCACAAACACACAGACACACATGAAGACAGACACACACACAGACACATACACCACAGAAACACACACACACCAGGAAGCAGAGACACGTTTTTTCCTAAGCCCCTCCCCTCAAGAGGAAGCAACGAATCACACGAGCACCGAGACGGCCTTTTAGCCCCGCCTCCCTACTGGCACAGCAGACAAGCCTACTGGAGCCAGGACTTGAACAGGACCAGGACATGACTCCCGCCTCAGATCGTGTGTACTACAGAGTGTGTTCTACAGATGTTGTACTACAAGGGGGATTGTTACTTATGGAAAGTGTGGAGGAGAGGGACTTGATTATAGATGGGACAGGGGAGGGGAATTGTTATGTATTGGGGGGGAGGGGGCGGTGGCAGGAGGGGGAATATTGTTAATTATAGGGGGTGGAGGTGCTTCTTCAGGACTTTACTTTTTGGAATTTTTCAGTGTCTTGTTTCGCTGTGTGTGTTCACACGTATGTTCCACATTTGCTGTGTCAGTTGCACAAAGATAACTCCCTGTCAGGTTTGTGTTTTGGGAAAGGCCTTGTTATTCTCCGCACCATTAAAAGGAGGGGGTGGAGGGGAGGGGGGGACAGAGCCCTGCTGATAGGAGGCCTCACATCACCAGGATACTGGCAGAAGAGAATCACGTTATATGAATATATCTAGTGAAAAGGCTTCATTCCTGCATTCAGACCAAGTAACTCTGCATTCGGTTTTGAGTGGGATTGTGAAATATATAATTTTGTCTCCGCAACATTGAGGTAAAGGGTGGCAAGCATTCCCTCTAATCTTGCCATGTACTTATGCACAGCCAAGTTCGATCCAAGTGCATCTTTTTGTCCCAACCAGAGAGAGAGACAGACACAGAGAGAGAGCAAGTGTATTGTGACCCATAAGTCAATCCTGGTCCTGTGTGGTTCTGATAGCCCATTGGCCAGTTGGGATCTGCTATCCTGTGGATTTGCTCTGCACACTGAAGTTACCTAACCAGGTAACCAACCTACACAGCTGTGTCTTCAGTGAACCACAGTCAGAAAGTCCTGAGGACACATAGCTGTACAGCTTTTCTGTCCTACGGTGGGCAGTGTGTTTATGTTTCAAGTGTAAAGTGCTTCACATCAGATTTTTCTTTATGCTTTAAAATTTTTTTATTTATTTCCACAGAGTTAATCACGATTTATTTAACACACTTTATGTTCATGCGTGTTCAAATGTTGCCGGCAACACATTTAAGTGTGTTTGTGTGTGTGTGGGGGGGTTGGGGGGGGGATGAACAGGAACAAACAGAAAATGAATTGTCTGTAATTCAATTTCTCTTGCAAATAGGCTAAGCTTTGTTCTAAAATAGTAAGTGTTCACTAGTACATTAGAATGTTACTGGGCACAAGCCATGTGTGTGAAACACAGAAACATCAGTGCCTGAATTTCTGCAGTATTACAGATTCTCCAAATTTATTTGGTATAAGCCATCTTTGTGTGGGACGAAATAAAAATATAAGTGAATAACGTTTTTTATGGGTTTTTTTTTTTTCTTCATTTATTTTATAACCGTTGATTAAATTAATTGTTTTTAACCAGTACTGGTATTGTGCATCTTCTTATGGCCTAACCTTGTCTCGTTTTACGTACCGTACAATTTTACACACCTTTCCTGGTCCTTGGGGCTCCATCGCTGTAAATAATAAACATTTTACAGCTGCAACTTCAGCTTTGTTCCTGTCTTTGCTCTCCTTAATATTTAAACTTAAGTCGCTGAATGTATTGATATTTAATTATTTAATACATGTATATCCTCTGAAAACCTGGCAATTAATTTTTTGTCCCTGGTAGGGAACATGAGTATCTGGGTCATAATCTCAAGAATCATTATTCTGCCAAGCTGAAATTTACGCTGCATTCAATAAAAACAAATATCTTTGAAAATATCCACAGCGACACGTTTCTCTCATCCAAGACACTTGTATTATATTGAATTTAAATTGATATAAATTATTCTTAACTTTTCTTCTGCTTGGTCTCAGGAGGATATTATCAGTAGCAGCAGAAGCAGCATCTTGCTGGCCACCTAACATTAGTTAGCTTAATTAGCTCGTTAATTAGCACAATGCTCTCCAAGTTTGAAACCAACATACCTTCTAGTTACCAGCCCAGAGCTGACATCATGACACTCTGCAAGTTGTGTTAATAGTAGTAATGCCTGAGATTCATGTACTGTACAACATAATTAGGATTATCATCATACATCTAAAATACCATTAGAGTCGGTCATATACCATTATAGCCCTGTCAGCCACGTCTCCAGACTGTTCCAATTGCAATGTCGTCAGAACAGGATTATAATATTTGGCATATTCCGGGTCTGTAATTGGCATTTAATATAGGCGAGTGAGCTGCAGCTGCACTGTTCTTGAGAAGCAGGAGAAGTAAATTGTTCGGGGAAACCCTTGGGACATTAAAATATTTAATATTTACAACCAGTATGGGAGGACCTGTTTGAGCGGTTTCTTTATTCTCTTTCTTTTTTTTTACCACAACACAGATTCCACTGTGTCCCGAAACTGCTCAATATTCATCACTTTCATTAAAGGAGCTATTACTATTCCCCATCCTGACCTACCAGGCAAATGCATCTACTATTCACCACCCTGCAGGCTGTTTTTCCTGTACGCCTGTTGTCTTGCATACTGAATGCCCACTACAGTCCTTCCATACGTTTCTCCTTTAATCTATGCCCGGTTTAAACCGAGTTTGCTTTTCTGAATCCACGTGCAGGATGCCCTGAACGGACTCAGGCCTAAGGGACAGGTGCAGGAATCCCAAAAATTATTATAATTGGTACACACACACACACAAAGAAAGTTTTGAAACCATGATTGATTGTCCAGGGGAGCGTGGAAAAAAAAAAATGATGCCATAAAAATCAAATGGCATCATTAATGAAATATGATAATCATCTTTAAAGGTATCGTGCCTTTGTAATGACCTCACGAAATGGCTGGCGGCATAAATTATTCACAAACGGTGAGTCGCAAGCTCTTAACAGACCTGAGAATGATCTCTCCAATTTTGGAGACTGATGGGCGGGGAGAGCTCCGATCTGTTCCTTCAGTTTATAACAAACTGAATTACCTTCTCCCCTTGATACACACAGCCAAGATAAACTAGGGTTCGAGTTCACTTCTGTGAGAGCAAAGCCAAACTCCCAGAAGAACAGGGAGCTAAATGTAGATTATACTGGAGGTACTCTTAACCTTCAGTATTTATCTACTGTCTGTGTGTATAAATTTTCTTTAAATTGTAGAATAGCGCATAAGTTGCTCTGGATAATAACATCTGCCAAAAACCAGTAGTGCATGTGTGTGTGAGGGAGAGAGAGTGTGTGTGTGCGTGCGTGTGAGAGAGTGCGAGAGAGAGGAAGAGGAGGGAGATTGCTTTTGCACTCCCGTGATTGTCCGAATGGAACAGCTGGGTTCACAATTTCGTTTCCATGGTTTCAAGGACCCCCGTCTCCGTGGGAACCTGATTGCTTGGAGGGGTGAGATGCGAGCGACCAAGCAGAGTGACAGTGACACCTGCTCCAGCTTCATCCTCGAAACATCCCATAATTTAAGACTCAGGACATGGCTCATAGAAACGACTCATAAAAACTAGTCTTAAAATGTGTGGTTTAGCAAAAGCAAACATCAGCTGCAGCTGATCTAATGAGTCCCATGTTCAGTCACTCAATCACATGACTAAAGACCCTTCGTTCCCTTTAAAAGGTGGACCTGATATCGGTTTCACATTTTTGTTTGACGATAAGTTGAACACGCACGCACCCGGTCAAACTGACAGACAGGGCAAACGCTCAATTACCCAGCATCTCCATCATGGATGCGCCCCAATCAGAGTGGCTTTGAGTGGAGAGCAGCCAATCAGATCACAACATGAGTTAATTTAATCAGGCCTGAAAACTTCCTGGACTGGAAGAGCAAAAAAAAACCAAAAAAAAAAAAAACAAAGGACTTAGCTAACCTTGATTTAGTGAGATGTTTAGGCACCAATAAAGTTGGTCTCAAATTTCTTCTTTTCACTTCCCAGGAAAGCAGTGTAGTTCGATCCCAAGTGTGATTCAGTCCTTCGCTATGTTAGGTATAGATTTGCAAGATTTGAGTCCTTGAGAAATGTACCTTGAGATTCCTGTATTCCATTCTTTCAGTGTTCATTTATTTTTTATCGATTTTTTTCTCAGGGACCATGTGTAATGTTTAACACAAATTTTACAAAGTGAAATACAATGCATCATGCCACAGTTAGCTACAGCTAATTTCTCCCTGCAGTCCCTTGTGATGTCACAAGTCTCTTCCCCCTCCCTCTCTCTCGGAGTCTGTAAGTGAATTCAATTCAATAAGAGAGGAAATAAAACAAAGCAAAGAGGTTCTCAGCATCTCACATTACATTACAATCACTTAGCATGCACTCTTATCAAGAGCGACACACAGAAGTGGAGAACATAAGTGTAACTGTCAGGAATTCAAAAGTGATTCTGTTTCTCCTCGCACTTCTCTTCTGTTCATTGCAGTGTAATGCTGCCCCAGCACCTCAATATCTCCGTTGAACGTTTGAGCCATCACGCTTGTGTAAATTTTCTAGACCTCGGGTGTCAAACTTCCTGTCCTGGAAGGCCGCAGTGACTGCTGGTATTTTGTGGTTTCCTGTCAATCAGCAGCCAACTTTACAATTAAGGCCTGGTGAACAAGGTGTTCAGACTCTTCAGCCAATCGATGACTTTAAATGAACCAACTCATGTTGAAACACACGAAGAACTAGCAAGATCAATTGTAAAGCGCTTTGGATAAAAGCGCTATATAAATGCGGTCCATTTACTAGCGGACACTGCAGCCCCCCCAGGACTGGAGTTTGACACCTCTGGTCCTTTTCAAAAGGAGGCACAGGTGCTGAGAATTCCATGTCTTACTGTTCCTGGACTACAACTGGAAAGGGGGGACAAGGGGAGGAGGACAGATATGCAAATTTCACAAGGAGAGGATGAAATGCCAGCGACTCCTGAAAAAGTACTGTATTACAATCCAGGTGATTGGTTTACAGGAAGAAGAGGTGGTGTGGTCCTACCTCCAGAACTTAGGTTTGATTAGAAGATTTTAGAAAAGAAGCTTTTATTCATTGGGCTTATTCCAGTTGCTTATTTTTACCTCCTTGCATCCATTCCTGGCATCCTTTCCTTGCTTCCTTAGTTCCACCCAACGGAGGATGCAAGGAAAGGACGCGAGGGAGGAGGAATCGAGGAAACGTGTATTAGCCAAATGGAACGTTCTTGTTCAGTCCAGCGTCAGTTTGAAGCCACGTCAATCACAGACGTAGCAGATGGGCAGAGGTCATTTATGAGTCACGCATTTCTAAAATTTACTTCCGCATAAAAGAAAAAAAGAAGAAATTCACTCGCGTATCCTCGCTGAAGCATCCTCCAGGAGAATGCTGGATTTGAATGTCCTTAAAGATGGTGGAGCTCATGCGATTTCCAGGTCAGATGAGGACCAAGGCCAGACGTTAAGGCCATAAAATAAGCGAATGGGATGAGCCCCTTTAAGTGCCACAGTATCGCTGTACCAGCAAATTACACTCAGGTGATTCATGCAATAGGATGAGCCTTCATATCGCTGGCCTTTTTTAAAAAAAGAAAAGAAAAAAAAAAAAGAGGTAATTCAGCCCGAGACAAGTGCTCTACTGGAGCAGACAGAGGATATAAATCGACTGTGGGGAATTTTAACAAGGTTATCGGAGAGATTAGCCGGATAGCCGAGCGCCATCCGATAAGACTGCGGAACTTAAGCCTGCTTCCTTTCTTTGTTTTTTTTTTTTTTTGCTTTGTTTTTTTTTTTACGTAGCTGCAGCTTGCGCACGCCAAACAAAGATGCTGCAGCTTGCGTGCACCAAACAAAGATGCTCTACACAGGCGTATCCCCGTCACACCGCAGACAGAGGTGATGCCGTCTAATTAGGGGGTGGTGGCTGATGCGGGACGGGGGTGGCGGTTCTGTAAATGATTCTCTTTGGCTCACTGGTTACCCCCTCCTTCCCCCCCCACCCCTCCCGCACCTGCACCCCACCCTGAGGCCTGGGCTGCACCCCCTTTTCACGCCTCCATATGTCCCCGGCAGATGGTGCCGTCGGGTGGATACAGGGGGATTTCAGCACCTCCAGCCCACAGGAAGTCTATTCTGAGCCCCCCCCCCCCTTCCTCTCCTGGGGCTTTTCACACAAAAAACCTGCTGGGGTGGGGCTCGGTCTTTGTTCCAATCTCTGGGTCCCAATTTTGTCTTTTTTTAATGCTTATGGATGCCATCCTCTGTAGTTAAAAATAAAAATCTAATATTATCCATTCACATTTACACAGCCAGATATCTACCCAAGCAATTCAGATTTAAGTGATACACCCTGAAGGGCGGTACAATGGGACCCAGGTTTCAAACCTGCACCTATATGGTTTTTTGCTGTTTTTGGTGTTGCACAGAAATGCGTAATTACAGCTATTTTAGTTTTGATAAAGATCTAGTTCCCAATTTCTGTGCTAGTACATAGCTATACAGGTAACTGGCCTCACCTGGAATCCTGGGTCTGAACTGGTTGCTGATTTGAACCCTTTGAAGAGCAGGTTTTATGTGGAATGTTTTCAAAATTCTAAGTCAGTGTTCTAGAACTACTTTGCTTTCAAGTACCAGTGGGGATTGTTGCATCAGAATTAGAATTCTTTGTGATCTTACACCTTAGAGTTTAGATGGTAAATTTCATTTTTTTGAGGGAATCTCTGTCAGACCGAGTAGTCTCCCGTTCTGTCACCAGAACTCAGCAACTCTCCAGGACCAGAGCTGCAGATCCCAGAGGTTTACGGTCGGCAAACTCTAAAAGAAGTTTCAATCCCCTGATGACGTCACTGCGATGACGTCACCGGTGAGGTCACTGTGGGCCTAGCGTGACTGACTCATACGTGGGTTGCCGTGCGGGGACAGCGATTCGACCCGATTAGGAGCAACGGCGCACACAGCGGCTCCTGTTTGTGTTCCAAGCCGAGGGCCTATCGGACATCACTTAGAACTTTGCTGTTGAAACCCGCCCCGCCAAAAAGTGAAAGACAGGTTCAATACTCAATACTCTGAAGGGGTTTAGAGAGGCTGGGCAGGGTGCCATGGGCTACAGGGCTCAATCCATTAAACAGAGGGGATGAAATAACACACAGGGTGTTAAACAGAGGGGAAGGAAACCGATATTACAATTAGTAACCGGCGGATTTCCATCCCGCCTTATCGCCCTGGCGCTCACAGCTCCAAGAAAGTGGGAGTCCATAAAAAACAAAATGGACGCCTCAGACGCTGAGGTTTGTGTTACTGATGGATAGGCAGATCCATTTTCAGGTGAGGAGAAGGCTGTTATACTGTTTGAAAACTGCGGGCCACAATTTCAGTATATTATAAAGAACTGAGTCACTATGATTCTCCTCAGTTTTATTAGCCATGTGCTCAGAAGGGAAACTCACAATTTCCTTTTGGACTGTGTTCAACCAACATTAACTTACAACTAAAGTGTTTCCACACAGACTTGAATTTCAGTTATTCCTGAGCAACTTTGGTTAGGGCTTAGTTTTGTGAAGGCTGCATACTGTTTTATTAAATTATGCTCAAGATTAAAAGATACAGGCCTACATCCCTACACACATTTTTTTTTTACTTTATTTGCATTATATATCCTCCAATTTCCTGTTTTCATGCCATACATGCCATTTCATGTTTGATATGTTCTATGCATTTGTGATATCACCATGCTGATTACTGCTAATTCGCATATAGTGCAATGACATGTTATGCACACATGCATCTCCTGGACTATCGTAACTGCACAATTGTGCTCCATTCAGAGCATAGGTTGGTCCAACTTGACACCCGTTTGAGAACCTCGACGTGGACATGCTTACCTTCTGGTTCTGCTAACACGAATGCCTCCGTGGTACTTCAGAACACGTCCGTCCGGGTAAACGGATAAAGTGTGTCAGCTTTAAGTGATGCCCTGGTGAGCACATGCTTAATTTAATATTTCAGGATCTGCGCTGTGGTTGCTGAGGTCAGCCAATCTCTAATACCGGTGGGAAGGATGGAGAGACACTGACACAGACTGTCATACGGACAAGGAGAAGGATGTGTGTGCGTGCACGTGTGCTCGATGTGTGTTTTACGGTGAGCAATAAGAACTAAAAAATCATTGCTTAATTTATAAACCATTGCATTTATTTCTAGACCCTCAGGGAAGTATGAATTTATGTATCACTATACATTTGATTAAAAAATAGATATTTTTTTAACATGGTCACTTTCTTTTTTGCTTAGATTGTTCTGATTATTAACACCTTATCACATTTTTAAGGGAACATTGGGCTGGAACAACATATTTAGCAGTGTGCGTGCTCCATTGAGGTTTTCATTAATGAGGTGAGAGACTGTGGGGGAGGGGCACTTAGTAAAGACTCCCCCCTTTGATGGAGAGGAGTGCCTTTGTTCCGATTGGCCACTCTTAAACAGGGAAGAATCTTGCAGAGGGGAACAGTATGGTATCGTAGCTTTTTTTGTTGTATGCTTTGTTATAGGAGAAAGGAGTCTGAGGAGTGATTCTGAGCCTGAAAACAGGGGAAGGAGGAGGAGGGGGGAAGTGAGAGCGACTCAATAGGAGAGGGAGAGGAGGACGCAAGAGAGAAGGATGGAAAGAGAGATGAGGTGGGAAAGCGGGAGTGGGTAAGAGGGAAGGAAAGACAGGGAAAGGGAGTAAGAGTGGGAGAGACAGGAGGAGAGAGGGGGGCTGTATGGGGAGGGGCCTAACTCAGAGGTGCAGCACGAGGGAGGGAGAGAGAGCGAGAGGAAGGGAGAGAGGGAGAGCGAGCGAGCAGGAGAGAGGGAGAGACAACCAGGATATACAAAGATCCACGGCGAGGGATGCACAGCACACGCTTATCCCAGCGCTCTCAGTCTCCTCCAGGACTGCCTTGTTTACAAACCCAGCCCCCTGCCCCCCCACCCGCCCCCCCCTCGCCCGAGCGCCTCCTCCCCCTCACCGCCTGCTACAGCCAGCGTGCGCCTCGAGGAGCCCAAAAAGGAGGCGATAAGCTCTCTCCTCCGTGGCTGCGTTCGCCCACCTCCTCTTCTTCCTCCTCCTCCTGCTCCTCCTCTCCGTCCCGCCAGTTAAGGTCAGTGAGCATGCATCGTGTCCGTCTCCCGCCGCCGTGGAAACGGTTGCCGTCGGAGCGATCGTCAGGGGCCAGTGGTTGCTCGGTTGTTATTCTTGCAGGGGGGATAGTGGAGGGGGGTGTGGAGGATTGGTTGCTAAGGAAGCGTGGCGCGGTGTTTTGGTTGTTCTTTAGTTTTTTTTTGTCGTAATTTTTTTTTTTTGAACGACTGATGCGAATTCCATCAAAATTCTTAATTATACTCATTGGATTGTGCTGTTATTAGCCTCCATTATTATCATCATTACAATGTCCATGGAGGGAAAAGATGCTAAACCTTTAGCTTTACCCCACATTACACTTCACTCTAAGGGGGGGGGGGGGTGCATACATCCCGTTCCTGGATATTCCAGCATCGTGCACACCTCAAAAACGTGCCCTAGGGAAGCGGGGGTGGGGGGGGGGGGGACCCCTGTCCTAATTTAGCGGCGATGGTGCCCTACTCGGGGTACCTCTGTGGGTAAACTGGGGCAACAAACGCACTCTTGCCCGCCGTTCCCCAGCGCCTGGGGCAAGAGGCTAACGGACAGGGCAGTTACAGCTCATGCCAGAGGTGTGAGCACAGGTGCGTGCTAAACGACAGCTGGGTCAGGTTTCCCCTTCTTTCTCTCACTCTCCCCCATCTTCCTATCCCCATTTTTTCCTCTCACTTTCACTTACTGCCCCTCTCCTCCCTCCATTCTCTCTCTCAAATCATCTCAGACAGGCTGTCTGCTCGCTGACGGGTGGCGTGCGGGGGGGCGGTTAGAATACTCTGGGGGGCTCGGCGAGGGACGTTCAGGGGCGCTATAAAAATGCGCGCGCTCAGTGGAGCCACGGCGATGAGTCGCGTGCTGTAGCGGCGTGCTGAAGAACACGGCTGCTCTGACGTTTTTTAGGGGTAACCTCAGAGGCGAAACGGAACCGCTGGAGAGAGACGGGCCAGCAAAACAAACAGGGGCACTGAGGACTCATAAATATCTAAACCAACTCCGGCGGCACACAGAGCGCCAAGGCTAAAATTAGACCCAAAAAAAGCCAGCAAGTGTTCACAACGCGTTTAACAGCAAGGCTGGACTTGCATTCCGACATCCTACCCTGTCTATACTACAACTATAACATTTTACCTTCATGTTTTAGTCACGTAGCTATACATCCCATACACCCCCACATGTCAGACACGTTTGTATTCCTTCTATTTACATTTGTAATCCATTTATTTTATTTTATTTTTATTATGATTATTTTACCCGATATGCTCTTTTGAGCCTCAGTGTTTCTGTATATGTCTAAGCTTGAGCTTGAATCAAGCACTTTAGGCAGGGTCCATTGATCCAGCTACCGCCCCAATAGCACGTCTGATTAAATCGAAACCACCCCCCCCCCTCCTCCCCTCCCCTCCCTCCCCCAGTCTCCAGCACGGACCTCATCACGTTTGCCTCCAGTGATTAGTCATAAATCTCATGCCGTCACTCTGGGAGAGTTCCAATTCCCCGAGAGTAACCAAACGTGGGCACGCTGCGGCCTGACTCACATTTACTCGCAAACCGTGCTCCTGTCCCTGGACAGAGGGGCCGGGGAAACGGTTTGTGTACGGAGAGAGAGAGATATTTACATTCCATTATTTACATTCCCCCCGCGTTCATCCCGAACGACGTACACTGATTACATTTGTTCACTTGGTGCACTCGTTTATATACAAGCTGGATATTTGCCGAAGCAGTTCAAGCAGCTGAGCATCTTGGCTCAAGGGTACCACGGCAGTACCTGAAAAGCAGGGAAATGAACCCATGAACCTTTTGAACCACAAGCCCAGTTCCCATTAGATGGTAAATGGACTGCATTTATATAGCGCTTTTATCCAAAGCGCTTTACAATTGATGCCTCTCATTCGCCAGAGCAGTTAGGGGTTAGGTGTCTTGCTCAAGGACACTTCGACACGCCCAGGGCGGGGTTTGAACCGGCAACCCTCCGACTGCCAGACAATCGGTCTTACCTCCTGAGCTATGTCGCCCCAGTAGTCACAGAAAGACGCCCGGTTCTAGTGAAGCACTGGCTCTCTCGGGTGTCGGGAGCAGTATTGGTGTTGTACTTGGCGGACGACACGGCGCAGTGTTCCGTTGTCACACAAGGTTGTGCTCCTGGACTGAAGAGGGACATTGTCCTGTTCAGGAGTCACTTGACCCCTGACCCTCGACCCCTGACCCCTGACCCTTGAATAGTGGCCACAATGTTTTATCTTTAGGTCATATGCATTGGCTTACGAACTCGTGGGGCTTTTATAGATGCTAATGAGACAGTGTTTTCCCATATTTGATAAGGTGCCACACACCAGAGGTCTGTGCTGGTAAAACAAAATTCAGAACCCTAAAATATGCATGTTTGGGTTAATGCATATGTATTTTGGGGCGTTCTGATATAAGCCCATAAATATACTGGAGAAAAGAATGGAAATTTATGCATGTGACCTGCTACAGCGAGTTGTGGTAACATTTTTACATTAATCACTATTCAAAAGATGAGGCTGTCCCCAACACAGCAAGCACATCAGCAAAGCAATTTAAATATTAAGCAATGAACTAACCTCAAAAGTCAAACGCGTTGATGTGTAAAATTAATTTCTTTAATACATATTAAACCCCATTTACAATGCCGAAGGTCTCCCCAAAAGGACACTACAGTAGATGGTTTAACGTGATCTTGTGTCCCTAATCTTCAAATCTGAAGCCCTCTCCATGATATCCCTGAGCACCAACCCACTTGTTTTCTCTTTAGATGGCATTCTGTAAACAAATAACACAAAAAAAAGGTGGTACTGACAGTAATTTGCAGCATGCTTAGTAAATATGGCCTTTAATCTTATTTTCAAAACCTTAATTTTTCTCTCAAGAATAAAATTAGATTGTTTAAGTTACTTCTTGCTTAACAAGCGGAATTCTTACCCTATTGCCCAAACTTGAAATGAGTGAAACTCATTTGACTGGCAATCCATCTTATTTAGCAAAAAAAAAAAAAAGTCATAGAAATCAGATTAAGTCGAAACAAGACAGAAATACTTGTTACGATCGACTTACATCTTTGCAGTGTACTATCGGTCAGATAATGAATTTTATACAGCTGGACTGTAGCTAAAGTTCAATGCTATGCCTGCAGGCTAAGCTCTTTTCAGAAAACTGTGAACATCGATACAAGTACATTTTTGGCACTGGCGCCAGTACCAACACCCTTGAACGTGAGCTTCTTGCACTCCAACCCTTTCACAGATTGATTCTATGGTCATCTAAGCCGAATTATATATTATCGGAATCCGTTTCTGCTGCAGACTCCTTGTAACACCACATGAATCTCAGTAATGTACTGATGGATACTTAGCGAGCCAGTGCGGGTTAAGATGACCAATCACAGCAGCACTTCTCCCTCGTGGGATTTGACCCAGAAACCTTCGGGTTTAGAAGCTCAGCTAATAAACGACTATGCCACTGCCTCTGTGTATGAAACTAATATTGATCTCATCCGCCCTGAGCCGAGTTCAGTGTTATATAACGTGCTTTATATGCTAAAATAAAAAGCTACTGAAATACCCTCCTGCCCCGACAGGTTGCAGGGGTGGCGTTGCATAAGGCGCAAGTCAGTTTTCAAAAAGATCTTTTCCAATTTTAGGAGGCCAGTTCCCATTACAGCTAAGGTCTGACCGTGATAGAAATGTTCATGTAGGGGTGTGTTTTCCCTTATAAACAAAGTCCAGCGGTTTTATTTTTTCAAGCTTCTGAATAAGTTAAGATGGCAGAAGACTAGAAGAATTAACACTCATGTGTAATCATATCCTGACATGTTACATTTAGTCGATCTTCCATAAAGATTTACATAAGCGCAAAAAAAAATGTGTCCAGCGGTGTGTGATTTGTTTAGTCTGATGTCATAGTGCAGGGTTAAAACAAGCCTACACCCACACTGGACCTTTTTGGATAATAACATCTCTGGTTTAGGCTATGAACAGCTGATGCCAAGCATGTACGAGAGGGAGATTGAAAATTGTGCTGCAAGTAGCAAATGGATTTGAGGATATAGTTTGAGGTATCACTAAAAAAAAAAAAAAAAAAAAAAAAACATTAGGCTGTGTAGCAACAGTCATTATCACCATCAGTTTGAGCCTCTCAGGTTGTTACGATGCCACTCATGGGATTTGCAATTTAGTAATTTTGCAGATGCTTTTAGCAGCTCAGGAAAGTGTGATTTACACCGTTAGCAAACACTACAAGAGCTTGAGATTGTCATAATCTCGATAATAATCATAAGTACACCGAAGTGCTGCCTTAGGATCTGCGAGATACAAGATTCGCTGGGTTCACTGCCTTTGTGAAGCAGGTACACACGTCGGATGCACGCACCCGCAGACCTGTGATTACTGCACACCTGTACTACAGGAGAGAGCTCACCTGAGGATACACACCTCTCAAGGGAAACAAACTGTAGCCTCTGTAGGCTGTTGCTTCATTAGAAGCTACCTGAGTGCTCACCTGAGAGAGGCTCTATGATGTAAAGCTCATCTTACGCTATTAAACAGCAGTGCCTTTCCTGCAGGTTGTTTTCTCTTTCCTTCAATTACCCAGTGTTGGAGAAATTACTCTGAATGTGTAGTTGTACAAAATTACCAATTGCTTCACACTGAAAGTAGTTGAACTACCCAAAGCTACTCTAAAGAAATGTAGCTTGTGATGTAGTTACTCAAATGTAGTTTAAACAACTTTTGGGGGGGGGGGGGTGGGCGTGTGAGCAATGCCTCATCTCCTCAGTCTTTGCTTGGGCGGGAAATCAAATCGAGGTCGGCCATCTTTTAGGACACTTAAATCCATTAAATGCCTCCTTGGAGGAGCTAGGAGGCTCGCGGAGGGTGCTTCAGCGAGGATACACAAGCGCAGCCTCTTTTGTACGAAAGCATTCCTTTCAGAAGGCGTGACGAGTAAACGATCGACGTGTGGGATCCACCTTTCCCCATCTGCCACGTCTGTAGTTGACGTGGCTTCAAACTGACGTTTGACTGAAGAACGTTTCGTTCATCTAGTACGCGCTTCCTCGATTCCTCTCTCCTCGCGTCCTTTCCTAGCGTCCTTGTCCTTCATTTCTCTGTTGAGTGGACCTAAGGATGCGAGGAAAGGACACGTGGAAAGGGTGCAAGGAGGTAAAATAAGTGATTAGAAAGATCTGAGATTAACACTAACGTCGCACTGTGCCCTTGGGAAGACTGGTGCATCACATCACCGCCAACGACAAAGCCCAACCTGCTCTCACGGGGGGCCCACCATTTTACCAGCCGATTAGTTAATAGCTTTTCTTTGCTTTTTGTATAAAAGCTGCCAACATCTTCACTGTCAACAAATGCATTACTGCTGGAATGATTCATGGTGGTTTGTTTGTGTTTCATTTTTTTTTTTTTTTTAACTGAGAATGCAAGATCAAACTTATTCTCGTCACATTCGATAACTGCACTCTTCTTAAAGTCCTGCTTTGGTATACCTCACTGATAGATACAAATATCATGGTGTAAACAGTGGACAGATAGTTGCTTTACTAAAAGCAGAACGAACTTCCTGTGGGAGAAAGCTCAATTCCTGTCTTACATTTTCAAAAAGATGAAATACTTTAATATGCGCATTATAATGCTGAACGTGGCTAACGGCAATGCAGCTTTGTGTTATATTATGCCATTGTGGACAGGACGAGGAAAAACAAACAAACTAAGCAGGATATAGTTAGAAAATCTGACATCTAAGCCAATAAATTCTGTTTATATAGCACCTTTCAAACAATAAAGAAGCACAAAAAAGCTTAACAGAGATAAAACAAAGGTAAAAAAAAAAGAACAAAATGGCAGAATAGTTTGTCAGGTTTAAAAAACAGGAAATGCATCAGAAATCAAATAAAAACCGCAGTGAAACAAGCATTTATTAAAAAAAGAACAAAATGTCTTTCTGCAAATGAAAAAGAATAAAAACACTAAAATAAGGCTGCTCAGTGAAATGCTATTCTGTAAAAGTATTATTTTTACTTTTTGCTGCAATAGCCCATATTCACTGGATACTACATTCATGGATATACGTCAAGCACATAAAAGCAAAAACCCACATGATCATTAGTAACCGATCGCACCCCTAATACCACACAAAGCCTCTTCTAGTGACAGGCATATCTTCCCTCCTATAGTGTTCAGCTGAAAGATTTAGGCTCACGTTTTCCACCATCAGCAATTAGGCTCCTGAGCGGAAATGCCACACCATCTGTTACTGGTGACACGTGACAGCTGCACCTCTGTGGCGACAGCAGTGTTTTTATTGTCCCTAAATGGGTGTGTGTGTGTGTGTGTGTCGCTCTGTAGCGTCTTTATCCTTGTTAATGTATCCCTGTCATTTTCACACGGTTTCTGAAATGTGCTGCATTGTCACTGAATGCATTGGCCGCGATGACCGGGGAAGAGAAATTATTTTTCATAGGATTTCTTGTTTAACTCGTAAAGGCTTAAACATATTAGTATTCGAGTGATGTAACAGAAAACCTCTTCCAGGGTCCCCAGAACAATAGTGTGTGGTGGGGGCAGGGGTGGGGGGGGGCTTGGGGGAGATTGTTGAATAAGAAGGTGGAGCATGGGGCGGGTCAAAGTGAATTTATGTTGTGATTTCAGGGGAGTCTGTTCCACTCTGTTGCCCATGGGGGGAAAAAAAATAATAATAATAATAATTGTTGGTTCTGCCTGTCTATCAAACCTGCTCTGTGTCCCATGTCCTGTAACCACAAAAAAAGGGGGGGGGGCACTGAATTCATCAGTTCATCTTGTACCCCAGTCCTACTGGGTGCTTCATGCTCCATTACAGTTTATTTGGGGACCTGAGCCCTGTCTCCTGCCCACTGAGGAGCACAGTGCATGGAGGTCAGAGGTCAAATGTTCTTGTTCAAATCAGAGACTGTAAAAAAAATATGGACAAAGCTACTGTGACGTCACCCATTGACACTCCGTGGGTCTCTAAAACACGTTTTGAAGCTCAATGGCGGGCGCGGCCATGTTGTCGATTTGGAGCCAAAACCATAGAGTTAAGCGGTTCTGTGATTCTTACAATGTGATTGACAGTCCGGTGCGGAAAAGCCCATCAACCTGAACGAACGATTGCAGAACGAATTTGAGGCTAGCTGTGACTGTCTGCCCTATGTTAAATATTAATGTTACGGATTAATTCCATCGTGACTGTATTGGTCTGTATCAGTTAGTTATACATTTGTACCGTAGACTTACATGGAAACCGGATATGAAAACACCTATACCGGAGCCAACCGTAGTGGCGCTAGTGAGCAACCAGGAACAATCAAGAAACGAGCTTAAAAACTAAGTCTGGTTTTGGCCGCTTGGTTCAAATGGAGTTGTTCTGTAGAAGATGATGTCACATGACTGATGACATCACAGAAACTGTTAAAATGACCATACAAACAAAAAGAAAGAAATAGTAATGGATATGGAAAAAGCCTCCCGAGAGCTAAAATTCACCAGGAGACAACAGAAACAGATGTCTATACTGTTGTACTGACATCCAGTTTCATCTAAAATTTATGAACACTTGTAAGCTCATCTGTATTTTGAAACTTCCTGTTTAACGTCCCATTAATGGTGTCAGTTACAACATATCAGCTGGTTATGGGACTCACGGAAGATTCATACAATTCCCGACGGAAAAATAAAACCCAACTCCGCCATCTTCCGTCGTTACCCATCTTCGTTTTGGTTCACATTCTCGGTTTCCGTTTAAACTGCAGTTGGGCCCCAGACTGAATCAGTCAACCTGCACGGCGCTGAGGCACTTTAGCCTGAACTGAACGCTTCAGAGGGGGAGCGCAATGGGCTCATTTTTCTTCTTAAGCAGTTTAAAAAAATGTTGTAAGTTGGTTAAAGGCCCGATCGTTTCTCATCGCTTCACCCGGAATGTCCTCGTTTCACAGAACTCAGGAGGAGGGGAGAAATCGGAGAACGACGATCTTAACCTTCTTAATGGCGTGATTTCAGTGCGCTGAAGCCCTACAGCTGAAATAGTGTTGTTCAGACTGCAGTGCGTTTGTGGTTAAACACTTGGATGTGCAGAAGGAGTTGTGGTTATTCCAGTTAAATGGGACCACCTATTTACTTCACTGGCATTTAGCAGGACTCTTATTCAAAGTGTTCTACTGTGCAAAGCATTGTTATCCATGAAATGAAGAAATAAATAAGGCACTTCAACTTGGCGTGTATCAAACACAATGCGTTTGCTTTATACAAAGACTGACATTTTATCTTCCCCCCCCCCCGTGTGCATTGCATGGACTGGAGAGGTAAGCTGGAGACGATGGATTGTTTATTTAAGGAGGTCGTTTGCATCTCAATAGCAGAAAAGGTCACAGTGGCTGGCTGGCTCTCACTCGCGATTGAAAAAGGCCGCATGACAGCTGAAATTTGGAGCGCTGGTGATGATATTCATAAGCCTTTGTTTTTCTATGAATTAAGCATCCATGTTTTCTGCTTTTGGTTTGCGCTTGTAATTATTGCTTTTGGACAATATTACATATATTTGTTTTGAGCAAGAAAATCAACGAGTGATTGGAAAAATGCTCTCAGCCTTTGCATAAGAAACCAAGCTTGTTCCACACTTAGCAAATTAGCAGTCCACATTTTTATGGAACAGACTTTGCATGCGAACGTCTGCAGTCATTAGTACCTGCCGATGTTCAGCTGGTGCAGCGGACGTAAACACTGGGCCTACGCTGCACGCATATCAGACAGGCGGAGAAACGGAGTTAAGGCCAACTTTGGCCGTAAAAAGCCTGGTCACATGACCAACATTTAACACAACCAGCTCACAGACTCAGGTGCCATGTTATGGCCTGACCTTCAAGAGAGAAGTCATTTACCCACCAAAAAAATAAAATAAAATAAAAAAAATAAAAGGGGGGGGGGGGGGCAGACTGGCTTTGCTTTCCCAAATGTGGTTCAGGGTTGCTGCGTGTTCAGCTCCCATACCCCTCTCCACAAATGGTAGGCGAGAATGGCCAGTTTGCACACCCGCAAAACAACAGAAAACACACAAAAAAAAAACAACAAAAGCTATAAATAAATGATTTTTAAAATAAGCATTCTTCTCTGGCAGGAGCCGCAAACCCTGATGAAGTAAAACTGACAGCATGTCTGGAGAGAGTGAGAGACAAACAGCACACGAGCCGCAGGGCAGCCTCTATAAAGGCTGCAGCCCAGGTGTAATTAATCTAGGCGTGTCCAATTAGTGCTAACACCTGGGGAACCAGGTCAGAATGGAGGCAAACAATCGACCACCAGGGGGCGCCATCATTTATATTTCGCTGCAAGGGCCATGACTAGTATTCATGTCCTTGGTGTTTTTTATGTCCAGTTTTAAAGCCTAAAATTAATTAAATTCTTTAGTGAGAACATCAGTTACAATTCATTTAGGAGATAAATAAATGGTCTTTAATATTTTTTTTTTCTTAAATTTAAGCCTAGTCTAGTGGCATATGTACAGCATTTACAAAATGCATCCTTAAATAAATTAAAGAGAAAAAGTTTTTTTTCCTCTTCCAGATTTTATATTTGTTTCATGTGTTTATGGCGGTTAGTTGAGTACTACTGAATAATTTAATTATTGTATTTCATAATGCACTGGCTCAATTGTATATTTCTGCATTTATTCATATGATTATTTACATCATAAATGGATATGTATTCATTTGTGTTCATTCAGAATTCACAGCATTCTGTCAAGATCTGACAGAAATCCTCTGAGTGTTTTTTTTTTTGGGGGGGGGGTGCTTATACTAAAATGTCTGCGTTATTGCTGAAACATTGCTGTTATTTGGACAATGCTTGCCTGGATATTTGAGCCTGAAAATTCTGTGTAGTTCCACTCCTCCTGTGTATTTGTTCTTGAAAAACCTGAAGAAAAATAAATGAATAAATAAATGAAGGCACTTTACACAGCACAACACAGCAGAATTACCTTTATGAAAAAAACATTCCTCCTGTAATTCTCCTTTGCATCACTAATCACGTGTTTGGGATCAAGATCAAGATTTTCCCGTCGCTTTGAATTCAAAATAAATGCAAGTGCGAGTTTTTATCCTCCACAAGCACGATCTGGCAACTTCATCTTGGTGTTTGGCTGAGAAGCTTAAAAACTAACACTCACACTTAACTGTGAGTCAAAGTAGGGGGGATCATGGTGGGGGGAGAGGGGGTGTCTGTAAAAACATCCATTTTTGGAAGCGGGAACAGACGAGCAGTACATTACATTACATTACATTACATTATAGGCATTTAGCAGACGCTCTTATCCAGAGCGACGTACAACAAGTGCATAGGTTTCATGATGTAGAGGCGCAAAAGAAACACTAGAGTGAAGTAAGGAATTAAGGATTGGTGTTTGTTGTTCTTCTCATCCTGGGGCAGGTTCTCTCTTTTTTTCGGGAGGCTTTGAGGACAGAACGGGACGAGGCCCCCCCAGAGGGTCGGTACCTGGGCATGGGGTACCTGGGAACGGGACACCTGGGCATGGGGCACCTGGTCTGGCTGCTGTGCTTCAGCTCTCTGGCCCTCAGCTACGCTGCAGGTAGGTTCGCTCCCCTCCGTCCTTTCAGTCCGTCACCTTTCCCAGCACGTTGGGCGCAGTCAGGGGTGCGGCCACGAATCCTGGGGCCCCCGAAATAGAAGAATAATACACAGTTCAGCTTTTTCAGTTTTTATTTTACATAGGGGCGACATAGCTCAGGAGGTAAGACCGATTGTCTGGCAGTCGGAGGGTTGCCGGTTCAAACCCCGCCCTGGGCATGTCGAACTGTCCTTGAGCAAGACACCTAACCCCTAACCCCTAACTGCTCTGGCGAATGAGAGGCATCAATTGTAAAGCGCTTTGGATAAAAGCGCTATATAAATGCAGTCCATTTACCATTTGTATAGGGCTTTTTACAGAGAACTGTCACAGAGACGCTTTACAGAGCAGCAAGGCTACGAAAGAGCAAACAGTGGGGAGAGAACCCCAAAACGGCAGCGAGAAAAAACTCCCCGATGAGAAAGGATCTCGAGAGTAACCCAGCTATGGAGGGGGAGCCCATCCTCCACTGGCCAGCCCATTATGAAGTAGCAGTAGAATGTAATGTAGTAAAAATTGTGAAATTATTAAGGCACAGGGCTCGTTATGTACAATATGCTTCACGCCCACTACAAGAATAATTACCACCACCCTTCTCCCCACACCCCACCTGCTGCTGGGTGCAGGTAGGGAGGCCAGGTGGACCTCCCAAACCCTAATCAGACACAGCGCTATGTCTCTGACTGTGGGGGAAAGAGCCTGTATGCAGACTGGTTCTTTATAAGCACTATGTCTTTGTACTCATGCACATACCCCCCCCACCCCAACCCAACCCCCATGCCCCATTATCTGTCACTCATCCAGCCTTCCCCTCCCCATCCCCCTCCTCCTCCTCTCCTCGTCTGTATCGGATTGGGGTCTTGGGATGTCAGCCAGTCCTGGACGCACCTGTGATGACCATGACCTGGAACATCAGATATTTTGGGGTTGGAGCCAGAGGTGTTGGCCACACCAGTGCCGGGGATTTTTGTAATGACCCTTTGAAGAATTAGATTTTTTGGAATGTCTTTTTCAAAAAAATTTTTTTTGGAATTTTTCAAAATTCTAAGTCAGTGTTCTAGAACCCCACTGCTTTCAGTCACCAGCAGTGACTGTTACATCAGCATTAGAATGTTAAGAACATTCTAATCACATGTTTTGCAATCTTAGGCCTTTAAAGGGTTAGTTTAGTTTTGTTTGTGAGGGCAGCTCATCAGGCTGGTCCTGTCTGTGTCTCTTTCCGCTCAGTGCGCTGCAGTCGAGGCTGACCGGCGCTTTCGCCCGCAGGAGGCGTTAGCAGCCGGTGGGGATGATGCGATGATGCTGTTGTTGTTGTTTTTGTTGTTGTTTGATGTCTCCACGGCATGCAAATGAAGCCGTTTCAGTGCATCTGAAACTCAGTGGAGACAGAGGAAACTGCCGTGTTCTGTCTACCTGCCGGGCAGGCCTCTCTCACTGCTCGAGATTCAGGACACACCTCATACACACACACGAATGCAGACGCGCACACACACACGCACACACAGGCACACACACACACACACACACACACACACCCACAAACACATGCAAACACTCACAACTACCCAGATATGTATGTGTGCACATACAAACAGATATGTGCACCCACAGGTACCTACACACATACACATTGACACACATGCACACACACACACACACACTCACACACACACAAACACATGCACCTACTCAGATATGTATGTGTGCACATATACAGACAGATACATGCACCCACAGGTACCTACACACATACACATTGACACACACACACACACACACACACACACACACACACACAGTATTACCTCGGCTCTGGCCTGTAACTGCCCCCTTCTGCTAACACCATCCCACAGTCGCTGCTAATCCTTCTCAAGGTGGTGGCTTTTGTGTGGTGAAAGTCAGGTCCTCATAAGCTGTGTGTTTGGTTGAAAGGTCCTCAGGTAAGCCGCGTGTGTGCTGTCTGCTCTCCGCTGCAGGCGGGGATGTGTGTGTCTCTGGCCATAACAGCGGCCCCGTGTTCGAGGGCCAGCCGTCCAACGTCCTCTTCCCCGAGGGCCTGACCGAGGAGCCCGTCATCTTCACCTGCCAGGCCCGAGCCAGCCCTGCTGCCACCTACAGGTCAGCCACGGAACCACACGCATTTATGTTTACATGTGTGACTGCATTGATACAGTTTCACATCTATTAGAGCACAGGATCTAGTCATCATGGCAGCTTAAAAACATACATGTTCACAGACAGTTCCCAGAGCAAGTAGGGAGTGTTCACAAGGCCCAGATGGTATTCACAGGACAGATAGTTCAAGCAGGGAGTGTTCACAGGGCTCAGGCAGTTTGAGCAGGAAGTGTTCACAGGGCCCAGACAGTGTTCGCAGGACACAGACAGTTGGAGCAGGGCGTGTTCATAGGGCCTGGACAGTGTTCACAGGACACAGACAGTTCGAGCAGGTGTTCACTGCATGCAGAGAGTGTCTCGCTGGATCCAGGCAGTTTCCCAGAGTGGATGCAGTTCCCAGAGTGAGGTGGGCGTGTTCATGGTGTGCAGGCAGTGTTCACACGGTGCAGAGAGTGTTCACAGTGTTCAGGTAGTGTTTAGAGTGTGCAGACAATGTTCAGAGTGCGCAGGCAGTTTCCCAGGGCAGGTCAGTTTTCCCAAAAGCAAACATTGCCCCTCAAAGCCACCATATGCGTATGCAAGTCAATTGACATCCTATCTCCAACAACAGCTGTTCTTCAGCAAACAGCGGGGCCTACTTGAGTTGTGAGTAATTAAACACTCAGGCCGCTAACTGAGGATCTACAGTGACTGTTTTCCCACGCTCAGCGTGAGCACAGTCTGACTGACAGAGCATCCCTCTTCTCCTCAGACAGAGAGGAAAAAAAGGCACCGCTCTCAGACGCACTGAAACTAAGTTACATCTCTCCGCTGTCTTTTTTTTATTTGTTTTTGTTCTTATTACTATAAAGGAAGTGCACAAGCTCAGAGGAGCAGTTTAGGTTTCATTATGGAGCAAATCCTAATTCTGGTCCTGGGAACGCTGTTTTTATTTAGCAAGTGCTTAATGTGAGCTTGGGTTTAATCTGCAGCCTATGCAATGGAAAACGGTAACATAGCTGTGAGCTTTACACTTTTAAGTGGAGGTGTCAATCACACGGCCGTTGCTTGGTTACCCGTGCGCCAGGTGGAAGGTGAACGGGACGGACGTGCCGCTGGGCGGGGACTCGCGCTACACCCTGGTGGCGGGAAACCTGCTGATTGGCGGCCCCCAGCGGGGCCGGGACGCGGGGTCCTACCAGTGCCTCGCCTCGAACCGCTGCGGGACCGTCCTGAGCCAGCCCGCCAACCTCCGATTCGGCTGTGAGTCTCTCTCTCTCCTGCTCTCTCCTTCTCTGTCACTCCCTCGTTCTCTTTCTCCATCTCTCTCTCTTCCTCTCTCTCTCTCGCTATCTCGCTCTCTCACTCCTTCTCTCTCTCCCTCTCTCTCTCTCACTCCTTCTCTCTCTCCCTCACTCCCCCTCTTTCCTTCTCTCTTTTTCATTCTCTCTCAATCTCTCCCTCTCTCCTTTTCTCTGCCTCTCTCATTCTCTCTTACCATTTATCTCCACCTCCCTCTCTCTCTTCTCTCCCTCTCTCCCCCCTTCTCTCCTTCTCTCTATACATCTCTCTCCTTCTCCTGCTCTTTCTCCTTCTCTCACTCTCTCTTTCTCTCTCTCTCCCTCACTGCTTCTCAATCTCTCCTTCCCTCTCTTCTCTATCTCTCTCTCTTTCTATTGCTCTCCCTCCCTCTCTCACAATCCTCCCTCTCTCCTTGTCTACCATAACTTATATATTGGTCATATACAATCATATCTGTCAATGCATAATATTTTAGTTTCTACGGTAACAACATAGGTGTGTTTCCCCCCCCCCCCCCCAGATGTCCACCCCTTCCCTTCGGATCCCAGGATCCCACAGGCTGTGTCTGAGGGGGCAGGAAGTACCCTAAGCTGCCAGCCGCCAGCTCATTACCCAGGTAACCCTACTTCCTGCTGGGCGTAACGAGGTGTAGTGTTTATGGTTTTGGTTTGTTGAATTATTTTTTTTGTTTAAGTTAGATATTATTTAGCTGGTGAACACAGAGACTTTGAATGCTCTCATAGCAGCATGCACATCACAAGATATAGAAAAACAGACCAATGAGGACGAAGAGAATGTCAGAGAGAGAAAATATTAAATTAGAATTATATCTACATATAATCAACCCAGAATCAGGCTGAGAGCATTTTACCCAGAGAGCTCTAGAATGTACCGTCAGGTCATGTGGTAGCACAGGCACCCTTGGCCTGTTTGGGACCAGCCCAAGAGGCAGTTTGGGAGGCTGGGTAGATTTAGGGGAAGATTCGGAGGGGGGTTAACAAGGTCTGGGACTCTGTTGAAGATGAGCCAGTGACAAAAATGACTAACATGACCCGTCCATGATGCTGCAGGTAAAAATGATACATCTAAATGGGCTAGACAGACTGGTCTCCTCATCACACGCCTATTTTTCCACGTGTTCTTGCGTTCTCGTGCTCTTGCGTTCTCAAGTTCTAAAGTTCCACTCTCCGTCTTGCAGTCCTGTCCTACCGATGGTTCTTCAATGAGTTCCCCATGTTCGTGAAGCCGGACGGGGGCCGCTGGTTCATCTCCCAGGTGACGGGGAACCTGCACCTGGCCAAGGCGGAGCTTAAGGACACGGGCGACTACTACTGCTTCACGACCAATCACATGGACGTCCACACCAAGAGCGTCTTCAGCAGAGCCAATCAGCTCACAGTTCTGCCCGACGGTCAGCGATGCTCCTCCCCCTCAATGCATAACACTGTCTGCTCACATTCTTCTTTGTTTTCTCCGATAACAAGTTATTAAATTCATAAAGATTTTTAATTAAAGTGTGGCTGAAAGATTCAAACATTTCAGCATATTGCAACATTACAGCACATTGAAGCATGTTTCAACGGTTGTATGAAAGCGGCAGTCTTACACGCCCAAGTCTGTTAACGTCAAGAGGGTTTCAACTGGCAGGCTAGCTCTGGTCTTGAGTGAACAATAGTGACTGCAATGCTTAGCTGCTAATGATGGAGGAGGTTGTTGCAGGGATGAAATAGAGGTACAGTTGTCATCGGGAAGAATATACAAATGTGGAATTAAAACGTGAAAGTAAAGGTTGAGCATACTCACCTGTGTGATACCACTTTGTGCACTTTCCGTGTTCACTTTCTCTTTCTCTCTCCGTTTTCCCGTTCCCCCTTTCTGCTCAGCGAACCCCAGGAAGTCGGCTCCCAAAATCAAAGTGCGGTTCCCCCCAGAGACCTATACCCTGACAGGGGAGACGGCACGCCTGGAGTGCTTCGCCTACGGCAAGTGAGTTATACCACAGCACATAGCATACATCGCATAGCACATAGCATACATCGCATAGCACATAGCACATAGCTCATAGCACACAACACATAGCCCATAACACACAGCACACAGCATATAGTACACAGCACATAGCACATAGCACATAGCGTATAGCGTATAGCGCATAGCACATAGCACATAACACATAGCACACAGCATATAGTACACAGCGTATAGCGCATAGCGCATAGCACATAGCGCATAGCACACAGCACATAGCACATATCACATAGCACATAGCGCATAGCACACAGCACATATCACATGACACAGCGCATAGCACATAGCACACAGCACATAAACACATAGCATACAGCACACAGCACATTCATAACGCAATAGCGGTATTAATGCCTTGTATATGTGTGTGTATATATATAGAGAGAGAGGGAGGAATAGAGAGAGAGACGGGGAGGAATAGAGAGAGAGAGAGGGAGGAATAGAGAGAGGGACGGGGGAGGATTAGGCAGACAGACTGCAGGTTCAGGCTGTTCGCCTGCTTTCTTCATCGGGGAAACACGGCTGTTCACTTGGCAGCGCTAACGTTTCTGTAAACGAGCGCGCGGGTTATTCAGGGAGGACCCGTTAATCGCGGCTTCTATTCTCGGCCCCTCGGTCTCCTTCGGCTCCGTGAAAGAACGTGCGAAAGAAGAAAAAAAAAAAAAAAAAAACTATTTTTGGGAGGGAAAACAAAAAAACGAAAAAAAGCGAGCCGTTGTGGGTGCTCAGCAGTCCGCCCCCGAGCTGCCACAGATGGCCCCGCCGTACCGCACGAGGGTTTGCCAGGGATCAGAGAGAGCGCAACTCCACGGCTGCGCTTTGAGAAGCAGCCCGACTCTGGCCCACAGCCAGCAACCCCGACTGACCTCGGACATGCAACCACAGCCCCAGCGCCATTTGTGCACTCTCAGCAGTAAGGGTGCTGTGGAGGGACATCTGTACTCTTTCAGGAACACATTTCAGGAATGTACCCCGAAAGTACCTCAATGTTCTCTGTGGGAACTAATAAGAACCTTTTACAAGGAAAAAAAAGAGGTACAGATGAATTATGTTTTTGCTGGCTAGGGGTACATGTATGTGTACCAAGGTACCTTACAATTTTATGTATGTACCTTAAGTACAAATATGCACCTGGGGTCCCAACCCAAATGACAAATGCTTGTACATTTCTTCTTACTGCTTCTCCTGGGGGTGATGTCATGTTATTTAACACAGTTCCTAGAAATTATCAGTCAGACCCCCCATTTTCATGAGCCTCCACACACACATAGGCACACACAGACACTCACACATACTCACACACTGACACATACACACTCACAAACACACACCTCTGGCACATGATCATGTAGTAACTCACATATTGGAACGACACTACATTAATCACGCCCCCCTCTTGCCCCCACCCCACCCCACCCCACCCTTTTTTCACCAGCCCGGTCCCAGCCCTACGCTGGAGAAAAGTGGACGGCTCCCTGCCCCCCAAGGTCGTCCCGAGCGCGGACACCCCCACGCTGACCATCCCCAACCTCGGCTTCGAGGACGAGGGGACGTACGAGTGCGAGGCCAAAAACGCGGAAGGCCAGGACAGCTACCAGGGCCGAATCATTGTGCAAGGTAACGGCTAGCACCCCTCCTGGGGACTCCATTTACACACCCCTCCTAGGGACCCTGTTTACACACCCCTTCTGGGGACCCTGTTTACACACCCCTTCTGTGGACCCTGTTTACACACCCCTTCTGGGGACTCTGTTTACACCCCTTCTGGGGACCCCGTTTACACACCCCTTCTGGGGACCCTGTTTAAACACCCCTTCTGGGGACTCTGTTTACACACCCCTTCTGGGGACCCTGTTTACACACCCCTTCTGGGGACCCTGTTTACACACCCCTTCTGGGGACCCTGTTTAAACACCCCTTCTGGGGACTCTGTTTACACACCCCTTCTGGGGACCCCGTTTACACACCCCTTCTGGGGACCCTGTTTACACACCCCTTCTGGGGACTCTGTTTACACACCCCTTCTGGGGACCCTGTTTACACACCCCTTCTGGGGACCCTGTTTACACACCCCTTCTGGGGACCTGTTTACACACCCCTTCTGGGGACTCTGTTTACACAGCCCTTCTGGGGACCTGTTTACACACCCCTTCTGGGGACCTGTTTACACACCCCTTCTGGGGACTTCATTTACACACCCCTTCTGGGGACCCTGTTTACACACCCCTTCTGGGGACTCTGTTTACACAGCCCTTCTGGGGACCTGTTTACACACCCCTTCTGGGGACTCTGTTTACACACCCCTTCTGGGGACCCCGTTTACACACCCCTTCTGGGGACCCTGTTTACACACCCCTCCTGGGGACCTCGTTTACACACCCCTTCTGGGGACTCTGTTTACACACCCCTTCTGGGGACCTCGTTTACACACCCCTTCTGGGGACTCCGTTTACACACCCCTTCTATGGACCCCTTTAATGCACCCATTTATTATTAATAATAATAATAATAATACATTTTGTTTATACTGCTTTTTTCCAAGTGCTCTAACATGCTTTACTACAAAATTGATCAAAGTACAAAACCAAACAAAAAAAATCTGTTAAGGCCACATAGCAATGGAAAGAAATCAATCGAGCATAGCGATAAAATAGAGCAAGTGTGAGAAGATCTAAATGAGAACAACATCAGGATAATAAAGCAAAGTAACTAAAAACATAGGCAATGAAATTAGCAGGTGAATTTTATGTGGAAGGCAGTTATGCACACACTGGTGTCCTAAGCGCACTGAAAAGTTCGAATCCATTTGCAAATCCAAATGGAAGGCAGAGTACAGTTAGACCAGTGTCTGCGGACTATCTCAAGGGCTAGATGACTTTTTAAACCTCCGCAAGGCCAAAATGATTTTCCTTTCCCTCTCACAGTGTTCATTTGTCATGATGGTGGCATTTATACCGGGCTGTAGTTACTGCACAAGTGCCCAGTGCCTTATGGGTTAACTGTACTGGACGTTTTTTCTCCTATGAATATTAACGTGACGCGTTGGGTCATTTGCTGTCTTGCTGGGTTTAATAAAGAGATGGCTAAGAGTTCATTTCTGAATATAACGTCTAATTAGCTTTTTCTGTTCTTCGGAGCGCTTTTTAAATTAAGTCGCCCCGCCTGCTGGAACAAAGGAGACCTGTCTGAACTCGGGTTCCTCGGTTGGCCGCCCCCGCAGCGCTGCTCCGCGCGCGAGCGGACCTGCGGCCCGCGTGATTAACCTGCAGCAGCAGGGGGTGATGGGAAATGCTCGCGGTGAATATCAATGGAGGCCGCAGGCTGCACGCGGGACTGTGGCTGTGTTACTGACGCTGGTAACGCTGGCTGATTTTGTGCGTGTGGTTCCCCCCCCACCTTGAGCCGGCCAGAGGAGGACGGGCCCCTGTCCCCCATCCCCCCACCCACCCCCCCCTCCCCTCCCATACCCCAACCCAACCCCCCCCCCCCCATATTGAGTCTGATTCCTTCCCAGGTTTCTTCCTGCAAGTCTTCCTGGGAGAGTATTCCTCTGCCAGCGTTGCCTCTGGCTTGCTCTGTTGGGGGTTTAGGCCAGGGTAACCTGTGAAGCGTATTTATAAAAGATCCTTTGTAAAAAAAAAAAAAAGGTAAATAAAGTTTTGATCGATTGATTTGACTGTACGCCAGCATCTTCCCCGCTGGGCAGGCCTGGATTAGGATTCGTTTGACTAAATCAGTGAGTTACGATGCTGCCCTCTCCCTGCCCTCCCATTCAGTCTGTATCATTTAAAGTGACGGCTCTAACAGTCAGAGACTCTAAAAGATTAATAGCACCGCTTTCCCTTTTCAGAGACGCTCACAGCGTCTGCACCTGCTCTGCTTTTCTCTGTGCCATACCGGGACAGCGCAGGCAATGTGGAACGTACAAAATTTCGATGAAGAGGTCAGGCCTTCCAGGCCACCACGCCCTGTTATTTTCCCCTGCAGTATAACTGTCATCCACCACAGTGCAGAAACTCCTGAGGTTCCTTTGACCAGTCAGGGGGCAGACTGCACTCAAGAGCCCAGGAGACTGGAGATGCTGAGAATACAGATTTTTTTTGTTGTTTTTGTTTTTTTTTTTAATGGAAGTGGTGTTCCAGCTCGCCAATCTGTAGTCATGCACTCTTCTGCTTGCACCCTACTTATTTATTTTCCGAGTTGGCCGACGACGCCAAAGCGATTTTGATAGGCCCGGGCTGAGTCCGGAGGGCACTTCTCTGTTCCACACACCCTCGCCCTCTCACCGATGGCGGTAATGAGCAGCTGGCAGCCGTTGGGCTGCCCGCGATAACGTTCATCAGCACTTCAGCCGTCTAATGAAGTGCTGAAGACAGAGCGCTTCCCGCAACGACGCGGGGCCGGGATTCACGCTCATTTACTCTTTGAGCTGTGAGGTCACAAATACGCGGTTAGAGTGTTCTCAACTGAACATTCCGATGCCGATTTCACAGTCACTGCTGGTGTCTGAATGCGATGGAGTTCTAGAACACTGACTTAGAATGCAGAAAAAACATTCCAAAAACACAGACACTTCAAAAGGGTTAATGTGATGATTTTCACTGGATAACTGCTTGTAAAAAATGACTCATCTTCTGATGGTGTGGAAGTGTACTATCTACTACACCACCAAAAAGGAAACCTTTGATAAGCTAACAGTACAGTATACCCACATAAGGGTTTCTTAGAGCTCAGATATAGACTTTCGTAATAATGCAAATATGTGCCGATGTGAAATCTTCTTTATACTGCATAAAAACTTTGATTATATACTTGGCCTCAGGTCCTGTTTTTAAGCGCGGTTTACTGTGAAATGAACGGGGATGTGTGATATTTTTCCCGTAATTCACATTTTGAGCGATAACGAGGTGCTGAAGAGAGGGGTGTGAATGAACGTGATCCACTCTCTCAGGTTCGTACGTGCCCCTACGTGTCCTGTGTGAGTGCCCCCCCCTCCCCTTCACACACGCTCCTCTCCGTGTTCCATGCAGGCCCCCCCCCCACCCCTTCACACACGCTTCTCTCCGTGTGCCCGCAGCTCGGCCCGAGTGGACGGAGGTGATGAGCAACTCGGAGGTGGAGATCAGCTCGGAGATGCGCTGGAGCTGCGCAGCTGCCGGGAAGCCCAAGCCCTCCATTCACTGGCTGCGCAACGGCCTGCCTCTCAGAACCCAGGTAACCACGGAAACAGCATCCTGGTACCCGGGTCAGCTCAGAGCTCTGGTGACTGCGGATGCAGAACAATGACCCCGACTCAGGTCAGAGCATGGGTAACCACGGAAACAGCATCGCGGTACCCAGGTCAGCTCGGAGATCTGGTGACTACAAATGCAGTACAGTGACCCAGACTGGGGTCAGAGCACAGGTAACCATGGAAACAGCATCATGGTACCCAGGTCAGCTCGGAGCTCTGGTGGCTGCGGATGCAGAACAATGACCCCGACTCAGGTCAGAGCATGGGTAAAAATTAATCTCTCTCTCCCTGTCATTCTCTTTTTCTCTCTCTCCATTCCTCCCCTCTCCTCCCCTTCTTTTATCTGTCTGTCGTCAGGATCGAATCGAGGTCAACGGCGGGCAATTGCGGATCAGCCACCTGACCCTGGAGGATTCTGGGATGTACCAGTGCGTGGCGGAGAACAAGCACGGCACCATCTACTCCAACGCTGAGCTGCGGGTGCAAGGTGAGGCCCGGTTACCACGGCGATGTGTGAAGGTTCCGGAACTGGGGGCCGGGTTCATTGTTTAGAATCACCCAACCACGTCTGGACCCGTTTTCCTCTGCTGAACACAGCCAGCCGTAAACCACAGATTCTGCTGACTAAAGAGGGTCCCGAACTTGGGTCTGTGGCCTCTTTGAATCTCTTCGGGGGGTCTGTGAAGGGGACCGGGGGGGGTGGGGTGTATAAGGGGGGGGTCCATCCTCACTCACTCACACTGTCCTCTCTTCCCTCTCTTCCCTCTTCTCCTCTCCTCCGGGGGTTTTGGGGGGGGGGGTTTCTCCGGGCGTGCGTGTGACTCCGTTCCCAGTCCAGGCTCCAGATTTTCGGTTCAGCCCGGTGCGGAGGCTGGTCCCGGCGGCCCGTGGGGGGCGGGCGGTGATAGAGTGCAGCCCCCGCGCCGCCCCCAAACCCACCCTCTTCTGGAGCCGCGGCACCGAGCTGCTCACCAACAGCAGCAGGTGAGCCCCGCCCACAATCCTCACTGGCCCCGCCCCTCCAGCGCAGCTGGCCCCGCCCACAAACCTCACTGGCCCCGCCCCTCCAGTGCAGCTGGCCTCGCCCACAAACCTCACTGGCCCCTCCCACAAGCCTCACTGGCCCCGCCCCTCCAGTGCAGCTGGCCCCGCCCACAAGCCTCACTGGCCATGCCCCTCCAGCGCACCTGGCCCCGCCCACAAGCATCACTTCCGATTCCAACCTGGGGCGGTGTTTCACAAAGAAGGAGGGTTAGCTGGATAACTGCATTGAGTAAAACTCGGAACCCTCCAAAATCTGGAACATAGATAACAGGTTCAGTTCGCTAACCACTAATCCTACAGCCAGTTTAAGAGATTCGATTCCTCGCAGGGTGACGGTCACTCCGGAAGGAAACCTCTGGATCACCAACATCAGCCGGGCGGACGAGGGGAAGTACACCTGCTTTGCGGAGAACTACCTGGGCAAGGCCAACAGCACGGGGGTCCTCTCTGTCCGAGGTGAGCCCAGCTCCGCCATAGCACACAGTACTGCAAATTTAGCTCAGGTTTGTTTTTAGTCCAAATTTAGTCCAGTTTGTGTTACTGGAGTGTTCAGGTCACATGCTCTGTTCTCTGGCAACCATCACATACAGCTACTCATTCATAACGTCATTTCAAATGTGCAACTATAAACTTTTTATCTCTTTGGGTGTTCTCTGTGTTTGACAATGGCCACACACCCTGTCTTTGATTGGCTGAAAGTGTACCCATGGTCCGCCCTTCTTTCTTCTCCAGATGCGACCAAGATCACCCTGGCCCCTTCCAACGCCGACATCAACCAGGGCGAGAACGTCACGCTGCAGTGTCACGCGTCACATGACCCGAGCATGGACCTCACCTTCACCTGGTCCCTGAACGGGGTCCCCCTGGACCCGGAGAAATCCGGCGGGCACTACCGTCGCCTGGAGGCCGTGAGTTCTGACCCTCGTTCTGGGCACAGGGGCGCAGGACTGTCGTCCTCACAGAGCAAACCACAGGTTCCCAGAATGCATCGTTTTTGTATTTAAAACTTTGAAGAGTAGGATTTTGGAATGTTTTTTCTAAGTCAGTGTGTTCTAGAACTCCACTGCTTTCTGTTACCAGCAGTGATTGTGACATCAGCATTAGAATGTTCCGTTAAGAACATTCTAATCACATGTCTGTGATCTTACTTCCTTAAAGGGTTAAAGGGCAGTTGCTTCTATAATTTAAACTGCAAGTGAATTTATCTTCAAATGGAAGCATCTCTTACAGGAGATTCACATGTTAAACAGTATAATGTGAGGAAACCACTATTTAGCAGATTCTTGTGTCAAGAGTGTCTCACACAACTTCATCATATTTACAATCCCCTCCCCCCCCCCCGCCACCTTCAGAAAGAGACGATTGGTGACCTGCTGATTGTGAACGGCCAGCTGAGGCATGCTGGGAAGTACGCCTGTACGGCCCAGACGGTGGTGGACAGCACCTCTGCTGCGGCCCGGCTGGTGGTCCGAGGTAAAGGGGGGGGGGGGGGGGGTAGGGGTCCCGTGGATGATGCATGATACAGAAAGGTTGATTTGGACCACGTGTGGTGCTGCACAGTTTACACAAACGTGAGAATATCTGATGATCAGGGCAGACCAGGCATGTAGGGTTCTGGATAATGATACAGAAAAGGTGATTTGGACCTGATGTGGTGCTGTACAATTTACACAAACATGAGAATATCTGATGATCAGGACAGACCCATCGTCCCATCTAGGCTTGGGGTTCGGTGTCTTAGGCTGACCAGTACATGTCCTCTTTATGGGACTGAATCCGGGCAGAATTCCTAAATTCCCAAAAATGTCCAGGATTTTGGTTTGCCTGTTCCATGGACAGTATATAAATAAACAAATTGCCCAATGTTACGTACGTTCCTTTTACAAATTATGTACCGAACCCCTGTCCTCTTTTTTAAAACCAGATATGGCCACCTACTGTATCTAGCACAATTTCAAGCCTAATTTCAAACATCCCAAAGGACTTTATCTCTCGAACATCTCCCAAGGGTCCGATGCAAGCTATTCCACACATTAGCAACCTGTCTGTGTAGAAAACGAAAACCACTGCTTCCATCCAAGAGCAAATATTCAGATATCGATCCACCGACACGCTAAGGAAATATCTGAGGGCTTCTCCACTCATGCTGATGCTGCACGGCGCTCAGAACATTACCGGTATCGATTCCGCCGTTTTCAGACGTTAACCGCGACGGAGATGAGGAGTCGTCCGTGTCAAGGGCACGGAGCTCGGCTGTAACGCACCACACGCATGCCAAACAGCCCTGCGATTCCCACCGCGCTCGGCGTGGAGCTCACTGCCGCGGTTCTGCCTGCCACAGGTCCTCCGGGGCCACCAGGGGGCGTAGTCATCAAAGACGTGAACGAGACGGTGGTGGAACTGGGCTGGAGCCGGGGCTACGACAACCACAGCCCCATCGGGAAGTACGTCGTCAGGGGCAGATCGCCTCTGGCGCCTGGCTGGAAACAGATGAGGACCGGTAGGATTTTATTCAAATTTTATTCGTGAATCTAATCGTGGGTAATCGCCTACATGGAAATTCTGAGGAGAAACAGGGATTCTTGATTTGTTGAGACTGTTGACCTTGTTGACCCGTGTGACTGCGCAGACCCGCCCACCATCGAAGGAAACGCAGAATCGGCGCACGTGATTGGCCTGCTGCCCTGGATGGACTACGAGTTCCAGGTGGTCGCCAGCAACATCCTGGGCAGCGGGGAGCCCAGCATGCCGTCAGCGACGGTGCGCACGCGACAGGCAGGTTAGAGCGACCGGGACACCTGCCCCCCCCCGAACCGTTCTCCCCCCTGCCCCCCCACTCCCACCCGCCCCCTCCGAGCCGTCACAATCCCACCAACCCCCACCCCCCCACCCCCCTCCGAGCCGTTCTCCCCCATCTACCCCCCCACCCTGAGTCGTCACCTGACCCCCCCACCCACCCCGAACCGTTCTCCCCACCCGCCCCCACCCGCCCCCTCCGAGCCGTCACAATCCCACCAACCCCCCCCCCCACTCCGAGCCATTCTCCCCCATCCCCCCTCCCCCGCCGTTCTCTCACCCGACCCCACCCCCCCGCCCCCTCTGAGCCGTTCTCTCACCAAACCCTACCACCCTCCGAGCCGTTCTCCACCCCCCCCCCTCACCCCCCCCCCCCCATTTCGAGCCATTCTCCCCCAAGCCGGTCTCTCATCATAGCCTGCAGGCGCTAGCTTCTCAGAAAGGTCCGGAAGGTCTGGCACCACAGGCAGGTTCGCTCTGCACTGCTGCACAGAATTAAATTAAGAGCTGACTGGAGCCTGTGCTCTGTGTGGTACAGAACTGCGCTTCGAAACCATCCGTGTGAATACTTCTTGAATACACTGTTCATTGTGTTTGACTCCAGATGGTTGCTATTTTGTAATGATGCAGTGGTGTGTGTGTACTGGTGGGTTTACTTTTTCTCCTGTTATGTTTGACTCCGAGTTTGGAGTTTGGCTGTAAGTCCCTGTTAAACTCTATTTATTTTATTTTTTGTCTTAAATTTATTTTCTATTGAATGTGCAGCTCCTACTGTGGCCCCCAGTGGACTTGGAGGAGGAGGCGGAGACCGTAACGAGCTCATTATCACCTGGACGGTCAGTGTGTGTGCGTGTGTGTGTGTGTGTGTGTGTGTGAATGTGTGTGAGTGTGAATGAGTATGTGTGTGTGTATGTGTGTGTGTGTGTGTGTGTGAGTTGTGTGTGTGTGTGTGTGTGTGTGAGTTTGTGTGTGAGTTTGTGTGTGTGTGTGTGTGTGTGTGTGTGTATGTGTGTGTGTGTGTGTGTGTGTGTGTGTGTGTGTGTGTGTGTGTGTGTGTGTGTGTGTGTGAATGTGTGTGAATGTGTGTGTGTGTGTGTGTGTGTGCATGTGCGTGAGTGTGTGTGTGTGTGTGTGTGTGTGTGAGTTTGTGTGTGTGTGTGAACGTGTGTGAGTGTGAATGAGTATGTGTGTGAGTGTGTGTGTGAGTATGTGTGTGTGTGTGTGTGAATGTGTGTGAGTGTGAATGAGTATGTGTGTGAGTGTGTGTGTGAGTAGGTGTGTGTGTGTGTATGTGTGTGTATGTGCGTGTGTGTGTGTGTACGCATGCAGTGTCTCTAATGTAGGTACACACTCACGTGTGTATTGCAGCCCGTGGCCAGGGAGTACCAGAACGGGGACGGCTTCGGCTACATCCTGGCCTTCCGCAAGCGTGGCGCCCCCTTGTGGCTGGTGGAGAGGGTGGCGGGGGCGGACTCCACGCGCTTGATCTACAACAACCAGAGCCTGTCCCTCTACTGCCCCTTCGAGGTCAAGATCAAGGCCTACAACAGCCAGGGGGAGGGGCCGTTCAGCCAGACCGCCACGGTCTACTCCGCGGAGGAAGGTGAGCATTGCGCAGACGCGCCGTCCGACGCAAAGGACTGTAGGAAAACGTTCGTGTGGTCGCCCCCCAAGTCGTGTAAAATAATAAAAAAAAACGCCAAGTAGGACGTTAGCAGCCTTAGCTGCCTTCTGTTGTCGAAGCTGCTCCAAGCTTGGTGGCTTCATTATGGTTCAGCTTAAAGCACTGCTAAATCTGCATATTCTTTCCAGGGGAAAAACTGGTTTTCCCCGCCACTGTCGCCTTAGGCTTGCTCCTGTGGGGGTCTAGGCCAGGGTTGTCTGTAAAGCGTATTGTGACAACTGCTGTAAAATACGCTATACAAATAAAATTTGATTGATTGATTGATTGATTGGAAAAATTGCTACTGTTATCTCCCTTGCTCTCTGTGTCTCACCCTCTCTCTCTCACTCACTCACTCTCTCTCTCTCCTTTTATGTAATTTTTTGTCTATTTTTTCTGTGCGCACTTTGGGCCCGCTTTATCAATTCCAGCAAACCACAAAGTGTAAAAGTATTTTTTGACAAACAAACATGTCCTTAAACTATTTTCAGGCTTTGGCAATGGTAAAAAAAAAAAAAAACCTACCTTGTTAAAATGTCGCGACAATCATACTCTCTCCCAACCAAACCAAATCACAGCCTTAGAAAATAAAGTTACATTTTTTTTGTAATAAGAACTAGCTGGGAAACCTATCTAAGCATTTTTCTGTTAAAACAACTGCCAGAGTAAAGTAGTATAGCTGAGGGGGAAGCAATCAGACCACACCAGCATTCGCTCATTCAGGAAGGCTGTCATACCCTGACATCTCCACCAGAGGGTGCTAATGGCCAGCTACATCCAGCATAATAAGAGTATACAATTATAATATTGATTTGCGCATTACTAGATTACTAGACTTACTTACAGCTTGAGTGCTAAGAGCATTGTGCCAATATTTGTGCACTTGTAAGGATCTTATTTGTGTGTGTGTGTGTGTGTGTGTGTGCTTGCATGCACATGTGCGGTGAGTTTGTTTGCACTTGTGCATGTGTATGTGTGTGTAATACCTTGAATTTAGACATTTTAAATAAATAAAAAACATGCCCCTGTTCTCTATCTTTTCGTTAGAGCCCACCGACGCCCCCCGGAGGATCAACGCCTCCTCCCTGACGGCCTTTGAGATCATGGTGTCCTGGGACCCCGTGGAACACGTGACCCCCTACGGTGCCGTACAGGGCTATGAGGTAAAAAAAGAATAATAATACATTTAAAACAGCCCCCCACGTCAATATACACCTTTCATCATTTGGTTGCCTTAACCCTTTAAACTGCAGTTTTGTTTTTGTTTTTTTTTCAAAATTCTATGTCAGCGTTCTAGAACCCTAGAGCGTTGCTTTCATATACCAGCAGTGATTGTGACCTCAGCATTAGAATGTTCAGCATTAGAATGTTTTAATCACAGATCACATACTCGTGATCTCACGCCTTAGAGAGTTAATGTATACGTGACACCATCGGATTAAAAACGAATGATCAGAGAGCTCCTCGGAGACCCCGCCTCCTGGTCATATCTGTCGTCATGGATACGCAGCGAGGTCAGCGTTTTTTGTTTTAATCATGAGGTGCGATACCGCAGAGGTACCAGGGCCCTGGACGAGAGCCACAGTATCGCGATGTTCCAGTAGATAGGGTCTTCTTCCAGTGCGGCTGCCAGGTGTATATGGCAGGGTAATGTAGCCTCATCTATCAGGCCGAATTGATAGAGCAGGACCAAAGTGCGTGCAGAAAGCATGGACAAGCGATGACATAAAATGAGATAGATAGAGAGAGAGAGAGAAAGAGAAAGAAAGAGAGAGAAGGAGGGAGGGAGGGAGAGAGAGAGACATGAGAGAGCAAGGAAGAGAGAACAGCTACAGGGACAATAGCAGTTTTTCACTGGAAAGAACAGGTAGATTTAGCAGTGGTTTAAAGTGAACTAAAACAAAGTTTCCATGTTAATTTTAGTGAGGATTGAGAATCCTGTAATGATACATACTATCCCAATATGGGGTCCTGTGTGTCCCTGAGATCCAGGGTTCTGAAGGTCAGGTAGGTAACACCAGTGTGTCCCTGAGATCCAGGGTCTGAAGGCCAGGTAGGTAACACCAGTGTGTCCCTGAGATCCAGTGTTCTGAGGGCCAGGTAACACCAGTGTTCTGAGGGCCAGGTAACACCAGTGTTCTGAGGGCCGGGTAGGTCACGCCTGTGTGCCGTTTCAGATTCGGTACTGTAACACCAGTGTTCTGAGGGCCAGGTAGGTCACGCCTGTGTGCCGTTTCAGATTCGGTACTGGCGCCCCCAGGACAGGCGGGAGGCGGCGGACCGGGTGCGGACGGCGGGTTTGGAGACCACGGCACGCGTCTCGGGCCTCAGGCCCGTCACGCTCTACTACGTCACTGTCCTGGCCTACAACAGCGCGGGAACCGGGCCCCCGTCCCCCCAAACCTTCGTCACCACCAAGAAACCCCGTAAGACCCCCCAAGCTACCAAACCGCCTTCTCAAAGCCTGCGGGAGTTAAGCTGGTATGAAGCATAGGACCCCAGATATCAAACCTGGGACCCCAGATATCAAAACTGGGACCCCAGATATCAAACCTGGGTCCCCAGATATCACACCTGTGACCCCAGATATCAAACCTGGGACCCCATATATCACACCTGTGACCCCAGATATCAAAACTGGGACCCCGAATATCGAACCTGGATCCCCAGATATCAAAATTCCCAGATATTAAACCTGGAATCCCAGATATCAAACCTGGTATGCCAGATATCAAATTTTGGACCTTGAATATCAAACCTGAGGCCTCAGATATCAATATTTGGACCTTAAATTTCAAATTTGCGATCCCAGATATCAAACCTGGAATCCCAGATATCAAACCTGGTATGCCAGATATCGAATTTTGAACCTTGGATATCAAACCCGAGACCTCAGATATCAATATTTGGACTTAAATATCAAATTTGCGATCCCAGATATCAAACCTGAGAAAATCTCTCTCCTTGATTTTAACTGTGTGCAAATAGCCAGTTATTTCACGTTTTCCTCTGACCCTTTTGGTGCCAGCGTGAGTAGAAACCAGCTCAATAAGCAGGAAGCCCAATTTAAAAAATAGACTCTTTCCTCAAGGAAATGCTGGTGAGCGAGCGGTCCAAACGCGCTGCCCCCAGAGTAAGGGTGATGACTGCAGTGTGGAGGTGCATAAAGCACGCTGCGGGATTCACACCCTTAAACTGCAGTTTATTTATCAATAAAACCCGGATTACTGCGGCCATGTGTCCTGAATTACAGCAGATCACACCCACGAGGCGGAGAAGATATTAAGAAGAAATCGCGGTTCTTTTAGACCAGTGCTGTGCGCTACTGAAAAAAAAAATGAGTGCAGCAGCTGGTCATTTGGCTGTTTCAAACTCGCTGCCTTTCTTTTAACAATGTAGGTCAGCCCAGATCGCGACACAAAAGGGGGTGGGGGGGTGGGGGGGGGTCAAAGTGGGTGGGGAATGCAAGGGTTGTGCAGCCAATCAGACACAAGGGGCTAATTAGTCACTGTAAGGGAGCAGGTGTGGAGAGCCAGGACCTGTAAGAGTGCGATGGGATCTGAATTAATCACAGCGAGCCTGGGCCGCATTTATAGCTTCTCGACTGAAGGACAAGCAGGTCTGCTTGAGTGCATCAATCAGAACACTGGGCTATTTTTACATTTCATTTGATCCAATGAAAAATTGCTTCCTCCCTGTCCATCAACAACACTTCCAGCTGAAACTTTCATCCACGAGGGCTAGCTCTAACTAATCTCCGTCTGGCTTAGCTTTGCAAAGAATTTGGGCTTGCATTGTCAGAATGGTGGGATTTAACTTCCTGTGTTATTCCCACGTTCGCGCGCAGCACCAGACCGACCCCCCGGAAACGTCTCCTGGAGGTCCGATGGTTCCTGGGTGACGGTGATATGGGATCACGTCAAGGCGCTGCAGAACGAGTCAGCTGTACTGGGATACAAAGTGAGCACAGTTTACCCTGTGTGTGTGTGTGTGTGGGGGGGGGAGGTACGTGTGTGTGTGTGTGTGTGTGTGTGTGTGTGTGTTGGGAGGGGGGGTACATATGTGTGTGTGTGTGTGTGTGTGTGGTGTGTGTGTGTGCGTGTGTGTGTGTGTGTGTGTGTGTGGGGGGGGAGTACGTGCGTTGTGTGTGTGTGTGTGTGTGTGTGTGTCGGGTGGGGGGGTACGTGTGTGTGTGTGTGTGTGTGTGTGTGTGTGTATGTGTGTTGGGGGGGGTACATATGTGTGTGTGTGTGTATGTGTGTTGGGGGGGATACATATGTGTGTGTGTGTGTGTTGGGGGGGTACATATGTGTGTGTGTGTATGTGTGTTGGGGGGGGTACATGTGTGTGTGTTCTGCTAAAACTCTCGTGTATATCAGGCATGTCCAGTTTTACCCGAAAAAGGGCTATTGTGGCTCGCAGGCGTTTGTTCTTGCCCAGCACTACAAAACTCGATTCATCTAATTAACTAATTATGGTCTTCGCTCAAGACCTCGACAAGCAGAGTCAGGGTTCTCAGTGCTGAATTAAAACACCCCGGCCCTTTTTGAGATAAGACTGGACACCCCTGGTCTGTATGACGCATAAAGAACACAAACAGAACGGCTGAGGAAACGTGAGTACAGGAGGCTCCCTGCAGCAGGGTAAAGGTTCGGGGCAGGTAAGGTCCAGGTTCTGATGGGTTTTCGGTCCCAGCTGTGTCCCGTCCCGAACCCGTCCCGCACTCCCAGGGTAAACGCCTTCTCCTCTGCTGCCTCCACCTTACCCACCCCACCCCCCACCCCCCCCCCCCACCCCCCGCCTCCCAGATCCTCTACAGACACGAGGGGCAGCACGCTCTCAAAGTCCTGGAGAAGAACAGGAGGTCCATCAGCCTTCCACTGCCCAAGGACGACAGCCACGTGGTTCTGGAGATCTGCGCCTGGGGGGAGGGGGGCAATGGACCCCCCCACGAGACCATCGTGTCCCGGGACTCAGGTGAGGTGAAATCTGAGGGGTGGGGGGAGGCTGGGGGTCGGGGGGCAGGGATGGAAGGGCTCAAGATAAATGATTGTTGCTTGTTTGACCGTCGTTCACTGTAAACACAAGTCACACGATACTGAACACACCACCTCAGCATTTGTTCTGTACGTAAACGAAAAGCTTCTTTTTTAAAACTGCACCTGTGAAAGAAGAATTTTTGCTTGTGAAGAGAGAAGAATTATCTACAGTGGAGAGTTGATTAGACAAAATTAGACATTATGCAAGGTGTGAGAATGCGAAATGTGTGGCTGCTCTGTCATGGATTACTCTTGTCTAGAATGAACAGTGTGGGTGATGAGCAGCTACATTAGGGTCCAGTGTAGAATGGATTACTCTTGTCTAGAATGAACAGTGTGGGTGATGGGTGGATAAAGCATTAGGGTCCAGTGTAGCATGGATTACTCATGTCTAGAATGAACAGTGTGGGTGATGGGCAGCTACATTAGGGTCCAGTGTAGCATGGACTACTCATGTCTGGAATGAACAGTGTGGGTGATGGGCAGCTAAATTAGGGTCCAGTGTTGTGATGAATCCCAAGGTTTGGTTCTGAGTCAGTGACAAGTCAGTCTTGCAGTGAGACACCTGATTGGCTACAGCATCACACAGATAGGGCGGGATTCCTTTCCCTCTCATTCCACAGAAGCTTCTGGTCATGAAAGTTTGTTTTTTAAAAACCAGTGAGCTAGGCATCTCAAACTATGAGATTATGGTATGCCCATTGTTGTGTATGTCCTGTGTGCCTGTCTCTTCTGTCATTCTCTTAAAGTCAGCTTCTGTCTTTCAGGTACAGGAATGATGGTTCAGAACTCAGCCGGACTCCTCGGGCTGAGCCACACCCTCCTGTCCACTGCTGCTGTATTGCTCTCTCTCATTGGCTTAGGAGGGCTCTGACTTTGGCCAATCCCGCACTGGATCCCTTTGACAACTTTGAGCCTATTGGTCAGATTCACTTGACTTAATTTATAGACTGAAGTGGCTTAGTTGGGGAAGGGGAGGGGAGGGGGGAGGGGGAGTGAAGGGAGGAGGGAGAGGGTGGAAGAGAAGAACCTTTTGTTAATTTTATAAGAAAGAAAAACAAAAAACAATTTGTACGTTTTGGCTTGTGCTAGCTTCACAACACTTGGGAAGACATGGGAAACCATAAAAAGACTACATGATTGTGATTTTATAAATAACCTACGTAAGAACATGCCTTATAGGAATGACATGATTGTCTTATTGTTTTGTCCCTTCTACGGAGCTAATAATTCATCGTGTAGTGCCCGGTATGCCTCTGCTTGCTTCCCGCTCTTTCCGTTACCTGGGAAACAAACAGGTCCATTTCAAACCCCAAGGCCACTCGACTGTTCACGGCCAGAACAAGAAGAGGCAGGGGAGCGTCTGTGAGCACAAACCTGCAGTGTTCATTTCTATCGTAGCGTTTCTCTACAAACGCTTTTTGTCTACGAATATTGCTCGCTTTTCGTGCCAACCTATCGTTACCCGGCCTATACACTTCTACCACAGCTGCAGTACTTGATTCTGATTGGCCCCGAAAGACGGCTGATCGTTCATCGATGACCTGCCTGGAGAAACGTTGAAATGCTCTGCAAAGTAGTTCCGGTTAAAGAGGCCTTGGCACCATTCCAAATTAATGTGCAAAGCCCATTCAACACTCAGTCTGAAACAAACATTCAATTTACATCTGGAATTAATGGCAAAAGAGGAACTATTCGACAACAACAATGTGGTGCCACAATACTTCTGTTTAACTGTATTTGCGTGTTGAGTTATTTCTGTTGTTGCTAGCTGTGGTATGAGCGCAAGCTGTTCAGTACTTCAGTGTAGTTAACAGCCTATTCACTTTGTTTTGGGGACCGTATCTGTTGTAATCTATATTCATACAATTGCACAGCCTGTCATAAGTTTTTTATTTAACACAAACCGCTCTGGTTTAGTGAAAGCCAAAGTGTTCAGAAGTCTAATTTCATCCATGTTTTTTAAATTAATTTTTTTTACATGATTCCATTAAGGATTGTTTTCTTTTTTCCCTTTGCTACAAAGGAAGGGAGGGTTTCAGTGTTGTTCCCTCGCCTTGTACTCAACAGTAAATCCTCTTGTCGGTTTGGGGCCTGTTGGTGGCAGCTGCGTCTGTTGTGTGGGCTTCCTGCGCAGTGACTGCAGCAACTGCGTCTGTTGTGTGGTCTTCCTGCGCAGTGACTGCAGCAGCCTGGTCTGTTGCGCAGTCTTCCTGCGCAGTAACTGCAGCAGCTACGTCTGTTGTGTGGGCTTCCTGCGCAGTGACTGCAGCAGCTGCGTCTGTTGCGTGGGCTTCCTGCGCAGTGACTGCAGCAGCTGTGTCTGTTGCGTGGGCTTCCTGCGCAGTGACTGCAGCAGCTGCGTCTGTTGCGCAGTCTTCCTGCGCAGTGACTGCAGCAGCTGTGTCTGTTGCGTGGGCTTCCTGCGCAGTGACTGCAGCAGCTGCGTCTGTTGCGCAGTCTTCCTGCGCAGTGGCAGCCACAGTTCAGCTGGAGGCCTGCAGAGGGCAGAGAGGCAGTTTGACCACAGACAATTAACAGACAGGCCTACGGTCGCCATTTTGAATTCAGACTTGGGGAGAAAAGCTAAAGTTAGGGGAGAAAAACGCCAAAGAGAAGTCGTGTGTGGAGGCGAGGCGGTGGACGGTGTGTGGAGGCGAGGCGGTGGATGGTGTGTGGAGGCGAGGCGGTGGATGGTGTGTGGAGGCGAGGCGGTGGATGGTGTGTGGATGGTAGCTGTGCTGCAGAATCGCTGCTCTCAGACGCAGCCTGCTCTCATAATCATCCTTTAATGGCCTTTATCGGCGGGGACTGAAGACAAATGAGCAGTCTGTCCTACATACGTACAGCGCAGCGTGTCGAGGGACCTGCGGGGGGAGACACACTCAGACAAAGTGTCCCGTTCGTTATATAAGTCTGCACTTATTTATTTATTTATTTATATATTTACCTATTTATTTTTTATTCTTTCAGCATCAGGGACACTGTAATGTAGTGTAATGCCAGGCAGTTCTGAATTCTGATGCATAGGCGTGAATTTTATCATAGCAACGGCAGATTGTAGGCTGATGTTTATCGGTAGACTGTGAACATGTCAAATAATCTTGAATAATGAGTATTAATGAGAATGCCGAACACTGAATATTAATGAGGAGGCCGAACACTGAATATTAATGAGGAGGCCGAACACTGAATATTAATGAGAATGCCGAACACTGAATATTAATGAGGAGGCCTAACACTGAATATGAATGAGAAGGCCTACGACTGAATATTAATTAGGAGGCAAAACACTGAATATTAATGAGAAGGCAGGGAGAAGGTAAGGCCTGATGAGCTCAGTGATGACAGAGTTGAGCCGTGCCGAAAACAGCATACTTTCCTACTATTGTGTATAGTATAGTACAACTTGTATGCTCAATAGTGGGCAAGCAAGCTATTTCGGGCTTGGCCTTGAAGTTTTAATAATGTTTGCAAAGGCTCCATGACGCCTGAAAGGGAACCTGTGCCTGGAAGTAGGTTGATGATTTTATTGGCTGTGCCTGAGTGGGGCAAATGCTTTTGACCAATGAGAAACCTGTTTGAGTTTGTTCCCTGTTCCCCAGAAACATTATTTTGTGCAGTGTCTCTGTAGCGGCTGCAGTACAGTCCTTTTACTGTGAAAATGCTGATCAGCCGGGACCAAGATGTTTTGGTATCTGCCAAAAACGAACGTCATTCTGTTTTTCTGTCTTGATTCTGTCTGCGTAGGTCATTCGTAACCTGGCATTTGCAGCTGATTTGTCCCACACAAAGAAGGAAGTTGAGTTGGGGATGTTTCTGCAATCGTGCTTCATGTGTTACATAATGACGATTAAAATGACTTTAATGGAAAAAAAGGAAATGAATTAATGATGTTGAGGTCAACCCATAAGGCCGGTTCTGTTTTTGATGTGGAAGGTTCTGGAAGTGGTCACCAGACAACATACGCCTCACAAAGTCCACACAGTTATGCGCACATTACTGTTATCAAACTGTCTTTATTCACAGCTACTGGAAAAAATAAGATCAAATTATTACTGTAACGTGTCTTGGTTCTCGCCATTGATAAAGGTGACAGGCTGCACAAAATGTTAGTCTTTTTTATTATTTGATTGATCTGCATAAATAATTTTTTTATGGAATTAGGGTTTTGTAGAAACACGCACAAAGACATTTGGTCCACATAGCTGTGAATGTTAACACCATGCGGTCATTCCTTGATTTGCATTGCCTGTTTATACATTTTAGAAATATTTAAGAGTCATATTGCTATGTATTACTTATGTATAACCCATTTGTATTTTAATAAAACTAATAGCAAAAAAATATATATATTATTAAACAGGTTTTTATTTTGGTTGCTGGATACAGGACATCCAACTTGTCAGATGAATAAAAATTATTTTGTATCTCTCTCTTTCCAGCTCTCAGCCCAGTCACAGCAGGGTGTATGAATACGAGTGGGTTTGCGTGCATGTGCAGTTGAATGGGAGTGTGTCCAAACATGTGAGCAGTGTGTAAATGGTAATTGGTAAATGGACTGCATTTATATAGCGCTTTTATCCAAAGCGCTTTACAATTGATGCCTCTCATTCGCCAAAGCAGTTAGGGGTTAGGTGTCTTGCTCAAGGACACTTCGACATGCCCAGGGCGGGGTTTGAACCGGCAACCCTCCGACTGCCAGACAATCGGTCTTACCTCCTGAGCTATGTCATGTGTGTGCATCTATCCCACAATTCCTCATGGTTACAGAGATGGCGATGACGTTTCTGCGTGTATGTCAGGCAAGCTCCAAGCGAGTCGTTAGCACACACGCAGGCAGAAATCTGGATCGGACCGAGTAACCCGCTAGTAATGGCAGCAGTAGCCTGTAACACCAATAACGAAAACGCCAAAATGTTTTTGCACATCTAAACCACGGCTTCCTGTTTTTCTGGCAGTTACATAACATCCTTTCATTACATTACATCACAGGCGTTGGGCAGACGCTCTTATCCAGAGCGACTTACACAACTTTCAAACACAGACTTGTCACCATGACATTTAATACATCTTTTTTTTTTTTTTTTTTTTCCCCAGAGAGGATTGTTTTTTGTTTTTTTCCAGCACCCACGGACAGCATGTGGTTTTGGGAAGTTCGGCTGTTCCCCCATGACCACGGCGTGATTTCGGATGTCGAAATCCACGCCCACTCGACTGACTACTCAGGGCGCAGCTTCCTGTCCTGACCTCAATGCACATGACGACAAAAACACGACTGTACAATTGGTATTTAATACCTGAAAACAATCCCTCCTGAAAGAATCCCTCTGAGGGACACACATGACCTTACTGATCAGTAGCTCCTCTTCTCAAAGGGGGTGTACCCTTTAGTAAAAAGGTTGTACTTACACCTTCTGATAAAATATACATAGGAAATAGAACTGTATATGTACTGTAACCCCAATGCTTTCATGGCCAGCATGAAAGCGTAGTTCCCTGATATCCCTGATGTAAATCATGTCTGTTCCATTAATAATGTGAGCAACTGTACGCCAGCTTCTATTGACTATTGGTTACTAATATTTACAAAGCTGATTGTAAACCCATTTTGGGTTTCTCTTCCATAAAATAATTAAGAATTTCAAAAACAAACTCATTTTAGAATTCAAGATACAAGAAGGACTGGTTACCAAAACAATTCTGCTTTATGCGATCTTGTTAATATTGGGATAATTATGGTTTATTGCATATTGTACTAAAGTACATGGTGAATCCACAGCAGCAGCATGATATTCTGTTTTGGACAGGCTTGTGATATCCCATATTCCAGCCTATAGTCAGGACTGGCAGGGTTCAGGGATTTTTCTGGAACAGCCTGTATGTTTCCTTCTGTCTCTAAAAAAAAAAAAAAGTCAAAGTTGCATCTTATCTCGATGTGCCAATTTTCTTCTTCTCTGTAGTGCAGAAAAATGAACACAATCTGTCCCTGTAAGCACCAATCTCCCCTGTACTGGATAACACAGAATTCAGAACAAAAACCACCCATCTTAGTTTGGCAACAAAGAAAAAAAGAATATCAATAGCGATATCTTATCGTCCAGTACAAACAACACAAGAGAACAAGGATACATGGTCCTTGCCTTATGTAAGCTCACCGATCTTACGTAAGCGCCTTTTCTCTCTAAAAGGAGATTTACCTGAAGTGGGCCTTCAGTTTTCAGATTTAAAAAAAAATTAAACGGTGTATTAACTGTTTTAACAATTTCAGAAGAATGAGTCTACTGGACTCATGGAATCGGCAGATACAATATGAAAATGAATACTGTATTATAAGAATGCATTTTAGGTTTCTAATAAAACTGATTAACTGATAATTCAACAAATACATAGTCAACATAAACATCTTGAGAGAGCTTGTGGCATGTTTTCATCTCATGGTTAATGATAAATTCAAATAACTGTGATATGAATAAAAATATGAATCGGGATCTATGTTTAGAATCTTATCCTTGCATTTTGAACTATCCTCCTTGGACTTGTTTATTGTCTGAGTGAAAGTCAAAGAAGTTTCACTTGCATAAATAATATAGTGACTAAAAGCAGTGAGTGGAATAGCGTGCTGTTGTCTCTTTGGTGTGGCATGTGACTTCTGTTCATAGCACATGAAGCGGATGAAAACCATCCCTATGGCCTCCAATATCCTCTCTTGTGACTCTTAAAGACAGCCAACCCCAAAAAGTATTCTGTACATTAGTCATATATGCCAGTATGTTATTCATAATGGTAGTGATTCCTCTATGAAGAACTAGACTTTTAGAGACGGCCCAGCTGGATCAGATGTAAGCAACTACACGTTGAATACAGAAGATCACGTTATTTACCAATTTATTAATCAATTAACCGATTCACCAATTCATTAATATGGACCAATATTCAGGTAAGGTTTGCACAGGCTTGAACACATAAGGGGTGAATTTTCTGCAGAATGACCCCATGCTGGAGGCTGCTGATTATCTGTCCTCCATTCCACAATCACAGCCCTACATTCCTGTCTGTTTACATAACGATGAAGATAAACGCATCATCACTGCCATTTATTGCAGGCTAAAATGAGCAATAATGAAAGCAGGTATCTGGAGTTTTCCCACCTGCCAGCAGGGGTATGACCTTTGAACCCGGTGTGACCTTTGAACCCCTTTTATCGTCGGTCTTTAAAGCGCTGGGCAGCGTGCCATCTCGGCGCATCTCCCCGCAGCCTTGGGCAGAACAAGGTAAGCGCCGTGCCACGTCGTGTTTATTGCCGAAACCGAGCGGTGATTCTGTACGTCGTCCACGGTTTTATTACGAGGTTTTTATCGGGCTCGATAAACTTTTGCCGCAAATTAATGTCGGATGATCGAAGCGGAGTAATAAATTTTGCCCGTGTCTGCTCGGGCAACGCAATAAATAATATCTACAGCCGTTTTATTGGATTATTGGATTATATGTTGTACCTTCTTAAAATTCTAAATGGTAAATTAAGTTAAAACAATGACAGTGATTTATTATTATTATTATTATTATTATTATTATTATTATTATTATTAATATTATTATTATTATTTTCAGAGGGATCGTTACGTTACCCCTGACTCCCTGTATCCCAGAAAACAAGGCCGAGGTCCTCCACAGATACCATGGCTAGGCTTGCATTGATCACAGGTAAAGCCGTCAAATACCTGTGCTGTCCTATTTCTGCCAACAGGAACAGACATGGTTTAAAAAAAAACAAAAAAAAACCATGGATATAGTCCCTAAATCTCCAATCTGACAAAGGGCACCAAGTGTTTTCCAAATTCATAACATTTCAGAGTATTTTCACAAACTCCAATTATTTCACTCATTAGATTTTATGCAAATGTAGGCATCTTATTTATTATTTCTGAGAGAGTTGAGAAGTGAGAGCAAGTGCTGAAAGATGGCTGACTGGTTACTTATAAACAGAAGATTAGTATGAGTATGGATAGTATGTGGAGGTGTAGCACGTAATTTTAGCACACTGAGCAAGTGGATGAGTAGCTTGCATAATGTAACGCATCTCCTCAGAGGACAGTTTTTAAAAGCCTTTATTCCCGTGCGTGAATCTAAGGATCCTCTTTGTGTTTTCTTTCAGGCTTGGGCCTGGTGATGTGTCTCAGTGCTGGTGAGCTTTCTGTCTCTGCACCACGTACAGATCGCGAGTTTCGTTTAAGTCCAAATCGGCAAAGACAGCCTGTTACTGCAAATGCATCCGCTAAAATACCAGAAATCTAACCACTGCTGTGCTTTGTCCTTAGCTTTGAGAAATTAATTTCATCTTTTTTAAACTGATGCTATTTACTGCTGAATTTGTGGTGTAAAATAAAACATAAATATATAAATTAAATATAATTAAATTTACAAGTTTATTTACATATGTACACATATGTGAGTATATGTTGCATTTTTTTCTTCACTATGAGCTTTTATATATATGTGCATATACGTGTGAGAGGCACTTGTTTATATTTATAACTCAAAGTGAAGGGGAAAAACATTCATTCTCCAATTCATTTAGTAAATTATCCATCCTGGAAAATGGCATGTGCTAAATGACAGAAATCTTATGCAAAAAAACATAATCGTTAAGAATCAAATGAAATATTGCACAATAAGTAGACCTGTATGAATACGAGTTGCTGTGGCTCTGATCAGGTATATTCACACGTTTCGGACTCTGTTCTGTAGTGTCCTCCACCAAGATGGCGTGCTACTTCACCAACTGGTCCCAGTACAGGCCCGGGACGGGACGATACCTGCCGGCCAACGTGGACCCGCACCTGTGCACCCACCTGATCTACGCCTTCTCCATCATCAACTACGCCAACGAGCTGGTCACCTACGAGTGGAACGACGAGGCCCTCTACAAGTCCTTCAACGGCCTGAAAGAGCGGTTCGTTCTGAGCCCGTTTAAAAACTGTGACAGGAGAGCGAGGCTTCATGGCCCGCGAATCGGACTGAGCCTTCTTGCATCACCGGTGATTTTGACCAATCGTACTGCCTCTTGCTCCAGAGCACAGTATTTTGATTGGTTTGTGCTAGCCAGTGACTGGTAGGCAGCATGTCATGGCTCTGATCGTTTCAGCATTTGTGAAGCTGCAATCTGAAAAACAAATAGACCATGTTTTATATTCTGGTTGTGATGCTGTAAACCTATACAAAGCTATAAATAGCCTATGACTTCGCTAAACATAAACCGCTAAATATAAAAATAAAACGATATCTCTTTTGCTTGTGCTAGCCTAATCCATTGTTCTATCATCAGCCAATCTGACTTTACTCTATATAGTGCCTTTTAATTAATTCTTTACCACAAAGAATGTTGCGTGGATTGAAGTAAAGCGACCAAACGTTGTGGCAATATATCTCTTGAGTATAGTATAGTATTTTTTGAGCCCAGGTAGTTATTCTTGGTGCTTACTAGTCAGAGATCTATAATACTTTTTGAGTCCATTGATGTCATTCTAAGCTTGTCGATTGGTTGTTTATGCACATATATCCACCCATGATGCGCATCATATCACAGCCTGAGATATATATGTTTGCATGGAGCACACACAGTACAGTTACGTGAGCGTTTTTTTTTTTCCTGTCCTTTCATCCGATACAGAAACCCCAGACTGCAGACACTCCTGGCTGTTGGAGGATGGAACTTTGGAACAAGCCAGTGAGTTCTATCATTCCGTGCCGTCATAAAACGCTGATCACAACCAAACATGGAAATGCAGGGGTTATAATATACATACAGGACTCCAGAACTGGTAATAATACTACTACCTCATAATAATAGGAGGACTCTTTGTACTCATTCCTGTCAATGTTGTGGTAGTTTCAGCCAGTTGCATAATTTCAATTTCTAAGGGGGGGGGGGGGTGAATGGGGGCCTGCCGGTCCGCCCCCAGGAAAATATTGCTATTAAGGAAGTAGATTCTGCATTTCAGTAGCCTCTGAGAGGTGAGATGACTAGATTAGATAAAAATAACAGATAAAATAAGATACAGGCTTCTGTACATCTTAAACCTGCCACATGTTTGTTAAGCTAAACTTTCACCTTTTCCTCCTTATCTGTCCCCCCTGTACATTACGCCTATGGTTGCAGCTATTTTCAACACTGTAAATTCTGAATAGCTTCATGTCTTATTTAAACTGATTTTCAATGCAATGACATCAGAATTTAGACATGCTTCCATTATTTGTTTTTTTTTTGTCAGCCACTGCGCTGTAGCTGGGAGTGGGTCTTAATTTAAGGTCTTATATAGTTGGGTGAGGAGTATGAACCTCAGCCATTGGGTGGGCTTCTTTAGAGAGTCTTGAAGCAAACAGTTTTGGAGAAACGCCTCATCTGATTACCTCCCCCCCGCCCCCCAGGTTCACCATCATGGTGTCCTCAGCAGCCAACAGGCAGACGTTCATCCAGTCCTCCATCAAGTTCCTGCGGACGCACGGCTTCGACGGGCTGGACCTGGACTGGGAGTACCCCGGAGCTCGAGGGAGCCCCCCAGAGGACAAGCAGAGGTTCACAGTGCTGTGCAAGGTGAGGAAGACTGCGGAGGGCCTTCGTCACGCCTGCTCCCCGGCTCAGTGGGGCCAGTAACATTGGACCCAATTCACCTGATCCCAGATCAGTGTCCAGTGGTTGGGGCTGGGATTTGAATGGGGGTAAACTGGTCCTAGAGCAGCGGGCTTAAACCTATTTCAGAGTTGGGCCTTCGTCAGGTCTGAGCCTTCTCCAACTCTTTGGCTCAGTGGGCCCAAGAACATTCGGTCCCAGAGCAACTGATCCTAGATCAGTGAGTAGCTTTTCTAAAAAATAGGTTGTGGTTGGGATTTGAGTTGAATGGTAAATGGACTGCATTTATATAGCGCTTTACAACTGATGCCTCTCATTCACCCATTCACACACACACTCACACACCAACAGTGAAAGGCTGCCATGCAAGGTACCAATCAGCTCGTTGGGGTTAGGTGTCTTGCTCAGGGACACTTCGACACACCCAGGGCGGGGGGATCGAACCGGCAACCCTCCGACTGCCAGACAACCGCTCTTACCTCCTGAGCTATGAGGGAGCTGGTTCTTGAGACCAGCTCACCAGCATATCAGAGACACCAGTGTCTGTGTGTCACAGATCCTTCACTGGGCGTATTTATATTTATGTGTTAAACTGTGCTTTCCTGTCCCCCGGCCTGCAGGAGCTGACGGAGGCGTTTCAGGTGGAGGGGCGCGAGTCAGGCCGTCCCAGGCTGCTGCTCTCGGCAGCGGTGGCCGCCGGCAAGGGGAACATCGACGGCGGCTACGAAATCGCCGAAGTCTCTCAGTGAGTCCCGCGCGTCAAACGCGGCGCGCCTTCTGCGGGACACAGCTCAGTCTAAGGGCTCCTGGGTGGCTCATCCCGTTAAAGCACTGTTCCAAGTGCATGGACGGGCTCCACGGTGTGGTATTGGATCCAGAGCATGCCAGTGCTACTGCGGCCGGCAGCCCCAAAATGACCATAGCTTGGCCAAGTGTCTGGCATCCCGTTTTGGGAGCGCCTCTGCTGGGGGGGGCCACACCAGGGACTCCTGCTGCTCGATTTGGGCACTCATGGTTAGCTACATGTAAAGTGTCTTCCCCCACCGCAGACTGGAAATAAGGCCCAGCTTGCAGGGGGGTTAAAAAGTTACTCTCAGAAGAACAGTTAATAAATAAACAGTGACTGTGTTTGTGACAGTTGATGATGTCACGTGTGACGTGGGTTTCAAACAACTGCGTTTCCCATCAGACACCTGGACTTCATCAACGTGATGACCTACGACTTCCACGGCGCCTGGGACAGCTTCACCGGACACAACAGCCCCCTGTACGGGAGCGCCACGGACGAGGGCGAGCACATGTACTTCAACACAGTGAGTGAGGACCTACCCCTCCTCCCCCCCCCAAAAAAAAAAATTCTAAAGTCAATCCAGTTATGAAGTCAGTCCAGTTTTCTTCTATCTTTGAAGCCTCCGGTGAAACGAATATCTGACTTACAATCAAGGAACTTCCTGCATTTCTTTGTCGACAGCCTGACTCACTATGAGGGTGAGGTAATTCAACACTGCAGCCTAGTTTGGCCGTGTGTGAAACAGGATGCCCACGTGCGAAACCTGCAACCCGTGATTATGTTATTGTTCACACACCGCTATACACGCACACGGCGTCTGAAGGATTGCCGTTAAACACGTGCTATTATTATTATTATTATTATTATTATTAATAATTACATTTATATAGCACTTTTCCAAATGCTCAAAGTGCTTTACAGTGAAGGGGAACTCACCTCACCCACCACCAATGTGTAGCACCCACCTGGGTGATGCACGGCAGCCATTTTGCGCCAGAACGCTCACCACACATTAGCGAAGGTGGAGAGGGAGAGAACATTTATTCAGCCAATTAAATCTGGGGATGGTTTTTAGTGGCAAGTTTGCGAGAGCCTGATTCCAGCACGGCCTTCAGCTTGGGAGGTGTAATTCTGGCTGCTCTGTGTTCATGACGTTGCCTGTGTTGTAATCCATATGATTAGTGCCACGTATCCCTATAAGATGAAAGAGAACATCGCCTATGCTTGGTGAAAAACTGCACGGAAACCACTCCACACACGTGGAAAATAAGGCGCACAATTTTTTTGCTATAACCACTTGCGATTTTCAGTGATGCATTTCGACCAATCCATCCTCAGTATTTTGCCAGTGCCACCCTACAGTAAGCAGAAGGCATTTCCATTTCATCTTAGCTCTTATTATTCAAAATATACCTTTTTATTATACCTGATGCCTTCTGGAAAAGTAACCCACGACTGCACCATTTTGACGATGTTGTTCCTGTGAAAAGCATTTAATGCGCCATGCAGGCCTTGTAAGGTTTTTTTTTTTTTGCTTTTTTATCATGATATTAGGAAAGAGAAACCGGGAAAGAGAATTGTGAAATTGACAAAATTGTGTGAATTATGAAACTTTTTATTACTGATGCAACTGAATTACGGGAGCATTTCACACTCTTTTCTTCCTCTCTCGAGCCGAGGCCGGTTTGCCGAAATTCAGTCCGTTCTGCTCTCTGTGAAGCTCTCCCGATGTTCATCGAGTGAACTTTCACACGGTTCCTTCATTCCCCTTATTATTGTATATGTAGGCAGGATAGTAAACTCTGTACACAATAAGAGAGACAAGAGTAGAAGAGAAAAAAACTTTAAAAAACAAAACAACCAACCCAATTTTGACACGATGAATGCAACCAAACCTATTTTAACGATCAAGGCAGGATCCAGATCCAGAAATCTGGGAGCTCCTGAACTTAAACTACACTATTGAGCAAACAATGTTGTTTGACAAGGATGAGGAAAAACCCCTGACTTCTTGTCAGATGAGCAGATTAAGTCGAAATGAGTTCGTCATTCTTGGCTCTCCTGTCAACGTCCGGTAGACATCTACATTGGACGATGTATCTGCCAATCTTGACCAAGATCACTAAAATATTGTTAAGTGTCAAACAGTGTCCTGTAACTCAGCCTAAATCATACATAAGCTTTTAATGTCTTTTAATGTTATTCTCTGTGGACACATTTTATAGATTAGCTATTTTAATTGTATTTCAATTAATTAATTTTTTGTTTCCTTTCTCACTATCTACATCTTAAAACTGCATTATTATTGATATATCGCCTCAACTTTTCATTTTCTTTATTTTTGATGTTTTGCTGATTGTCTGTAAAAGCACCTTGTACTTTTTGCGTGAAAGGTGCTATATAAATAAATAAATAAAACAAATAAATAACAAAATGATGAATAATTAACTTCAAATAATGAAGGCAAACACGCACCAAGATTGCTTCAATGATATTGATAACTCCTCGTTGTCTCTCTCGCTCTCTCCCCCCCCTCCTCTCTTATTCATCCCTCTCCCCCTCCCTCTCCTCTCCTCTCCCCCCCGGGCAGGACTTTGCCATGCGGTACTGGCGGGACCAGGGCACGCCAGCGGAGAAGCTGCTGATGGGCTTCGCCACGTACGGCCGCACCTTCCGCCTGACGTCCGCCGATCACGTGGTGGGGGCCCCGGCCAGCGGCGCGGCCCCCGCCGGGCCCTACACCCGGGAGGCCGGCTTCTGGTCCTACTACGAGGTGAGGAGGGGGCCTCCACCCAGCGGAAGCCCCCCCACCCCCCCCCCACCCCAATTATAACCCACCCGCTGCCTCCTCCCCATATCGTTTCAAACCCCCCGCCCCTCACTCGTCCCCCCATATCAGAACCCCCCTTCGAATTAGAATCCCCCCTGACCCCCCCATCAGACCCCCCCTCCCATTAGAACCTCCCCCTATCAGAACAGCCCCCTCCCCTCCCTCCCAGGGGCATCTGAAACACACATAATGCTGTTCAAGTATAAATTTACTCCTAAATGTAGATACAAAAGTACATTTATTTTTAAAGCTTGCTTTGAAGATTCACCTGCGAATACATCCGCATCTTTTTGGAATAACCATGCTAAACTACACATTTCCCCTCAACCAACACCCTGAATAACCCCCCCCACAAATAACAATCATAACTGCTTTTCCCCACACAAGTGGTGTTCACACCGTAACTTTCCAGATTTACGATTCCAGAAGAATTAAATGTAGTTTTTCTGTTCTGTTATTATTTCTCAGATCTGTAATTTCCTCCGTGGAGCTACAGTGCAGTGGCTGACGGATCAGAAGGTTCCCTACGCCACGAAAGGCAACGAATGGGTGGGCTTCGACAGCAAAGAGAGCTACGAGATTAAGGTACTGCACACTTTCATATACTTTCCTTTACAGGGGCTAAAAAAACACTTTCCAATCCAGACAATACAATAAATGAAATGACTGGAAGTTCAAACACGTGTTCATGGAAGGTAGTCGCAAAAATATCAAAGACCCAATAGAAAACTGCTCCAGTACACGCTTCCCTTTCCAATGACCAATAGGAACATGTCTCCAGTGACCAATATCAGTTATTTTCCAGTAAAACATTTGCATATTTTGTGTCAGTGATTTCAAGTTGAGATTTGACAGCCACTGTCCAGTGTCCACAGTCCACAGCACATGACCTTGTAGCTGGTTAAAATTTAATTTAATAAAATGGAACCGATTACATAAATCAATAAGGAGTTGCTATGGAGACACACATATGCAGTAATGGGAGTGTATATGTTATCGTGTTTCCTCTAGGTTCGTTACCTGAAGGACAATAAGTTTGGCGGGGCCTTCGTTTGGGCACTGGACCTGGACGACTTCTCTGGACAGTACTGCGGTGGAGAACATTACCCTCTGATGAACTACCTGCGTACCCTGCTCAGTATAGGTAAGCTCCAGCCTACATTACCTCTCAGTATAGGTAAGCTCCAGCCTACATTACCTCTCAGTATAGGTAAGCTCCAGCCTACATTACCTCTCAATATAGGTAAACTCCAGCCTACATTACCTCTCAATATAGGTAAACTCCAGCCTCAATTACCTCTCAGTATAGGTAAGCTCCAGCCTACATTACCTCTCAGTATAGGTAATTAATTAACCATTACATAAATCAATAAGGAGTAGCTGGAGCCACATATGCAGTAATGAGGTAATGTATCTTTCCCTACAGTTACCTGAAACATAGTTTGGCAGCTTCTTCATGCCTACATTACTCTACAGTATGGCGTAGAATTCCTCTAGCTACCTCTACCTGCTCATATAGGTAAACTCCAGCCTACGTTACCTCTCAGTATAGGTAAACTCCAGCCTACATTACCTCTCAGTATAGGTAAACTCCAGCTTACATTACCTCTCAATATAGGTAAACTCCAGCCTACATTACCTCTCAATATAGGTAAACTCCAGCCTACATTACCTCTCAGTATAGGTAAGCTCCAGCCTACGTTACCTCTCAATATAGGTAAACTCCAGCCTCCATTACCTCTCAGTATAGGTAAACTCCGGCCTACATTACCTCTCAGTATAGGTAAACTCCGGCCTACATTACCTCTCAGTATAGGTAAACTCCAGCCTACATTACCTCTCAGTATAGGTAAACTACAGCCTCCATTACCTCTCAGTATAGGTAAACTACAGCCTCCATTACCTCTCAGTATAGGTAAACTACAGCCTCCATTACCTCTCAGTATAGGTAAACTACAGCCTCCATTACCTCTCAGTATAGGTAAACTCAGCCCATTACCTCTCAGTATAGGTAAACTACAGCCTCCATTACCTCTCAGCATAGGTAAACTACAGCCTCCATTACCTCTCAGTATAGGTAAACTACCATGCTTCCCAATTACCTCTCAATATAGTACATTACCTACATTATCTCTACACTGACCTGCCCTCTCAGTATAGGTAAACTCCACCCTAATGATCTTTACACCAATTTATCCTGCTCAATATAGATACATTTCACCCTACATTATCTCTACACTGACCTGCCCTCTCAGTATAGGTAAACCCTAGCTGTGTTTCGGTTAGAGGGGTAACAGTCCAGATGCTCTGAGGCAGGGGTCTTCAATCTAATCCAGAAAGGGCCGGTGTGGGTGCAGGCTTTTGTTCCAACCAAGCAGTAAAATACACCTGATTCTACTGATCAACCGCTGGAGTCTTTGCTAAGGACCCTTGATTAGTAGAATCGGATGTGTAGCTGCTTGGTTGTGAAAGCCTGCACCCTCCCCTGCCCTTTCAGAGTCAGATGGAGGGGGTTCGGGCGGGTTGATGGTGAGGGTGTGGAACCCGGGCGTGAATCTTACGGACTTTCTCGTCGACAGAATTGCCCCCCCTGCCCCCTACGATCAAGCCAACTGGGGAGGCCGCGACAACCACCACCACCGCCGCCGCCCCCACCACCACCACCACTGCCCCCACCACCACCACCACGACCAGCCCTCCCAACATGCCCGGAGAAGGGTTCTGTGCCAACCAGCACGACGGCCTGTACGCCGCCGAGCACGACCCCAACGCCTTCTACCAGTGCTTCAACGGCCACACCTACGTGCAGAAGTGCAACACCAACCTCGTCTTCAAAGACAGCTGCAAGTGCTGTGACTGGAAATAACTACCCCCCCCGACAGCCTCCCACCGCAAAAACACAAAAACAAAAACAACTGGCCTCGTTTTCAACGACAACTGCAAGTGCTGTGACTGGAAGTAACTGCCCCCGACACCCCCCCCCCCCCCACACACCCCAAAAAACTAACAAAAAATAATAATAATAAAAATGTACCAAGAAAGAAATAACAAAGCTACTCTCTGGTAATCCCCACAGGGATTCACAGGTTTTGCCTGCCTGAAGTATCACCAGTCACCATCCGGATTGTTCTACTGGTTGTTACAAATGTACTCTGTGATTGGTGGACCTCTTCTGTTTTCTACCAGTGAGGTGACATCACTATTGACTCCTTAAAAAAGGGGAACAGAAGAACGCCACCAGATATTACTGTCCATCATTCCGTTTTCTCTGTACTAACCATAAGGGTTCACTATAGCAGGCGACTCCAGGCAGGATCTGGGTCGATTCTGGTCCAAAGTCGGCACTGTCGGGCCAGAATCAGGCACAGGTCCGGCACAGAGTTGGTTTGCCATCTGTGCTCCACCTATAATACCTCAGTGAAAAGAAGAAACGAGAGGAGAAGAAAGGAGGAAGAGGACTAGAAGTAAAACTAAAGAAGGAAGTTAAGCTATGTGAAATGGAAAACTAAAGAACATAAGAACATTTCCTTCTGTATTTCTGTCATGCACGGAGAAAGGAATTGTTTTTGATTTTTTATAGATTGTCTAGGCTGTATCCATCTTCTGTGTTTGTACCTGTTTGTTTGTTCTTGAATCGGATTTACTGGTTCAAAGGCCCAAGCTGTAAATAACATAAACATAAATAAAAAAGTATGGACAATTTGGGTTATACTGTACGTTTTAGAAAAATGATTCACATATTGAGACGATACTGTAAAGCGTTTTAGAAAAATGATTCACTATGAACGATTATGCAAACGAAATGAAAACGAACACAAACACGCACATACACACACACACACACACAGATACTTGATAAATTCAGTCCCTTTTGTGTCATAGATACTTTTAGGGAATGATCGACTCTTAGCACATTATTGTTAGGTTTTCAGACTTTTACATTTAAAAAAAAAAAAGGTCCATCATCTTTAAGGACACTCCAATTCAGGGGCGCAGGAAGATGTTTTGAGGGGGTGCAGCTGACGGAAATGCTAAATCGTGTCGTCCCTATTTAAATATTAGTTGCTTTAACAGTATTTGTAGAACTAACATGGAGGGGCTATATATATTACACAACACTTTAGCTGTCATTGACAAATGTGGTTTGTGATGATGTAAGTATTGATTTTTTTAACCGCACTGTACATAATTTCTACATCCTTTTGATGATTATAGACATCTGATGTAGTTTCATGAACTAGTCTAGACAAGCTAGACAAGCTTCTGTAATACCCCACACCAAGTTCATGACTTTCTTTTTTCCTGGTCGCATATAAAAGTCTTATTGTAATTTTTCAACAATGAATCACAAGTATGAGGATGCTGAATCTCTGTTAAAGGGACCCCCCCTCCCCAACATTGCCTTGAAATTTTATTGTCAGGGAAATGTCCAGTTAGTAGCGTGAAAAGCAGTTTCTTCTATGGCGATACATGGCTTGATTAAGCTTAACATTTTATACTACCTATGAAATACTTGGGTTGCAGGAATCCAACTGTTATATTTGTCCAGTTGCTCCACCCATTTTAACAACACCGGAGTTTGTTTTTTGGTTTTGTTTTTTAACCACTTTTTTAACCCTTATTCTTGGCCAATATCTTTTTATTTTTATCCGACAGCCCTGCACAATGTTTATGTGGTATGTTTTAATGCTTTATGTGTTGTAAAGTATCGCCACATTCCCGTTCTCAGGCTGCAACCAGGCCTTGGCCCCGACTGAAGCTTTAACATAATTACTAGTGGCTAATTGTTTCTTATGTTGTAGGCTTGTGGTTCATCAGCTTTAGGAATCCCTCAAAACATTCTGGAACTTAGGGCAGAGGTGTTACTAGGATTTCATCTTATTTGGTTATTTGGATTATTTGGGTGGGCAACAACAAAAATGTTGCTTTTCCTAAGTAAGGTATGTAAACAAGGGCATAGTTTAATTTTGAGAAGGGAGGGGTGGGGGGCGGGGTCAAAAGGAATACAATTACAGCTTCCAATTTTTGTAGGGGGGTCTGGGGCCATTACCTTGTGAAAAAGAAAAAAAATAGTTAAACTCTGTAACACTAACCAAATATCTCATTTGGTACTGTCACGCCGATTTTGATCCGGGCTGCAAAAACGATGCAATGACATTCTAAAGCAGCTAAAGCAGTACCCATAGCCAAATATACATAGACGCCGCGTTGGCCACTGGATCGTACGTCAACGTCGCCGCCATGTTGGTCCAGGCAAAACTGGGCTGTAAACAAAAATAAGCGTACGGGGGAGCTGCGGTTTTTCTGGATAAAAAGCACTATAACGTTTACATTTCTCAACCGATTTCAATGAGTCGTTTTTATATTCAAGGGTTTATGATCTACGTGGAGAAAAAAAAAAAAAGTTTTATCTCCAGTTACTTAGAATCTCGATATTTAGAGTATAATCGCTGCTAGATGCTCAAGAGAGGAGTGTGTATCAACGCTAGGTTTACATTAAGTGAATTACTTACGTGGTGGAAAATAATTCATTGTCATAAGGAATTGCAGTTAATTTTAACCTGGCAAGCTGGCTAGAAAGTAATACATGCATTATAACATTTAGATGCTGATTCTGAAACGTTTTTCATTAGAACATGCTTGTTTTTTTCCCACTGCTTTCTAGATAACTTGAGTAGGATTGTAAGCATCGAATAACCTTGATTGCAAGGCTCACTTTGCTTGTTAGCTACCTACCAATGTTTTCTTGCAAGTCGTGTTTTGATTTTGAACAAATTAAACTGAACATAACCACAATAATTTTAACCTGGCAAGCTGAAGTATCTCATAAAGCTCAAACATATTTAGTCTTCACAGCATTTTTTGTTCTTTATTTTATCAAGGAAGTGTTATAATGCTTTATTTCATTCATGGAATTGGGAAAGTTATTTTTTTTTAGTAATGTGAAACTTTCCAGGAAAAACTACTGAATATAAATCACATTCTTCCCCTCTACTTGTATTGCAGCGTGATGAACTTGATAGTTCATTGTATACGTGACAGAAGGGGATGATGGGGGTTGGGGGATGGTGGGTGAGGGGGGGGGTGCCAGCAGTAATTTCATCAGCTGAACGGGTTGATGTGCATCCAAAACCACAACCGTGTATGCTTGTGACCGTGACCTGTGACTTCAAAGCATTGGCTGTAACCGGTGCTGTCCATGGTTATGACATCGAAAGGCAACATTTGTACTGAAAAACGTCTTCCCCATTCCACCCCAGAACTGCCATTAATACCCGGTCCGTGAAATGGCAAGCGATGTACTCTGCCTTTTTATCCTGAGCTTCCAGGTCAGGTGTAAAAACAGGCCTTTATAAAGGTGAAAATGACACAGGTTACTGTTCAAAATAAAGGAGAGGTGTCCCTCTAAAGTTGGCAAAAACGACCAGCTCACGCTCCAGATTTACATTTACAGTCAGCTGATTCACCCGCTTTGCCTGGCGACTCAATCAATCAGATTTTTCCGTGCCAACATCACCCCAGCTGCCTCTTCCCACGAAAAATCAGCTGGCTCAGCGGTCTTAAGCCACCGAAGCGCCTACCAAGCATGCCATGACCACCAAGTCACTTCCTCCAGGCATGGTAGATCTCCAAAAAAAGGACCCAGCTGTAAGTGTGCTGGGCTGGTTAACTGCTTGTTATATACCCTGTGTGGAAGCCCCCTGCGTTCAATAGACTTAATATGCTTCATTTACTCATCCCTTTCCACTTAAATTCTTTTGTTGGCAGTTACCTGTAGTAACTTCCATCAGATATCAAACCCTTTTTTTTTTTTTTGCCGGATCAAAGGTCAATTTCGGGTGTCCTTCGCTCGGTATTAAAAGAACACTCTGCTCCCTGGCAACAGCCCCCCTGGAGGCTTTCCAAAATAGGAGTTTAATGATCCTGCCCCCCCCCCCCCGTTTTCCTCCCTGGTTGGCTTGTTAACCCCCTGGGTGAAGCATTCTGTCAAAGATCATGCGTCCTCAATCAAGATCTACCACAATAACGCTGATGTTCTGCTCTTATCTTATCAAAGAATAATAGCGTTTATTAGGCCACAGGTTTTTTTTTTTTTTTCTTTCTCCCCCCACCCCACCCCACCAGCCATGTCCGTGTTGACCCAGAGTGCAGCGCTATATAAGGCAGAACAGAGCCATCGTTCGTGGTCTCAGAAAACCAAAGGACCCAGGGTAAGAGGACGACCGCGTTCCCCCCCGATTTTCGGGCGAGGTTTTTGAACACACTCCTGCTCCGATGTCTTCCACTGATAATCCGTTTGCGGATTAGGATCGGACGGGTGGGAAGGACTGGAACGCTCGCGAGAGTGTTCTAGAACCATGGGCATTCTTTCGTTTGATCAAAGAAACAAACAAACAAACAAACAAACAAACAAAAAAAAACTTTGTAACTCTAGGATGAAGTGAAAGTCTCTAATGTAAATGTTGCAAAAGCCAGTTGGCCTTTGCACGTTTGTTCTGTGCACCCTCTGTGTTCAGTGGGATCGGATCCTGTTTTTTTTTTTTTCAGTCTGTTAACCACTCGAGCATGTGCGTTTATTTGGTTCTTGTTTTTTTGGGGTTTTTTTTTTTGCTTTAGCCAGCCATTGGGGAAGAGGGACAGTGTAGGAGGCGGCCAGGGGCCGGAGCAGGAGGGCGAGTCAGGGCACTGAGACTCTGTTTCCTCTTTCTGTCAGGTACAAAAGCAGGAGCGCGTGGCTGAGCAGCGGTGACCTCATCATGACCAAGCTTACTCTCCTCGCAGGTAGGGCTCCCGCAACAGCGCAGACAGAAAATCTGCGTCTTTATTGTGACATTTCCTTTTTCGCTGACCTAATTATCTTGACTTTTTTTCCTTTCAGGCCTTTGCCTGGTGATGTGCCAGATGGGTGAGTTACAGTATATGATTTTTTTTACTAATTTTTGCATTTTATTTATGTAAAATAAATAAAATGGGTGGCAGTGTTATATAATGGGTAAGGAACTTGCATGGTCTTGTATGGTAACCTAGAAGTCACAGGTTCAATACCCGGGTTAGACACTGCTGTTGTAACCTTGAGCAAGGTACATAACCTGCATTGCTTCAGTATACGTCCAGCTGTATAAATGGATGCAGTGTAAATGCTGGGTAAAAAGTTGTGTAAGTCACTGGGGATGAAAGCGTCCGTTAAATGCCTGTGATGCAATGTAAAAAGAAACAAGGTGACTGTTCCAGCATCTTGTAAACTGACCAGGCGTGCCCTACCTGTCCAGGCACCGCCATGGACATGATCTGCTACTTCACCAACTGGTCCCAGTACCGACCCGGGACGGGGAAGTACATGCCGGCCAACGTGGACCCGTTCCTGTGCACCCACCTGATCTACGCCTTCTCCATCGTCAACTACGCCAACGAGCTGGTGACCTACGAGTGGAACGACGAGGCCCTCTACAAGGACTTCAACGCCCTGAAGACCAAGTATGTGAAGCGTGTCGGAAGCATTCCTTAATTTTTCTTTTTTTAAAAAAAATTTTTTTTTTTTTAACTGTGGTTCAAATTTTTCATTGGAACCATCGGGGACATTTGAGGCATGGCTTTACTAATCTTGGAAAAATAATGAGTGAGTGAGTGAGTGAGTGAGATGCCATGGCAATATTTACATATGTATTTCTTGCTAATAACGCAACCTGAATTTGAAAGAGAGAGAGAAAGAGAGAGTGTGTGTGTGTGTGTGTGTGTGCGCGTGCGTGTGCGTGCAAAGCTTCAGTAATATAAAAACAGGACTGAGATACACTTAACTAACTTTGGTGTAAGCCCTGATGGGGAATGTTTGTGCAAAAGATTTTCACGTGCACACACACGCATCGTCTACAGCTTGCCTGTGAACCATAGTTGAGGCGGTATGATTGCTTCTTTGGCCACTTAATTATCTTCACATTCTCCTGTTTTACGCTGTCAGGCACATGGTGTGAACTGCTGAAGTTTTGAAACCTTATCCTGCGGTCTTTTCCTTCCCCATTCCTTTCCTGCAGAAACCCCAGCCTAAAGACACTCCTGGCCGTTGGCGGGTGGAACTTCGGAACAAGCCAGTGAGTTCTATCATTCCGTGCCATCATATAACGCTGATCACAACCAAACATGGAAATGCAGGGGTTATAATATACATACAGGACTCCAGAACTGGTAATAATACTACTACCTCATAATAATACAGGGAACTAAAGGATCCCAGGGATTTAAGGAGGACTCTTGTGTACTCATTCCTGTCAATGTTGTGGTAGTTGCAGCCAGTTGCATAATTTCAATTTTGAAGGGGGGGGGGTTCACGAGTGTGGGTGGGGGGTGAATGGGGGTTTGCCGTTCCTCCCCCAGGAAAATTTTGCTATTAAGGAAGTAGATTCTGCATTTCAGTAGCCTCTGAGAGGCGAGATGACTAGATTAGATAAAAATAACAGATAAAATAAGATACAGGCTACTGTATATCTTAAACCTGCCACATGTTTGTTAAGCTAAACTTTCACCTTTTCTTCATTATATGTCCCTCCTGTACATTACGCCTATGGTTGCAGCTATTTTCAACGCTGTAAATTCTGAATAGCTTCATGTCTTATTTAAACTGATGTTTAATGCAATGACATCAGAATTTAGACATGCTTCCATTATTTGTTTTTTGTCAGCCACAGCGCTGTAGCTAGGAGTGGGTCTTAATTGAAGGTCTTATATAGTTGAGTATGAACCTCAGCTATTGGGTGGGCTTCTTTAGAGAGTCTTGAAGCAAACAGTTTTGGAGAAACGCCTCATCTGATTACCTCCCCCCCGCCCCCCAGGTTCACCATCATGGTGTCCTCAGCAGCCAACAGGCAGACGTTCATCCAGTCCTCCATCAAGTTCCTGCGGACGCACGGCTTCGACGGGCTGGACCTGGACTGGGAGTACCCCGGAGCTCGAGGGAGCCCCCCAGAGGACAAGCAGAGGTTCACGCTGCTGTGCAAGGTGAGGAAGACTGCGGAGGGCCTTCGTCACGCCTGCTCCCCGGCTCAGTGGGGCCAGTAACATTGGACCCAATCCACCTGATCCCAGATCAGTGTCCAGGCTGTTTTGTAAATGGTTGGGGCTGAGATTTTGATGGGCATAAACTGACACTAGAGCAGGGGTCTTGACACTAATTCAGAGTTGAGAAAACAAGGGCTGTATCAGTTTGTTTTTCACGCCAACCTCTGGCCTTAATTACTTAATCGTGCCACCTAACATTTGAACTACATTTATTGATAAGCGCATCAATGACAGCCGAAGACTGTTCTTGTGTTTCTCTGAGATCCAATCTACCTGAATGAACCCGTGTTGGGGCATACAGCCAATTAGCTCATTTAGCCAGGGTAACTGGTGGAAAGGAACACTTGAAAACACACCAGCACTCCAGGACTGAAATTGCCCAGCCCTGACCGATCTGTGTACTCTAACCCCCTCGTGTGGTTATCCGTGGAATTGCAGGAGCTGTTAGCGGCCTATGAGGCGGAGGGAACGGCAACGGGGCGCCCGAGGCTGATGCTCACCGCCGCAGTGGCTGCTGGGAAGGCGACCATCGACGCCGGTTACGAAATCGCCGAGATCTCCAAGTGAGTCCGGACTTTTGGAAGGCTGTCATGCCAGCCCGTAAACCTTAGAGAGCATGTTGTGAAAATTCCAGAGAAATTAATATTTATCTATATTAAGTTCTGGTTATCTGCCGACAGATAACTTCTTTCCTGGAGCATTATTAGATATTACTTCACAAGGTGCAAGGTTCAAGTACTTCTAAGATTGCGACGCAGAATTACAAGATACCGAATTTTTTAAAAAGTCATTGTGCATGCTTCCTGGAAACGGACAGTTCACACTCAGGAGTGGTCGGAGTCAGGTGTCCCCTTTCAGGGGTTGGTTAGGGACACGGGTTGAGAGAAACTCAGGTGAGGCACTTCCTGGAATGGTGAGCTTGTAGCAGGTGTTGAGAGAAGCCAACTCATCTCTTTCAGATGTTCTCCACATGGGGTCCTGTTGTAGTTGCCGAACACACTTTTTCCCTCTTGCAAGGTTAAGTCAGGGAATTTCGAGACACTTCCCTGGAAGTCTTTTTTTCTAGGGATACTGACAAGTTCTGTTTGCATGTACAGCGTGGAAACAGAGTTGGTTTAAGAAGTGATAACAAAGATGGTAATGTTCCTTCACGAGAGACAATATGTTCTTCAGAAAATACAAACATACTCTCACTTCTATTACTTAAATATTTATTTTGTATTCCAATATTTGATTAATTTAATTTTGTACATTGAGATGAAATAATCTTGTACATGTTTCGGTTTTAGTAGAGATTCAATTACAGGTCATTGAGTTAGAAACGGAGCATTTATGAGTACGGAACAAGGGGTACATTTTAAGACGTAGGAGTGAACTTTTTGAGGAACATTGAGGGGTTCTGAAGGTGCTGAATCCATTTCAGATACCTGGACTTCATCAACGTGATGACCTACGACTTCAACGGCGCCTGGCAGAGCTTCACCGGGCACAACAGCCCCCTGTACCGTGGGGCCCAGGAGCAAGGAGAGCTCATCTACTTCAACACCGTAAGCAGCTCTGAACCGCCCTTACCGCTAACCGTGCACTGCAGGTGCACTTACCGCTAACCGTGCGCTGCAGGTGCACTTACCGCTAACCATGCGCTGCAGGTGCACTTACCGCTAACCGTGCACTGCTGGTGCACTTACCGCTAACCGTGCGCTGCAGGTGCACTTACCGCTAACCGTGCGCTGCAGGTGCACTTACCGCTAGTCATTCACTGCAGGTGCACTTACCGCTAACCATGCACTGCAGGTGCACGTACCGCTAACCGTGCACTGCAGGTGCACTTACCGCTAGTCATTCACTGCAGGTGCACTTACCGCTAGTCATTCACTGCAGGTGCACTTACCGCTAGTCATTCACTGCAGGTGCACTTACCGCTAGTCATTCACTGCAGGTGCACTTACCGCTAGTCATTCACTGCAGGTGCACTTACCGCTAGTCATTCACTGCAGGTGCACTTACCACTAGTCATACACTGCAGGCAATCTACTGTGTATGATGCTCTGCTATGACACTGCACTGCACTTGACAGGGTCATAATCAATATTTTTGCCCCTTCTTCCTTTCTCTCCCTCACCATAACCCTCTCTCCTTTCTCCCCATCTGCCTCCCTTGTCCCTCTCTTCCAAATTCCCCTTTCCTCTCCCCCACCCTCTCTCTCTCTCTCTCTCTCTCCCCCACATCCATCCCTTCTCCATCACTCTCTCACCCTCTCTACCTCACCTCCTTACCCCCTTTCCCTAACCCTCTCTCCCTCTCCATCACCCTCTAACCCTCTCTCCCTCTGTCCCTCCTTTCTCCTCTCCCCTCTCCCTCCTCTCCCCTCCCCTCTCCACCTCACCTCCTTGCCCCCTTTCCCTAACCCTCTCTCCCTCTCCATCACCCTCTTACCCCCTCTCCCTCTCTGTCCCTCCTTTCTCCTCCCCCTCACTCCTCTCCCTCCCTCCCTCCCTCCCCCTCTCTCTCTCTCTCTCAGGACTATGCCATGACGTACTGGCGGGACCAGGGTGCGCCGGTCGAGAAGCTGAGGATGGGATTCGCCACGTACGGCCGCACCTTCCGCCTGACGTCCCGGGACACCGGCGTGGGCGCCTCCGCGAGCGGCCCGGCGTCCGCCGGCACCTACACCCGGGAGGCCGGCTTCTGGTCCTACTACGAGGTGAGGGTCCCGCCCGTCAGGATCCCCCCTCCCTGCCCCCTGACCAAATCAGGACCCCCACCGTCCCCCCCCTTCCTCCCACTAAAACCCCCCGAATCGTAACTGTGTTTCCAAAGCAGTTGGATACAATACAATGCTGCTATACATAAAAAGGACAATAGGACATAGAACAGGAGCACACGCCTACACAGATTTACGGAAACAACACGCCAGCAGTATTGACCTCTTTCCCTCCCTCTCTCTCTCTCTCTTCATCCTGCTCTCCGTCCATCTCTCCCTCTCTCGCTCTCAGATTTGCACCTTCCTCCAAGGAACCACCGTGCAGTGGATTCAGGACCAGAAGGTTCCGTACGCTGCCAAAGCCAACGAGTGGGTCGGCTTCGACACGCAGGAGAGCTACGAGACCAAGGTACCGCGCGGCCCGTTTCGTCTGGGGAACGTTTGGTTAAGAACATTCTGATCACATGCTTGCGATCTCACACCTTAAAGAGCTAAAAACCCATCTCTGAAAAGGCTAAAGGTCCTTTACCCCTTTGAAGAGTAGGTTCCGAGAACATTTTTCCTCCCCAAAGTCAGTGTTCTAGAACTCCATTGCTTTCACTTGTGTTCAAAGTCAGTGTTCTAGAGTTCTTGCTTTCAGCTGCCAGTAGTGATTGTGACATCAGCATTAGAATGTTCAGTTAAGGGCATTCTAATCACACACATGTGATCTCACTCCTTAAAGGGCTAATGGCCTTGCTTCTTCTCCTCTCTCCCGCCCCTCTCACTGTAGGTGCGCTACCTGAAAGATAAGAAGTTTGGAGGGGCCTTTGTCTGGGCTCTGGACCTGGATGATTTCACCGGGCAGTTCTGCGGGCAGGGGACACACCCTCTCATGGGCCACCTGCACAAGCTGCTCAATATCGGTGAGATTTCACATTTTTAATGATTAACTGCTTTTCATTAGCTACATTCTGGCATAAAGCCCTAAAATCTACTAAAGTGAGAGGAGTCAATTCACTTGAAAAGCATAACTTCATAAACTCGTTTTTCAGATCTCAGAGAAGAGTATTTTATTATATTTTATTTTATTTATTTGACAGGGACAGTTGTCTGTCCCAGAATTAGCCATCAAGCTAAATTTCATCCGTTGTGCCTGGGCAGGCAAACAGTAAGAGACAGGAGAGTAACGTGCATCTTGTTTCTAGAACTGCCGCCACTGCCTCCCACCACCACCCTCCCCCCGGGAGCGACAACCACAACCAAAGCCACGCCTCCCACCACCACGACAACCACCACCACCTCGACGGCGCCCCCTGGCAGCGGCTTCTGCTCCGGCAAGCCCGACGGGTTGTACCCGGTCCAGACCAACCGCAACGCGTTCTACCAGTGCGCCCACGGCAGAACCTGGGTCCAGAACTGCAGCCCCGGCACGGTCTTCAGCGACCAATGCAAGTGCTGCACGTGGCCTTAGAACCGGAACCGGACCCGGACCCGGACCCGGAGCGGACCGGACCCGGACCACGGTTGCTGTCGATGCCTGAATGTCTATTACAGTAGAAAAAAAAAAACCATCACTAAATACACATTAGGACAGCCAGCTCCTCAAGTCTCAGTTTCTGAATCATTATTTACATTGCAGGTGCTTAACGAGGTGCTTTAACGAGAGTAACGAGCCTAACTTTTTTTTTTGCGTTCGCGCATTCAGTAGCGTCCATTCATATAACTGGATATATGCGGAGGGAATTCGGGTTGTACAGCTTGCTCAGGTGTACAACAGCAGTGTCCTACCTACCAATCAAACCCGCAACATTCAGGTCACATGTTCAGTTCCCTAACCATTATATAACACTGCCCCCCCCACCCCCCTTACACCCTTGTGGTTAAAAAAAATTTTCATAAAGTAACATAAACATAGATTTTTTTTAATGCAGAAAGGAAACAAATGAAAATGAACTTTTTGATGGTAGGTTAGCGCCACCATGTGGCCCAGAAATAGTACAACACTGAGTCACGGCCATAGCCTATCACAATTATCTGGGAACGTGAATGATGGCTCTACCAGAGGTGTTGAAGTTCATAGTGAGATATGTATTTGGCACAAATAATTTGATAAACTTAGGCAAAAGGGCTCGTCTCTTGAAACTGTATTTCGGGCTATTTAATATTCGTTAATATTCATTTAATATTCATTTAATTCATTTAATATTCTTTGAGAATATGTATCAATATTTCATACAAATAGCTAAAGGTTTCACGCATTTAGCAAACGCATGGAATGTTACCAAATGTATGCAATATTTCTTACATTTATTACATGTTCAAAAAAAAAAAAGCCGTCAGGTATATAGTATTACAGTCACTTCAGTTATACAAAAATCACAAAATATTTGCCAGTTACAGAACAATGACATTGTGGTATGTCTGTACAATCTGATATACTAGAGATTACTCACTAGTCGATATTTGTAATGTTGACTGTCAGTCAGTTCGGTCAGAAATCCAATTTACTCAGTTCTCCATCTACCTGCTGCAGCGAGTGCTCTGTTGTCAGTCATTCCGAGTTTGGTGGTTGCTTTAAGCGATGAATTGTCATCGTAAACGGCACAAAGCCTTATTTATTCATGCACTGTCGTACAGTTATATGCTCATATACATCAATAAAAAATGCTGTATACCTCACTGCTTTGTAGCTGTGATGTTGGGTCACGTATGGGGGTAACATACACACGCACATGGACGTACACACACACACACACACACACACACCAATATTCCCAATACCTGGTACTAATACACTCACGTACGCACGCACAGGTTCCCAAATACCTGATGCACAAACACACACACACACACACACACACACACTGGCATTTAGCATACACTCTAATCCAGAGAGAATTTCAGTTCAAACACAAGTGCAAATATCAGGGATCAAAGTGCAGTAATTCCCCATGGGGGGGGCGGGGGGGGGGGGGGTAGTATAATCCCACAAGAGACTGCAAGAGAAAGAAGTTCAGACTCAGTCGACAACTTGTCAACGACAACTACACTACTGAACATTAAACTAAACTACACAAACAAGAACAAAACTACTTTTATTGAGCCGCTAAATCACAGCTTAAATCGCCTCAGTTTAAGTTAATCGTGCACATCAATTCATCTTTCACTCACGTGCATAATGCTAATGCTCGAAATGTAACTCACAGACTGCATAGCAGATATACTGCCTAAAGACTATCAAGATGAAGGCTTCTATGATAGCCCAGCCACTGTGTGTGTGCTGTGTCAGTTTTACATTTGGCACTAGCACTGTAATCAGGCCTGGCAAGCAGGTGACGAGATGGGAAAGGATTTCTGCCTTAAATAACATTAAAAAAAGAGATAGAAATAAATTTCAAGGAATGTGTGGGAAAGAAAAAAAAAAACATAGGGAGAAAAAAAAGAAAGAGACATTAACCTGGTAGTCAGAGCTCTATAATTATGGAATTCTGCCACTCCGTCGTCTCTATGGCAACGGGGGCAAAGGTACGTGGCGTTCCATTGTTGGATAATTGCGTTCCGCGCGGTCCTTTTGTTATTGTTGTCCGTCCGGCTTTCACTTCCTGCTGTTCCTCTCAGAGGCGCAGGCAGGCAGGCAGGACGGGGGGATTAACGGGGTGATGCATCGCATTAAAATTCACACGCCCTCACGCCCACGGGCTGCGCGTATCACTGAAGCGAGACGGAGACAGAAAAAAATGCAGGTTTTTACGAGTCTTAAGGGACGGAAAATACCTGCTCAGACTTAAAAGAGATAAAATAAAATAAAAACATTGAATCATTCTCCCTTCGTATTCAGAACGTGATAATCCAGACGACTTCTCCGTTTCCTAAAGCCGGGTAGTACTTTTTGAAGGTGTCACATGGGCAAGAAAGAGGGAAAACCAACATGCATAAGCCCAGCTACCCAGGGGACAGGGAAAAAAGGGGGCTTACCCAGGAAAAGCCTACCGAAAGGGTGTGAGCCATAAATCTGAATTAGGGCGTCCCTGCTTAAGTCTATGAAATTAGGTTATATTTGTGCCACCACATGAGTGTTCCAGTGCTTTATTCAGCTAATATCCCCCTTCAAAATGGTTGCTGGGGCAAGGACATTCTTACCATGTCAAATCGGTAGTGTAGTATAAGAGTTAGGGAACTGGACTTGTAACCTAAGAGTTGCGTGTTTGATTCCCAGGTAGGACACTGCCATCGTACCTTTGAGCAAAGTACTTAACCCGCATTGCTTCAGTATATAGCCGGCTGTGCAAACTGGTACTATGTAAAAAACATTTTTTTAAAAAGGTGTGAAAATTGTGTAAGTCGCTCCGGATAAGGGCGTCTGTTAAATGCATGCGATGTAATGTAAATCATTTGTCACTATCCGGTGTTGGGACACCTCTCGTAAAGCTGCTGGTGACACGTTGGGCTCCTCTCATCTCTGGCATGAAGCCCGGGATTTGGGGGGGGGGGGGGGGGGGGGATTTTCTCTGGAGGATACATAATGGAAATTACTGTCAGGTAACTCATTTAAATATGAGCCAACTGAGATATGGGACAATTGTTCTCTCCCTCTCCACCTCAGCTGATTAGCGTTTGGGTGAGAAGCTGGCTGCCATGCATCACCCGGGTGGGTGCAGCACACTGGAGGCGGTAGGTGAGGAGAGTTCTCCCTCATCACTGTAAAGCACTTTGAGCGTGAAAAAGTGCTATATAAATGCATTCATTCATGTGAAAAGGGGGTGAAATGCGGGGGGGGGGGGGTCCCTGAAATCAGGACAGCCCGGTCACGTTGGGCGTCAGGCTACAATTTTCACTGTTACTCCTGGACCGTAAACCGCAAACCTACGGTATCTGCTCTCCACCAGCAATTATCTTTTATATCCTTTTATTCAACACCAGGAAGCTCCATTGAGAAGGAAATCTCTTTTTCATGGAGGGGACCTGACACAAACACACAGTAGCAAGACGAGACAAGATGAGACCTTTGTTTACGTTGGACGACTACACCTGAGCTTTCCCCGTTCCCACACTCCACAGGTTTCTCAAACTCCCTAGCCCCTTATGGCCATTATTATTATTGTTGTAATTAATTTTAGTGCCTATTATTTCATATTAGGATGGCACAGTGATGCAGTGTATAGCACCATCACCTCACAGCAAGAAGAACCATGGTACGGTACTAACCCCAGATAGGGCCTTTCTGTGTGGAGTCTGCACGTTTCAGTGGCATAGGTTTCGTTTGAACATTGGGGGGCGGACACATTAAGCAGGGGGTCTGGGGGTCCTCCCCCAGGAAATTTTGAGTGTCAATCACTTCATTTCCTGCATTCTGGTGAATTTTTATGCACCAATTTGTGCCTTTTCTGCATCAATTTACAGTGGAAATGCTTCTTTCATGTTTTTATTGGGGGGAACGTATGCACGTTATAAATATTGAGGGGGACGTATCCCCTGTGTCTCCCCGAAATCTACGCCTATGGCATGTTCTCCCCCGTGCCAGCATGAGTTTCATCTGGGTACTACTACTCTGGTTTCCTCCCACAACCTAAAGATATGCAGTTCAGGCTACTTGGGTGGGGCATCCACAGGGCGTTGCTGCAAAGGAGCATGCATGCTCAGTCAACCTACCTGTATAAATAAAGATTACATTTTTTAAAAATGGGGGCAACTAATAACCTAGGGTGGTGGGCCCTCTTCTCACTTTGAGCACCTGTACCTGCGCAGCCCCGAAACTCCTGCTTGGGGCACTGCCCGCGACGAACAGACGGAGACCTTTTCAACTCCCCTCGGCACCTGGCCAGCTATTGTACTTATGGTTTCATGTCGCGAGGAATCGGGTACGGCTAAAGTGGGTCAGTGGAAACGAACTCGTATTGGTTCTTCAAGTGCTTATAAGCTTACAATGAAGCCACGCGTGCAGCCGACTGTACAAAACAAACAAAGGATCAAGACCGGTACTGTAGCAGATTGCCCTTCCCCAATCCATTGTTTTCACTGAAAGGAGACGGATTTTTTATATCCTGCGTGGTTGCCTACAGGGGCGCAAAGTGGTTGTTTTCTGCAACAGGTCACCTGAAATCATATCTGTGGGAGAACCGACGAGGCGATAAAATAACCCGATTAAAAGCAATTCACGGTGCAGATTCAACATTAGTTCCATCAGACAGAACGTCGCTTGACTCGCTACGAAACGGAACTGGCTAAATGGCGCAATTCGTGCTACGGTGTTGTTCAAGAATGAAAACGGCGTCTTGTGTGTAGGCTATTAGCGTGCGTGCTTAATCCCAGGTATTGTCGTCATTATGACTGCGATGCAGACAGGACAAAGCACTGCGCAAGACTGCACACCGACATACGTAACATTGTTCGGCACAAACTCTGCCAGATTGTTGGAAACACTAGAAAGTCAAGACGGTGTAGAAACGTGCCGAGTAGCCTAATGTTATGTTCCGTTACTGTAAACGGCTATTAACAACCATTTGATTTTACATTTCCGCCAGATGAACTAAATGAACAACCAAGAACGTTCTCTCTGTAACCATTAGGACAAGATCCAAGTCTTCGTTTTTGAGGGGAAAAAAAACACAAACTGCTTTCCTCGGAGAGGTAAGTTGATTGCAGCGTAAACGCGGCTTCAAGCTCCAGTGACCACTGAGGTGGTACAGTAGCCTACCCTCAAACGCTTCGGGTTTTAATCGATTTGATAACTGTTGGTAGCACAGCACGATTGCATTACACCTGCGTAGCGTAGCCTACGTATCGTTAACATTTTTTTGTCCGGTGGGAAATGTGCATCCACATTGACGTAATTACACACTGTGCATCACATATTGAATTTTGTGACCTCCGCAATTCTATGTAGTTCCGCCAGTTAACCATTAACGGCCTGTTAAGTTTTGGAAGCAGTGCATCTGAAGGAGGACGGAGGCAGCATTTAAACGTATATTCGAACACGCGGTTTGATTTTAAGCTTCGATTCCGGGGTCGGTTTTAATGCTTCGGTCAGGTACATTACAGACTGTTGAATAGCTACGCGGCATACAAACTCCCAAATGGTTGACAATTTTTTGAACGAGGAGCTTGTCCAGAACTTCAAGTTAACTGTTCTTCTTTACCGAAGCAGTTTGTTCGTGTTTTGTTACATTCCGTAATTTTAGACACTGCCACTTGCCACATTAAACAATTCTGTATTTTTAAAAATGTATTTTTTAACCGAAGCACCTGCAACGGGTGCACCGACTATTCGTCCTCTTGTTATTGTTAGTTGCTTTGGAAGCTCACATTTGGAAATGCTGTTTGTTGCGGCTCTTTTATAACTGATAAATCTGCTAATTGCCATGTAGGCCTACCTTAATGTGACTCACCAGTGTAGATGCCTTTGTAATTGGCACGTAGTTACTTCAAAGTGCGTTTCCTTGTGGTGTTTTTATTGTGTCCAATCCTGTTGTGCACGGGTCCTCAATCTTATCGAGAAAAGGCCGGTATGGATGCAGGCTTTTGTTTCAACCAAGCAGATGCACACCTGATTCTACTAATGAAGGTTCTTAGCAACTTCAGTGGTTGATTAGAATCAGGTGTGTAACTGCTTGGTTGGGACGAAAGCCTGCACGCACCGGCCCTTTCAGGATAAGATTAGCTAACGCAAGCTATACGAAGCGCTCTACTAAGATACAATGGGCACCATTCACCAAACCTCTTAAATAATTTTTACTTTTGTTCTTAAGAATGTTCCGACCAAAACCAATATGCGATTCGTGGCACATGTGCAGGTCTTTGTTTTTGTGCATATCCCTGGTGCACGAGATGATGAATGCTGACTGTTTGTAAATTTTATGCGTAATCTTATTCATGTGATTAGCCTGAGGAAACCGCCACGAGCAAATACAGATTTTTTTTTTTTTTAAATGATGAATGCCGGAATGTTCTTAGAAACGTTCTTACTCACAGTTTAGGATTAAATGTAATCATACACTTGTTTCATGAATGAGGTATTTCCAGCCCAATATATATATATATATATAGGGCTGAATACTATTCATCACTTATATATATATATATATATATAAGTGGCTGGAGATTCTCTGACTCCCCATGTCTTTGAGTGCTTGGCCCTGGCGGCCTGTTCGGCTCCTCACTCAGTCATGGTTCAGAAGCCATTCAGAGGATGTGTGTAGCGCTGTGGTTAGGCAGCTGTGCTTGTGAAAGGTTGCGGGTGTGATTCCCAGGTGGGGCACAAGCCACTGTACCCTTGAGCAAGCTACGGTACATCGGCTGAATAGCTTCAGCAAATGTCCCGCTGTATACATTTGTTGGGGATTGTTTGTAAAAAGGAATGTAATCTGTGTAAATTGTTCTGGTTCATGTGCCTCAACATTTGTTTGAGGGACAGGTTAGAACCAAGTTATTTTAAAGTATTATTCTTTTGTTTATACTGGTAAATTAAGACTCTCAGAAAAGAATTTCTTTCATCAGGCAAGTGTGTCGGCTAGTAAGCAAATCAGTGACTTGGGGTCTGATTTACTAAGAACTAGGCTATAGCATGTACGAAACCTTTTAGCAGACGCAAAACCAATAACAGTATCACTGATAGGTCACGGTGTTTTTTTTACACCAGTCCTTGTTTGTGTTTTTAGCTTTGCATGTGCTGAAACGTTTTGCATACGCTACAGGTCTTAGTTAATCTGATCCTTAGTGCGCTGGCGAGTTAGTGAATGATTCAGCCAGTGAGTGAGTGAGTGAGAGAGTGAGCTTGTTTGTGTGTCAGCTAAGGTGTGATTGATCACCAGCAGGTGAATAAAGACGAGTGAGTTAGTGTGCCTCCTTCTGAGTCAGTGGGTGAGCAGGGCGCTTGGGCGGCAGTGCGGTATAATGGGTAAGGAACTGCGCTTGTAACCGAAAGGTCGCAGGTTCGAGTCCCGGGTAAGGACACTGCCGTTGTACCCTTGAGCAAGGTACTTAACCTGCATTGCTTCAGTATATATCCAGCTGTATAAATGGATACAATGTAAAGTGATATGTAAAAAGTTGTGTAAGTCGCTCTGGATAAGAGCGTCTGCTAAATGCCTGTAATGTAATGTAATGTAATGTCTTGTAACCTGAAGGTCATAGGTTCGATTCCTGGGTAGGACACTGCCGTGGTAGCCTTGAGCAAGGTACTTAACCTGCATTGCTTCAGTATATATCCAGCTGTATAAGTGGATATAAGGTAAAATGTAAAATGCTATGTAAAAAAAAAAGTTGTGTAAGTCGCTCTGGATAAGAGCGTCTGCTAAATGCCTGTAATGATGTCATAGACTGAAATGGCGAGAGGGTCACATGACCACGTTAATATATGCGCACATGCTGCGTACACAGGAGGTGTGTGTGTGTGTGTGTGTGTGTGTGTGTGTGTGCAGTATCTGGAGCAGTGGCTGTTTGGAGGTACCTGTTGCATTCTCCCGGCTCCACAAAAGGGCTGCCGTGGTCTCCATGGCAACAGAGGGCTGGCTGTGTGCGCATGAGGCCCCCTTGTTTACTCTGAGGAGCAGTGAGGCCCAGCACTGTGGCCTTGTGTCTGCCGCATGGAGCACACACACACGCATACACACACGCATACATACACACGCACGCACGCACACACACACATGCACACGCACACACATACACTCATACACACACGCACACGCACACACACACACACGCATACACTCACACACACACACACACACATACACACACGCATATACACACATACGCACACACACGCATGCACACACACACACATATACACACACACACGTACATACGCACACATACATATATTCACATACTCCTACACACACATACATACACGCACACGCACACATACATGTACACACATACAGTGCTTTGCATGTGAGCGTGTACATGCGTGTACTACTGTATGTAGGGGTGGGGTAAGGGATAAACGGTCTGTGTCTTTACAGAAATAAAACCCTTCTCAGTGTGGGATTGTTTTACGCACACTGCACGACTTTTTAAATGGCATTTACATCGTATCCAGCCATTTATACAGCTGGATATACACTTACGCTATGCAGGTTAAGTGCCTTGCTCAAGGGTATAATGTCAGTGTCCTACCCGGGAATCGAATCTGCAACCCACTGGTCACAAGACCAACTCCGTACCCACTATTCTTCTTACTCCAGTTGGGTCTGTCTCCGCCCCCATTCAAACCCTCCCTGTCGTCTGGACCAATAGCGGTGCGGCAGCTCTCCCTGTGAGTCACAGCAGCGATGCCATTGGGCTGCTGGAGATGCTGGACGCCGGGCCTGCTTTCTCACACACGTCTGTGAGACGAAATGTACCGCCCAAGAACCCATCGCTTGTTCATACGTCTGAAAGGGCCAAACGTGTGTAAGGCTTCATCAGCTTCGTGGATCTTGTACTTGAGCGTCTTTGCTCAGAATGCTGTATAATGTACAAGAGCAAAAATTGACTACGTAATTTAGAGAGAACGGACACAAATCCTAATGCATATAGCTGGTCTTGTTTTTGTTTGTTTGTTCAGGCGGGAGAAATGTTTAGTAACTCGTGCCGTAGCCTCAGCCGTGTTTCCGTCGGAGAGCGCGCGCGGGCCGGATCACACACGCGTCACGTGTTCGTCTTTGTTCATTGTTGCCACACGCCACATGCCAGAGGCTGGCTTACGGTGTGTCATTAGTCACCCTGTTCACATGCCGTACGGGAACTGTTCGTTTATTTTGGGGAAGGGGGGGAATGTTCTTATCGCACCCTCCCTACCTGCCTATTTACGTTTTTCTTATTGTTTTGTTTTTTGAGTTTCGGTTTTGTACTTCCTGATGGTAGCCCATATAAATCAAGAACTATTTTTACCTGGTGGTGATGGGGAAATGTGTGAGGGGTTGGGCGGGGTGGGGGGTGTGAGGGGGGGGTGGGGCGGGGAAAGTGCTATCCCTGGAAAGAACAGGAAGTGGGAGAACAGGTTCTGTTTTTATCTTCTGAACTGAAGTTAACCCAATGCTGCCCATTGCTATTCGCTGCTCTGTAATGCCCAGCGGTCTGTTTTCTTTTTGCATGAACGCACGAAACGCTTTAATTAGTCTTTAGCTTTCTGTCTCATCCGCTCCATGCACACTGCTTAATGCTGATGTTAAAGGGACAGACAGACAGAGAGACTGATGGACATACAGATGGACAGAGACAGACTGACGGACGGACAGAGAGACAGACAGATGAACACACAGACAGATTCACAGAGAAGCAGACAGACTGATGGACTGACAGAGTGACAGACTGATGGACAGACAGACAGAAGGACGGACGGACAGAGAGACACAGACAGACGGACCAACAGACAGACTGATGGACAGAGAGGTAATCAGACAGACGGACTGAGAGGCAGACAGACAGACACTGACAAACGGACACCCAAGCTGTGCTTTGCGTCCCATGTGGATATTTATATACAAATTACATCAAAGTTAATATTGTTTCATTGATTATAATTTTGCTGCAATATTGTCAATATACATAGTAAATGCACAACCTTTAGGTTGTTCTGAGCATAAAATTAAATGAGTAGATAGATACAGTACATATATGAAACCTCCAATAACAATGAAAATATAATCATAATCATGTAATCATGATAGAAATATAGCCACTATTTTACTGATGGTGTAGATTTGCTTCCACAGCTTGAAAGCTCATTGGTTTCTTGGTGTCTTGTTCCTCTGCAGTGATGTAGCAGATTACTGCAACAGGTTATTTTTCTCATTCAGGATGTACTGTACGATCCAGAGGTGCGCAGAAACATAAGGCAAAGCACAGGTGTTCATCGTTTCTTTAATGCCATCTCATTGTTGAGCAGAAATGTAATGTTCTTGTTTGTCGTGCGCCAACACGTACGCGCTCATCCACGCCTCTGGTCTGCATAATAGACCCGAGTCACGTGACGCTTTATTTAACAATGGGCCCGAGCGGCATCCTGTTTTGAGAGCGCTTGTCGGCGCGCGGTCTTGTCTGCCAGCTCCCGATACTGTACTGTTTGCACTCTGGCAGGTTTGGTGACACTGCAAGTGTCGGCCTGCCCCACACTTAACGCGTTCAGGTGCAGTGATTATCCACAGCCGCGTTTAATGTGCGCGATCCCCTCTGCCAGTCCCCGACTGACAAGAGGGGTGGGTCTCCCCCCCCCCCCACCCCCCCCCCCCCCCCCCCTACCCCCCCCCCGTGAGCCCGGTTCGATCTGAGGTTTCTACCTGTCTGCTACTGGGAGTTTATCCTGGCCACTGTTGCTTTAGGTTTAGGCCAGAGTTGTCTGTGAAATGAGCTATATAAATGAATTTTGATTGATTGATTGATTGATTGATTGATTGATTGAATAATTTGATTGATTTATTGATTGATTGATTGATTGATTGATCGATCGATCGATCGATCGACTGATTGATTAAGAAAGGGGGCGGCACAGTGGTCCAGTGGGTAGCACTGTCCGCCTCACAGCAGGAAGGTCCTGGGCCTTTCTGTGTGGGGTTTGCATGGTCTCCCCGTGTCCACAGCCATTGAGCTGGAGGAGTCAACAGAAGCTTCCCTGTGCAGGTAGTTCTGGGAGCTCACAGAGGCACATTAGTACCCTGCCATGGAGATCGCCGTTTTCCGTCCGGACAACGCAAAGCACGCCGAGCAAAACAAGATGCTTTTAGTCCGCCAGCGCTGGGCAGTCTGTGCATTCGAATCATGCACGATAATCGCATTATACTATTGGCTGAGATGATGAACTGAGATGATGTACACAGTTAGTTCATCATCAGCTGTGTTTGATTTCCTGTCGAGCTGCAGGGAGGTGATGGGAGTTTTCAGAGCTTCATGTTGCCGTAGCAGCATGTCAGTTAAAGAATCCAATCAGACCCACTGAAATGAGTAGAGAGACTAACATTAGAGCAACAAGCTCAGACACGTTTTTAACTCTGAATATGTCTGTCTCTCTTCCTCCCTCCCTCGCTCTCTCCCTCCCTCTTTGTCCCTTACTTCCTCTCTCTCCCCCCCCTCCCTGCTTCCTTCCGTCCCTGGTGCAGAGAGTAGGAGCCAAACCCCTGTGCTCTTCGTCTCCACGGCAACAGCGAGATGACGGACGTGGTGGTGAAGCTGGAGGGGAGGCAGGGAGGAGATGAGGGTGGGGTCATACGGGCGGGGCCCCGGACGGGCTCGCCGTGCGATTGGCTCGTACAGCCGCCCGTCGAGCGGTCGGAAACTCCGTCGGGGGCGATGCGGGACACGCCCACACCGCCGGTAAGGTGCTGGATTTGAGGACGTTCCGTCCCCCGTCCCACCTCTGTCCCAGCTCTGTCCTGCCTGTCAGACCTACTGCTGCTGGGTTAGCCAATCAGGCAAGCCCAGCGGTGTGACATCACAGTTTGGGAACAAGTCTCATCATCAGGGGGGTGATTGCGGGTTCAAATCCCGTATGATGAAGGAATTTGCCTCCGCATGATTGTCATGATGCATAGTCTTGATTTCTTGTAATAAAACAGGTAAAAGGACACAAAAATCAATTTTGTCTGTGATGTTATATAGGCTATGTGATGTCCATGATGTTATATATAGATATAGATATGGTAAATTATGTAAAGGTTGATAATCATAAGGATTGTTTTTGCCAGCAGGATGATTCTGCAGTCAAGCAGGAGCCGGATGAGTCTCACAGGAGTCTGGAGAGATTGGACCAGCACCCCAACATCAGTGAGGGTGAGTCCCTGGGTTTACACACACACACACGCACGCACGCACACAGACGCACGCACAAACACACACTCAAACACAAACTCAATCTCATTTTAAAAAAAAATCAGGGTCCCCATTAACTGTTGCAGCAGCTACTCTTCCTGGTCCTCACAAAACATAAAAACAGCAAAGTGCAGAACAGTAATAAAAAAGACAATAAATTCAAAAAGTCATATACTGCAAATACTCCCAAAACCCAAAAAACCTCCAACCAACAATAAAATAACTCTACTGCGGTTGGGGGTGTGGCATCGCGGCTGACCCCCACGTGACCCCTCACCTCTCCCCCGGCATTCAGGAGGCGCAGAGAGCCTGGCGGAGAAGGAGCTGCAGGTGGTGCTGATGATCAGGCAGCTCTCCGGCCTGCGGGAGGCGCTGCTGGGCGCTCAGTCCGAGCACAAGAACATGGCCGCCCTCCTCATGGTCAAGCAGCAACAGCAGATGGAGCTGGCACAGCAGCAGCAGGAGCAGGTGAGTCCGGCCTGCCCAGCCAGCCACCTATCCACTGTATAGCATGTCAGTCACATCTATCAAGTGTACAGCATGTTAGTCACATCTATCCAGTGTATAGCATGTTAGTCACATCTATCCACTGTACAGCATGTTAGTCACATCTATCCACTGTACAGCATGTTAGTCACATCTATCCACTGTACAGCATGTTAGTCACATCTATCCACTGTACAGCATGTTAGTCACATCTATCCAGTGTATAGCATGTTAGTCACATCTATCCACTGTACAGCATGTTAGTCACATCTATCCACTGTACAGCATGTTAGTCACATCTATCAAGTGTACAGCATGTTAGTCACATCTATCAAGTGTACAGCATGTTAGTCACATCTATCAAGTGTATAGCATGTTAGTCACATCTATCAAGTGTACAGCATGTTAGTCACATCTATCCAGTGTATAGCATGTTAGTCACATCTATCCAGTGTACAGCATGTTAGTCACATCTATCCAGTGTACAGCATATTAGTCACATCTATCAAGTGTATAGCATGTTAGTCACATCAAACCGAAGTTAGAGCAGGTCACAGGCACATCTGTCCAGTATAAGAGCAGGTAATAATCACATCTATCCGGGGTACAGCAGGGCAGAATCATATCAGCCTAGTGTAGAGCAGTTGATCAATATCCGGTGTAGAGCACATAATTCCAGTTCTGTACAAAACAGGTGAGTTCTATCTGTCTAGTTTCGGTGTTGACAGTTGACAGTTGACCAAAATCTGTGAATTAATCCATGGATGCTTATTTGTCTGGGATGCAGATCACTAGGCAACAGCAACAGCTGATCCAGCAGCAGCAGAAGATCAACCTCTTGCAGCAGCACATCCAGGTAAGGCTTTATCACTGAGTTTAACACAGAATACGTCAGGCAGAGTATTTCTCTAAAAATTCACAAAAACAGAGGCAGGTATTTACAGAATCAGCTGTTAAAATACCTGTACTCTACCTGTAGAACCATAAAGTCAAAACAGCTTTACTAGTGACTCACTGCATCTGCTTCTGTATTCTTATTCTAGTAGTTGTAGCCATATTTTCTTGCTGTAATATCATAAGCTATATATCACATCACAGCACATAGTATTTCATGACGTGAATTGTCTTAGCCAGTTGGATTAGATTACACATGATCGTCCACGTCTGTAGAAGCGTGTCTTTAATGAAGAAACAGAATCCAGAACACAGTATTGTAAACTCTGTCGCTCAGGCATGGGTACCTCACACAGTGTGTTCTCTCACCTGTCGGACTGTCACAGCAGGTGAACATGCCCTTTGTGATGATTCCAGCCTTCCACCACAGCAGAGAGTCCCAAATGGGCCCGCCCCGCCAGCCAATCGGCTGCAAGCAAGGTGAGCATGGCAACAGCACGCAGAATTCCTGCCATTCAGCCGACGATGGTTTTAGACATTGTGTTCCTGTTCTTTCTTCCCGAGCACGCCGATTGTTTCATGAACTGAATGGAGCGCAGGGCTGCAAGGACACGTTCTTTCTTGTTCGCTCACGAGAAAGTTTGTGGTTTATTAAACACAATAAACGTCCTCGACTAGGGAGTGCAAGATAGGAACGCCGGCTCAGTATGGCTTTGTCTACTGCACAGCTACTACAAATGGGCAGCTATGGTAGATGATTGTTTTTCCACTTCCTTCTTCAAATCTTCACTGGAAACCGGGGGCCAATGTCTCTCCTGTAACAGTGTGCTCAGTGTGAACTTTCCTATGGAAAAGTGCTTAAAGGAAAGCTATGTTTGAAAGGGCAGAAAATCGGCCAAAGTTGAGCTTTAAATACGGTCACTGTAATCTACAGATGTGTCATTCGTTCACACGATACTGACATCTGTAACTGATGTGGTGTTTGTCAATGCAAAAAAAGAAAGTCTAAAGTGTAATTTAATCTAATTAACAGAAGCATATTGCATTCATTTTGAATAATTCGTTTTTGGTTGACTATGTCGTGCAAGATCTTTTCCTTCAGTTACGAGAAAAGTAATCTTGTAATCTTGTAATCTTGACCGAAAAGACATTGTTCAGAATGAATGCAATACGCTTCCGTAGTAATTTATTGCTTTCTGTGTTATTTTGCCCATGTATTGTTTTCACAGTGGAAAATCCCAGGGCCCTCTCCACTGGTCAGGTCACCCCCGTGAAGTCTAATGGTACAGTCCGCTCACAGGTAGCGTTTTGATGCAAGCAGCAAATGTCGGGCTGGTTGTTTCATGTACATATTTCATAGCTATAGAGCTACACACATTTAGGTGAATACTGTTAACCACTGGTCATTTGAGGATATTTTGCGTACCTTCGTAATATTCTCAGTTTAAGAAGTTTTGCGTGATATGGGCTGGCTTCAGATATACTAGACAAGTATTTTAATTATTTGTTTTGGGGGTTTTACTGTGGATTGTAAAAATTCTGATATTTTATTTTGATGGCTGTTTTAAGGTTACACTGGGAGGTATAGTGGATTTGATTGGATAAGAGACGGGCTGAGGAGCGGATTGGATGAGAGTTGGGCCGAGGAGCGGATTGGATGAGAGTTGGGCTGCGGAGCTGATTGGATGATTATTTAGAGCTGATTGGAAGAGAGTTGGATTACTTAGAGCTGATTGGATGTCACCCAGGGGGAAAGCCAGCCGCTGAACCTGACCTCCAAGCTCACAGGGCAGGAGCAGAGGAAGATGCCCCGCCCCCAAACCCTGGACTCTGCACACAGCCAACCACAGCCTGCACTGCACCTGGGTCAGTGTGCACACATGCATGCATGCACAGGCACGCACAAACACACACACGCACAGGCACGTGTACACACACACACACACACACACACGCACAAACACACCCACACACACGCACAGGCACACACACACACGTACACACTCATACTCACCAGGCCGCCCAACCGTTCGGTCCAATCGAACCCGTGTCTCTGTCCCTGTCCCGCAGGTGTCCAGTCGGAGGGCGGTATGGTGTCCCGGTCCCTTCAGGATGCCCAGGGGCTACTGAGGACCCACGGATTAGGGGGACAAGAGAGAGACCCCACCACACCAGCGGTGAGTTTGAGTTTTCAGACTACCCCACCTCTGTGTTCTGTCTGTATTGTGTGTGAACTGGTTTATGTGTCTGTATTGCGTGAACATTTTCTGTGCTGTGTCTGTACTGCGTGTAATGTGTCTGTACTGTGCTGTGTCTGTACTGTGTGTGTGCTGTGTTGTGTCTGTACTGCATGTACACTGTGCTGTGTCTGTACTGCGTTTACACTGTGCTGTGTCTACTGCGTGTACACTGTGCTGTGTCTGTACTGTGTGTGCGCGGTGTTGTGTCTGTACTGCGTGTGCGCAGTGCTGTGTCTGTACTGCGTGTGCGCAGTGTTGTGTCTGTACTGTGTGTACACTGTGCTGTGTCTACTGCGTGTGCGCGGTGTTGTGTCTGTACTGCGTGTGTGCAGTGTTGTGTCTGTACTGTGTGTGCGCGGTGTTGTGTCTGTACTGCGTGTGTGCAGTGTTGTGTCTGTACTGCGTGTGTGCAGTGTTGTGTCTGTACTGTGTGTGCGCGGTGTTGTGTCTGTACTGCGTGTGTGCAGTGTTGTGTCTGTACTGTGTGTGCGCAGTGTTGTGTCTGTACTGTGTGTGTGCAGTGTTGTATCTGTACTGTGTGTGCGCAGTGTTGTGTCTGTACTGTGTGTGTGCAGTGTTGTATCTGTACTGCGTGTGTGCAGTGTTGTGTCTGTACTGCGTGTGCGCAGTGTTGTGTCTGTACTGCGTGTGCACGGTGTTGTGTCTGTACTGCACGTACATTGTCTGTGTTGAGTCTGTGCTTCCTGTGTTCAGGAGGCGTCTGCCAGTGAGGAGCGGACCCACAGAAAGAGGAAAGCAGAGGCAGCCATGGAGGATCATCTCAGCAGCGACACGGAAGGTACAGCGTGACCCCCCCCCCAGTGCGGGACATCCTGAACACCACTAACATCCTGCTCAACACGTTACAGCAGTGACTGTATCTGATATTAGGTTTGACAGTGAATCATCATCTTCATCTTCCTCCCCCAGCCTTGTCCGCTGGGTGACAGATTTCATTACATTAACCACTCGGTCTGTGCTTTACTGGCTATGAACTCTCATAAACTTATGAACTCTTATAACCCTATGAACGGTTATAACCTTCACCTGTGTGCTCTCAGGCGGTTGTGACACGGATGTCTTTCTCTCCTCCCTCCAGTGGGGGCGCCGACGAGCGCAGCCCGACGGAGTTTCTCTGAAAGCTCCGCCCCCTCCTCCGAGCACATCAAGAGGCCGATGAACGCGTTCATGGTGTGGGCCAAAGGGGAGCGGCGGCGAATCCTGCAGACGTTTCCCAACATGCACAACTCCAGCATCAGCAAGATCCTGGGTGCGCTGCCGCCTGTGTGGATTTCCTGCGTATAAATAAATCAGTCAATCAAGCAGTCTTCGTTATTCAGGCTGCCATTTTCACCGCCCACACTCATAATCCATTAAAGCAGTTTTTATTTTTCATACCGCCATTCACACCCTTAAAATAATAAATAATCAATAAATAATTTATTTTATATCTCCTATTTACAGCCTACAAGCAGATAATCAATAAATCTTTGTATGCTGCCATACACACCGGCTGCATGTATAATTCATCCAGCTTTATCGGTCTGATTAAGATTCAGTCTGTGCAGGCAGTCGCTGTGCTAAGTAAAAACATAAATAAGCTAATGTGGTGTAAATGGCAGTTAGCCCATCATCCTGTGACTGAAAAATAGTGGGATACAAAGACTGAAGAGTCAGAGTGGCGATTAAAGACACTGAATGTAATGGATGATTATCCGCCTCCCCATTCCCTCTATTACAGCTTTTTGTTTATTTGTTTTGACGTTTTAGCCACCCCTGAACAATAATTGTTAAACTTAAAAAGCAAGGAAACAGTGTTGATTCTAAGGCTGCATAGCGTGGGTTCAATTACTTTTTTAAAAATGTATTTATTTAAAAACAGCCACTTGTAACTGTCTCGCTGGATCTCTGCTGCCCCCTGCAGGCAGCCACTGGAAGTCCATGTCTAACCAGGAGAAGCAGCCCTACTACGAGGAGCAGGCCCGGCTCAGCCGTCAGCACCTGGAGCGTTACCCTGACTACAAGTACAGGCCCCGCCCGAAGCGCACCTGCGCGCTGGAGGGGCGTCGGCCGCGTGCGGTGGAGAGCAACGCCGCCATGAAGAGCCCTCACCTGGAACCGCGCCACACTCTTTCCCCCAGGTGAGTCTGGAGGTGGGCGTGGCCCGGAAGGGAGGTTAATTTGGGTTGATTTTACAGGGGTAAAAAGATCTGACACACAGGTACTAATAAGTATGGCTTTAGCCCTGGGTTTTCAACGGGGGGGTCTGTGAAGGTACTGCAGGGGGTCCCTGCCCAGACCAGATATACAATGACTATATACAGATTTGACAAATATTTTAAAATATAATACCCTTTTTAAAAATGGGGGTCCCTTGCGTGCCTTTGAGCCTGCGGATTGGGGTTCCCTGGATTAGAAACGGTTGAAAGTCCCTGGCTAAAGCGATCTGAAGTAGGCGTGTTTACTATTAAACTTTGGAAAACGTTTAAAAAGGTTCAGTACTGCAGCACTATAGCTGGCTAGCTGTGCTTGGCTAGCTGTGCTTGGCTAGCACAGTGCTTGGGAAATGTGTACCGTGACCCATGGAAACTACAGGAGTCACAGGTGTAGTTTATGCGGGAGGACGGAGACCGACTCTGCAGTCTGCCTCTCTCAGCCAATCAGATCTGAGCCACCGGCAGCGCCGCTCCTCCGGCGACGCCCGGAACCAGACGACGCACCTGTCTGCGGGATCGTTCCCATGGCAACCGGTTCTCGTAGACCACTTCCTGCACCATGGACCCGAGCCCCCAAATTCTGGATCGGTCCACAGGTACCCCGAGGAGGGCAACAGACGAGACCACAGCACAGGGGAGGAGATGGACAGAGGCAGCAGCGAATCAGAGTCCATGGGCCACACAGACTGACCTAGGGGCAGAGGTCAGGGGTCAGAGAGGTTAAAGGTCAGAGCAAGACTGTTGTTCCAGATCTCAGCAGCAGTGGATGAACAGTGTCCTGTGTTGCTCTTCATCTTTTTAAAATCTGTTCACGTTTTGTTTTCTGTGTGATGGCATACTTTTTTTTTTTTTTTCTTTACTGGATCCAACATGATTATGTTTTTGTTAGTTAATTGTTTACTGAGGCCACCCTGCAAAAAAAAAAGAAACAAGTTAAGGTTTGTGTTGTTTTAAAAGTGGCTTTGGGATGTGGCGCACGTGCCTAAATGAACAGCTGTGTGTTTTCCTCTCATCAGTGTTCTCTGAGCGAATAACCCAACCCTATGTCTCTCACCGATGATGCATGACTGCAATACTACTCTACAGAACTCTTAAGAATTAGCAAATAATAATGGAAAACACTATTGAAAGAAAAAAAAATTATCCCCAGATAGCTTTCTGATCCCTTAAAGATCACATCAGAATCCTGCAGGTTATGGTATGCTCCAGCAATTCCTCTGCGGATTGTTTCTGTTAAATCCCCTCTCAGTGGAGAAAAAACAAAAGAACTAAAGCCTTTTTTAAAAGTCAGGACAGGTATTTTGAAGGTTACAGAATAAAGGGTAGGTTATGTGTGCTGACTAGGTGGATTGTTCCAATGCGACATTCGAGTAGTTCATCCATGAAAATTAAAGATAAAAGATAAACAAGTCAAGGTCAGAACATGTATTTTCAAAGTTACAGAATAAAGTATAGATTGTGTGCCAAATAGGTGGATTATTTTACTAGATTTACTTTTTGTAGATCACGCCTGTTGAAAGCACTGAAAATGAGAACATCACTGTGGGCTGTTTTGCATTACTAACGTTGTAACTTTTGTTTTTTGTTCCGTTTTGTGTTTTTGTGAGAAATTGTCCTTACCGTGGTGCTGATTTTGGGAAACGAGTGTAACTGTGCAGGAGAGACTAGCGATGAACAACTGCCCATTAAATCGGCCAACTATAGGTCAACTGCTGAAAAAACTACAGTTCTCTGTAAATACTGATATACTTCAATTTGTTTACGGAGCTCTCTGTATTATAAGTGTACATTTTTGGTTTTGAGTTTTTGTTTTTGTTGTTGAAAGGAATAAAGATTGTAATTGAGAGCGTTGCATTTTTATCTAAGGGAGTTGATGAGGACAGACTTGTGTCCTGTATGGTGGCGTGTGGGTCGTTCACCTGCTACAAGTATTGCACTGCATGCAGATAGAGAGGAAATGAAAGATGTGCCTAAGTGTGCCACCAGGGGGCGTCTGAGTGCAGCTCTAGTGTGAGACTCAACGGTGGAGAAGCCACTGTGATGTCATCAAGAATCTAACGGTAAAAGTCAGTAAAATACCGAACTTACGAAATTGTAAACAGCTGAAATGTAAATAATTCTATTATTTACTCTGAAACAATGCAATACATTTAGAATTTGTAGGATATACAGCCTGCAACTGTATCCTTAACATATTGTTGTTACCGTTATTTATAGGGTGAAGTTCTGGAAATCCAGTAAAGTATTTTACCTTAAAAATGACCATTTAAAAATGTTTTACAGTGTAAAATCAGATGTGCTAAAGCAACTATCAGTCATGGAGAAAATCAGTGTAACTCTCAGGAACACAAAAAAAGCACCATCACCAAAAAGGCACTTTTTGATAAGCACTATAGTGTATCTAACAAACAACTTGTACAATCTGAAACAAAAGAAGGTACTGTACAATTAGACAGATGACCTTTTACACAGCTGCATCAAGCATCCAAAAGGAAACAAAGAAACAGAAAAAAGTTAAAAGGACATGTAAAGAGGGCTGTGGAGCAGTCTGAAGTGGTGAGTCTTCAGTCTGAATCAGAAAACAGGCAGAGGTTTTCCTCGCAAAATTAATCCGAGACCATGTCTGGGCCTGTGATAAACCATCTGTAAATATTATAGAATAAAGAGTAGCATACTGTATGTGTGCCAAATGGGTGGATTGCTTTAAAGCATCATTTTAAAAAAAATTAATTACTTGTGTTTCAGACCTGATGTCATGCATTTAAACAAGAACCAACTCGTTGCATGCTTTATATAATTCCCCTTGCATTGGGCTCTGATTATTTTCCATCTGCTTACCTTAACGATAAAAAAATAAATAAATAAAAAAAACATTATGCGTTTTCCCCACTTCTTGGAACTGATTTCAGTACTTCTGATAAAAATCTTAAGTTATCTGATTAAATATTTGGATGGAACACAAAACCCAATAAACACCTACGCTTGAGGCCAAAAGCTGCATGTAGAAACAGATCTGCCAGTGTCGGCATGGACATCCACATTAGTTTACCTCAGTCCTGCCCCTGATTGAGGGGTCTGTCACCCCAAATGTGGCATTCGCTTCCCTGGAAGTTGCAGCCCATTCCTAGTGAGCAAAAACTGGAATCTAGACGTCTAGATGGCCGGACAGCTGGGTTGAGGAACATTTTGACGTAGACGGACTAGGCTAACCACCCAATACAGCTCAGGTTTTACCTGGGTAAGGCCTGGGCATGTTCTAGTCGGCTAGAAGTATTTCACTTTTCAACCAAACGTGGCCTGGTTGACCATCCCTGGGCCACACAATTCAAGTTAGTTGGAACACTGGGACCACAAGAACCCCAGGGCCAGCTCTGTAAAGCAGGCAGTCGAAATGTATCAAAGGACGGTAAAATTGGTAATGGAAGCTTTAGTGCAGTGGTCTCCAACCCTGGTCCTGGAGAGCTACAGGGTCTGCTGGTTTTCATAGTGACTCTGTACTTCATGAATCAATTAGAGCAGTTGATTACACAGTTAACTCAACTCACCTGGTGTCTTGGGTCTCAACTGGGTGCTGATTTTAAGGTGAAAACAAAAACCAGCTGACCCTGTAGCTCTCCAGGACCAGGGTTGGAGACACTGCTTTAGTGCATGGATACTCAAATATGGACCTCACAGGTAATTAATTGAACAATTAGTGCTACTGATTGGCCAGACTGTCTTCACACCTGATTCCCAGGTAAAGGGAGGGTGGAAAACCAGCAGTTCTTGGAACTCGATGGCTGTGATTTGAGCAGCAGGGCTTTAGGGAAACGGGGGAGGGGCTTGTCAGAGTTTAAAGTGCGGTCATTCCGACGGGGGCGGGGGCTTGGACACGTCCGCCGTGTCACTGCCTGACACACCTTCCACACCAGTGAGTGATTTTCACCGGCCTTTTAAAAAAACATTCAGTCACATTCCATCATTCCAGCACAGTCACTGGTGACCCCCCCCCAACCCAACCCAACCCAAACCCAGCCCCCCCATCTGCCGTCGCATTGAACCTTCTCATGGTTGAGCTCATGGAAGGCTGTCATGATGCGTGTGGGAAAGAATTACGTGTGAGGGGGGCGGTGGGGGGTCAGTTAATCCACATAGTTAACACTACACTTGTCACATGCACTGTTCCAAATGCACAGCACATGCGGTTGTTCAGGGATGGGTCACAGTAAAATGCATTTGCTAATTATAAGGGGCTCATAATGTTTAGGAACCCACCTCTCAAAAGGAATTAGGAATCCATCAGTAGCCTCATAACCAAACAAAGCAGTGTACACTCAACAATCGTACATGAGTAGCAGTTAATAGTTAAATAATAATACAACACTTCACACAAACAAGGTGCAAGATCACAAAAACGCGATTAGAATGTTATGAACTGAACATTCTAATGCTGATGTCACAATCACTGCTGGTATTTGAAAGCAGTGGAGTTCTCGGAACACAGATTTTGAATTTTGAGGAAGAAAAAAAAACATGCAGTATTGTGAATGCAATCACAGCTGCATGAGGAGTCATCTGGCACGTCATGAAGAGTGTCGGCAACCCCCTGTAGCAGTGACAGTATTCATGATACAGCACGGCCTCGAGTGCCGTACTGTTTTAACAGTTACAGCACATAGAAACAATCAACTGATGACACAATATTATTTATTTTGTAATTTTATGGTTTGTTTGTGTCATAGGACTACTGTTTACAAAATGGCCGTTTGAATAACTGTCACTGCATTGGATTTACAAGCAGTGTTGAACACGGTCCTCAGTCGATCGGCATCCAGGATCGAAACAACCCGTTTTTATAACTGTGGTTTAGGAGTTGCAGCAGAGGGGCAGCTGCTGGGGGGGGGGGGGGGGCAACAGATCAGCACCCCCCCCATAACCTCCGGGTGGGGTATAAAGCTCCCCTCTAGTAAATCTGCCCCCATTGTCTTGGAACAGGCCAGGGTGAGCGGGGAAGGGGCAGATATTTATAGTTATCCTGGGCGGGGGGTATTTGTAGGTTTGGGGTGGGGGGGTGGGGGGTACATGTGCAAAGCGAGTCAGTCCGGTCCAGACTGGAGCTGCTGCTGGAGCGGCTAACCCATAAAAAAAGGAGGGGGGGGTTGGGGGGGGGGACATAAAATGTACATAAAGACCCCCAGCACCATCTGTCCCGCTCGCTATCCAGGTGGCCTTTAACACGACCCGGGCAACAGAGGGGTGCGTTAAAACCCTCACCTCGCCCCTCTGGAAACGGGCCTGTGCGCGGCGCGGCGCGGCGCAGCGCTAACACGCTCCAGCGGCGAGCTGCAGCCGCCGTCCGCGCGGGATTCGCGGGAATGGCGCTAACGCTAACAGCTCTGACCGCAGGACTCGTCTGTGCTCTGTGAAACCCCAAACTGCAGTCTCACTAAAATGAACTGAGCTGTCCCAACTTTAAAACGAAGGCAGTCATTATATAGCTCAATTTCAAGGGCGTAACTGTAGTTTGAATATTGGGGGTGGGGTTGAAATGCGATAGACACAGAGAACAACCCCCCCCCCCAACCATAACCCCCTGGAAGAAATAATTTTTAAAAACAGCAGTGAAATAATAATTTCCAGTGAATTCTAAGGGGATACAAAACCTTCCCTACACTGCAAAAACCAACAAATAAGTCGAACGCAACAACTATTTTAGTATTTTAGTCTTATTCCCATTACTTTTTTTTGCTAAATAAGACAAAAATAGTGCCAATGAAGTGAGACAGCTTGACTCATTTCAAGATTTGCCAGTGGGGGGTAAGACAATTTCACTTGTCAAGCAAACAGTAACTTAAGACAAGTTAATATTTTCAACTTCAGAGAGAAAAATAATAAGATCTCAAGTCTCATTACAAGACTACAACACTTAAGAGACTTTTTTGCAGTGTACAAATGCTGTGAGTCTGTGGACAGGCTCTGTTTTGATGAAAATGAACACACTGTGTTATTCCTTTAGAAGTGAGCTGAAAATGAGATTTGAAATGAAAAGTGAAAGCAGTTTGTTTGCGTAATCTGTAATGATCACATCTCCCCACACCGCAGTGTTTTGTTTAGTCTGGCAGCTGCGGCAGGACGATGCAATCGGGGCCGAGCGGTCGAGGCACTCTTACCTGTCGGGGGAAGCCCACCTGTGGACTGCGGGCTGCAGCGACAGGGCAGGAGCACCGCCTGAGCACACCCTGACGGAGGCAAGACTAGACAAGGCTCCGTCAGCTCTATAAAACTCACCGTTCGGGAAGCCATAACAATTGCTCTCCAAAGCCGGCCAGGAAAAGGGCAGCTGGATTTGTGCATCCAGCTAAGAGCTGCCTTTCGAGTTCATCACCTCACTGACCTCTTCCAGGAAACTTTTGCTCCAAGTTAATGTCAAACTTGAGTGTGATGGATATGAAACGACAGTTCTAACGGTAAATTACTGGTAATTTGTTTCAGAACGCACACAGTAAAATGTTCAGTGTTGAATCAAATCTTACAGGGTACAAATGGTCCCTGTTGGACTCCGTTAGAGTTGAAACAACACTGGACATTTTTCTGTGCAGCCCTGTGTGTCATTTAACTTTAGTTAAGCATATTCGGCATTTGTTGTTCTCTGACCTGAGATCATAACACGGAATTTTGTGCTTTTGGATTGTACAAGAACAGTCCGTAACCGGGCAAAACTTGTCAAAGCACGACGGAGGGGAAAAAAAAGACGTACGGCTCTTCAGCCATAGCAACGCACGCGACGCCTTCTGACTCACGGCTCTCTCATATAGACGGTTTCATCAGTGGCACGCGCGTTGCCAAGGTTATGCGCTTGGCCCTAAGTTAACTTCCGGTCTGTGTTTGTTTATTATTGGGTTTGTGTTTACTGGCTAATATGGCACCGATTACAAATGGAGTGAAAGTTAAACTGATGAACAGACTGATGTTGGGCTCAGGTGTTTGCTGGTGGGGTGCAACCTGACCTCAGGAACAAACTATATTTCGAAAATTAGTAAAAATACATAATTTAACTTTGTAACCTCACTAGGAAATTGTGAAACGAATTGATGAATCCCTGCGATTATCATAGCTGGTGCTTGCCCGTTGTTACTTCGTATTTTTGAGAAATAACTGGACATCGTTACCTATTAAAATGTAAGTCCTGTAAAAATACACATAATAAACTGTATTTTAAAAAATCAACTTCATACATACACATTTAGTAATACTAATACAGCCTTATTTACTATATCAACTTAAGACAATGAATTATGTCATCGCGACCCATTAAAGTCAATGGCGCAGACGTTGCTTCATAATTTCAAACTGCTTTCCTAACGGCTATTTTGCGTCCTGCGACTTAGGTTACAACAGTGAATATGTACGGATTCCTAGACGTGCTGATGAGAGACCACCCTTTCTCATATTAACCTCCAATATGCAAGACAGGATACTAGCAAATTTATGTCAAGTTCCATTCATTTATATGGGGTGGTCGATACACGTCCCCTTAGCAACCAAATGCTAGCGCTGGACCACGTCTGACTTATTTGCTGGCACACAAAAAAAAAAACGTGAAAGTACTGAAAAAATAACAACAGGGGGATAACAAGGATATTTTTCCTACATAACTAGGTACAGGTTGTTACCGATATTTCGCCTATTTCATATATAGTTGCGAATCAGTTTACGCTTTCCTGTCTGTCGAACGAAGGTGGTCGAATAGGTACTCTCACTCTAGCACTTTGTTTCAGGTAACAAACTCATGATAAGCGATAACTAAGCTGACCAGTAACAAGCCTGAAATAGTTATGAATTAGCTAACTAAATTGATTGTAGCTTAATTAATTCATTCTAGTTAGCTAGCCAACTAGCTAGCTAGCTAAACGTAGCTAACATTGTATAAATTATGCACAGTAACGTTAGCTCAATGCTATTAGTTCATACGCTTTAGCTACGTTTTTTTACTAACGTTATGATACCTGTTTCCAATAACTTGACAGCGTTACATTGCCTGATCATTTTTGTTGTGGTAACCTAGCAAGATGACCCAAACTATAAGAGCCACGATGTTTTCCCATCAATACATGCTATACAAATAAATAACCTACAGTAATTGCATTGGCTACACATGCTGCCCACTAGCCCCAGTTTGTGCTTCTAATCATCGTTTTTAAGCAATATCATAGAAAGAGTGCACTTTTTACTACAGGAATGAATGTGCATGTAACCCAGAACAGTTATGGATTATGTAAGGAATGTATGATGCTCAGCAAGGTGCAATACTGTCAACAGTTATCTGTTTCTGTCACTTGTTTTTCTGGTAATGTAACATTATCGCATTTCAGTTTGGCCAAGTAACGGTTCTTTTCTTCGACTGGTAACCCCAAATAATACGGGCTAGACATAGTTTTAACTAGCTAGCTAACGTAATTTACTTGTTATTTACTTTGCTTGTTATCAGAAATAGTCTAGAGGGACTCTGTTGTTATTGATTGTTTGCGGAAGTCTGCCGGAAGTCAAGTTAGGGCCAGAACAACGCACATGCGCAGTAACGTTTGTTTATGTTGTTACCGTTGAAACCGTCTATAGGCAGCGATAACCCGCTCCTGGTCTCCAGGAGACGCTGGCCACAGCTCTTCCGGCGGGGGGCGAGACAGGGTTCAAAGGTCACGGTGAGGAGCAAAGGCGCAGACACACTGCAGCTGTTGACACGCGGGACCCTTCACGGCCGTAAATTTCAGTCTCCCTATTTTGTTCGCTCCGGCCGTTTTTTTGTGGGGTTCTTTTTTTTTTTTTTTTTGGTGACCCACTATTGTGTCGCAGAACTCTGGCAAAACATATGGCGCGCGGGCACCGCATAAAACAGCCTCGTCCACCGACCCCGTTATTTCCACTCCATAAAACAGAGCAAGGCCGACAGCACTTCAACCTCCCCCTTCCGTCTGCCACACTCACCCTTATTTTACTGCGGTTTGTCTAAAAGCCCTTTCATTTTTGAAACAAGCCTTTTATTTCAGAGAAAACATGCTGATACGCCGACACTCGACCCTATCCCTCCCTCCCTCCACCCTCACCCCAGAACAACCACACAACTACAAGAGCGGCTACACCACGGCGAGTCCCAATAAATGAGTACAAATAATATTTGTGTAGCTAATTATCCATAGTGCCAATCCTGCCCATATCTGGAGCCGTCATGTTTCTCACAATTCAAGTCGTTGCTAATTTATCGTAAAATTGAAACAGGCTGACTCGCGTGTGTGTACATTGCTACACTCACATTTGTAGAATTAATTAGTGCTTTAGCCATGACGTGCAGCATAAGTATTTTAACGTGCAAACTGATGGTGAATTGCCATACTACATATTTGCATAGTGTCTAGGGGTGGTGTTTTATGGCGTGTTCATATGCAATTATGGCGTCAAAATAGACATTAAATTAAATATAGGGTAAAAAGACATCATTAAGTACGATATTTACCAGATCCTAACTTTGTATTGTTTTGCCGAACAGCGTGGTGCAAACCCAATCGCAGTCACACTGAAGACTAGTCTTTCCTTAGGAGTGGGAGTGGCATAACTCAAGAGCAAGTTCAGGCAACTCCCTACGCTAATATTTGAACTGTGAGGATTCCTTTGGAAATTACCTCACTTTAACAGTTTATGATCCGTGGCGTGTCGGACCCCGCGGAACGAGGCGCCGAATTCTTGCGGCTCGGGGATTTCCTTCATCTTGGGTCTTAGACAAAACCACAGAGAGCAGCAGCTCGTGGGCGGCGCCGAGGTGCGTGAAGTGGAACTGAGGAGTAAATTGAAAACTTCCCGCTCCATCCCCGCCCTCCTCTGTGTTCGGTAGGGGTTGTGCAGGACCGCTGAATGAAGGAGGAGTCACACACACACACACACACACACACCTCGCAAGCGGACGCACGAGAAGGATGCTATCACCGGCACTGCGAGACTGTGAATCATGACATTTCTTTCATGGACCAGATGAATAATTTAATCGTTTTGACTATTTAATCACTGTACATTTTGACATGTTCCTGGCGGTCTGTGTGCTCTGTTGGGCTTGAAATGAGATCTTAACAAGTTTTGACTTCTTGAACTTACCATGCAGGACAGTCTGAGCTCGAAAGTAGACGCTGCTCCCAGCGCTTCCCAGGTAGCGATTCGCGCGTGTCGCAAGAGCGAGTGGCTACAGAGCGCGTTAGCCCATCATTACGACCCGGATCCCGGGGTGGAAAACGAGATCGTGGTCCTCGCAACAGGCATCGACCAGTACCTGCAGGAGATATTCCACCACCTGGCATACCGCAACGGATGCGACCTCGTCACCGCGGAGGATTTCAGGCTACTGTGTCAAGTCCTGGGGCTTTTCGACTCCAGCGATGGTGCGAAAGAGAAGGGAGACGCAGACGACACGGCGGCGATTTTCTCCGGGCTGCCCACCCAGCTGCACTTCAAAGACTTTCACGCGCGGCTCTGCGGGCACTTCAGCCTGCGCGTGCGAAACGGCAAGCCAAACGCGCGCCTCCCCGTGACCGAGGAGACGGAGCACATCGAGCGCGAGATCAGGCTCCGGTGGCCGCGAGTGCGTAAGAGAAAGAGCGTCAGCTTCGACCTGTCCAAAGACGCTCTGTCGGACACAAGGCGAATACCGAGACCTGCTTCCATTCTGAAACTGGAAAATCTCCACCACTGCGCCGGAGAGTTGGAGGAGAAGAGCCGTATGTATTTACTACCAAACAATACTTAATGGATTTCCAAATGAAGCTAAATGCTGTTGATGTGAAGCAGGGTATACTTTTTCATGTGCGTTAACGAAATACTGTATAATAGCCTGAATCTAGTGCGCGCCCCCTCCCCTCCCAATCCAGCTATATCTGGCATCTCGCACTCAAAAATGTCGTTTGGTCGCTTGCTGCACGTTTTTCTTCTCCATTGTTTTCAAACGTGTTTGTTACTGATAGCCTATAAGTTGTCATAAGTTAGCCATTCTTGGCTGCAACCTGAAACGCGTCTTGGAAACACTGCAAACCAAAAGTATGTGTAATCCAATTTCACCATTGATTGTCCTTCACGTGATATTTTCATACCAACAAGTCAGACAGCCCAGAGGCACGAATCACGGCACGCGGGCTTTTGATCGCAAATATCCTTAGCTTATCCCGTGAACAGAGAGCCTTGATGGAAACAAGACCCGATTCGCTCATTAATTAAAGACCGTGTATACAGTTACGCGCCCTGGAGCTGGGTCTTTATGATGCTGTAACCCAAGAGAACGCTACTCCAGAAAGTGACACCGCACTAAAGGGAGAATTTAAAAAATGACTTTATTCACAGACAATTTCCCAGCTGGTTTTTTAATAGAGTGCGCGGTGTGACAGTGTAGATTAATGACGTAGCAACTCAGTTTGCAACTCGAAAGTTGAGTGTTTGATTTCCCGCTGGGCTACTGCCATCCTACCCTTAAGCAGGGGATCGGGCCTGAATTGCTTCAGTAAAATATCTAGCTGTATAAATAGATTTTATGTGACAAATTTAATCTGTGTAATTTGTCCTGGATAAGTAGTGGATATGCTTGATGCCAAATAAAGGTGCAAAAGCAATCTGAATTTTGTTATTGGAGTTAAGTGTCAGGTTAATGCAACCCATAAAACTCAATTTCTAGCAATCGGTGTCTAAAAGCCGGGGAAATATTAGACACCTGGAAACAAAGTACTATACTGAAGGGTGAACATGTTGATTATCCATATTACAGTTTATTTTACAGGTTATACAAAATTATGTAATCTATCCTATTCAACATTGGTTGTTGCTTTCTGGTACAATCAGAAAATAACACAATCTCTGTTTCCGAACCCCTTTCGATCCCCTATTTGTTAACTGCAGTGGCAGACTCCAGCCTACAGGGGGCAGCGCTACAGCAGGCGGAGATGGAGAACGTGGGCCTCCGCGAGCTGGTGGAGGACCTGCGGGCGGCCCTGCAGGCCAGCGACGCCCGCTGCCTGGCGCTGGAGGTGACCCTGCGGCGGGAGAGGGGGGCGTGGCCTCGGGGGCGAGGGAGGGAGGAGCCCAGGGAGGCGAGGGCGGCGGAGTGGCCGGGGGCGGCGCCCGCGGCGGGAGTCCCCCGGGGCGCCAGGGACCTCCTGAGGGAGCTGGAGCTGATTCGGGCGTCCCGCGACGGACAGCTGGCAGAGGCAATGAGGTTCAACCAGCGGCTGGAGGCGGAGCTTGGGGCGGCCAATGAGGAGAGCCGCAGGCTGGAGGGGGCGGTGCTGCGGCTGCAGAGGGAGAACGGGCAGATGAAGAGGAAGGCGGAGGAGGCGCGGTCGGCGCTGTCCCGCGGGCTGGACCGGGTCCGGGAGATCCAGGAGCAGGCCAGGCTGGTGCCACCCCTGCAGGCTCGGGTTCGACAGCTGGAGGCTGACAGACAGAGGGACAGGTAAGAGCCCGGAACCCGACTCCCAGGTACCAGCCTCATTCTCAGGGTCGGCCCAACTGGTTAAATCTGACCATGACAGCAGGGTTCCCACAATTTAGGCCCAATTGGATAAACCTGACCAATTGTGGGAGATAAGACAAGTCCATCTGGATACATCTGACCAATGATAAGGGGCAAGACAAACACAACTGAGTAAACCTGACCAATGATAAGAAATGTCACCAACTGGATTAATCTAACCAATGATAAGAGATGATAAGACATGTCTATCTGGATGAATCTGACCAATGAAAAGTGATAAGTCCAGCTGTGTAAATCTGACCAATGATAAGAGAGGTCACGCACCCAGTTAAAACTCAAATCTTTCCAGAATGATAGGTAGCAGCCCACAGCCTTGTGTGTGTTGCTCTGATTTCTCCCTCTGCATGCAGGCATCAGGCACCAGGTGTTCTGACTGGTGGTACCTGTGAAATTACAGATATGGGCCTCTTACAGGACTCCAGGTGACCGAAGGAACCAATGATTAAATCACAGAAATATACAAAAACATTTAAAAAACTTATTCATTATGGTCATATGTGTTATTCATGAAAATATATGTCTTACTCACAGACAGGGAGAGAGACTCTGAGAGAAAGAGAGATGTAGTGAAAGAGAGAGAAAAGGGGGAGTGAACGAGAGGAAGAAGGAGTGAAAGAGAGAGAAAGAGTGATGGAGACAGAGAGAGAGAGGAGTGAAAGAGAGATAAAGAGTGATGGAGACAGAGAGAGAGAGTGAGAGAGAGGAGTGAAAGAGAGAGGGAGAGAAAGAGTGATGGAGACAGAGCGAGAGAGGAGTGAAAGAGATAGGGAGAGAAAGAGTGATGGAGACAGAGTGAGAGAGAGAGAGAGGAGTGAAAGAGAGAGGGAGAGAAAGAGTGATGGAGACAGAGCGAGAGAGAGAGGAGGAGACAGAGCAGGGAGAGAAGATGTGGAGACAGAGTGAGAGGGGAGACAGCAGGCAGATTGGGGTGTGAGCTGGAACGTTGGTTCTCTGCCTGTCATTAGGGAGATTAGTATCTGGAGAGTGCAGGTTCTCTTCTGTTTCCTGTAGAGGTGAACGCTCAGGCCAGGCCTTCCTGATTCACTCTGTTATTCTGTGTAACTGTCGGGGGGGTGACAGGGGAGAGGGGTATCCAAAAAAAATCACTGTAGGCCCATTGTGTCCCTGTCCCATTCTCACACAGGCCCAGGTCCATCGTGTGTATTCAAGAATTCCCCCTCGCAAAAAAAAAAAACAAAAAAAAAAAAAAACATTGTCCACAGACGGATGTTTTCCTTCCTGTTGGAGGGACAGCTCCCATCTGGAGGCGTCTGTTAGCGGGAAGGGCCGGGGATTAGCGTGGAGTCGCTGCGCGTAGCGGAATCCCCGGGATTCCCGCGCGGAATTTCAGCTTGTTTCTGAATGAGTGGAATTCCGGTTTTCCCACCCCGGATGGATGGGGGGGGGGGGGGCGGACAGGGGTTAATATCCTGTGAAATGGTCAGTTCAGGGACCCGTACGGAATCGTGTTGAAGCCCTGTTAGTAGGTGCTTTCACAAAGACTGAGAGTGAAAAGACAAAAAAAAAACAGTGAGAAAGAGATTCTGTCCTGACCTCCACTGCTCTGGAAGTGGGGAGTGAGGAGTGGGGGGTGGGGTATTTAGACTGGGGAGAGGGGATTCCTAAATTAAACATAGAGGGCAGAATAGTGGTAAATCCATTTGAATGCACAAGTTGCAGGTGGGGAGAGGTTGGGGCAGCAGCTTGTAGATAAAAGACCCCCCCCCCCCGCCTGACTGGTGAGGAAAGGGAAGGGGGTAAGGAGGGGTGTAGGTTTAATACACAAGACCCCAGCATGGGGTAGGGGGGGCATTTAGTCGCCCGATGAGTCCATTTTCTTCTGCATTTTAATTTTTAATTAACACCTCTCCCCTCCCCTCTCCTCAGTGCATCTGAATGCAAATTCAGGTTGGGGGGGGGGGGGTGGGGTGGTGAGAGAATAGAGGCTGCTGGGATACTCTGTGGAACTTTGCTGTGATTGGCTGACAGTGGCAGGCAAGCGAATGGGAGGGCAGCTGTTTTTAATCATGGCTGCTCATTAACCAGGTGGGCGGAGCTCAGGTTAATGGGCAGCCTGGCCAGGGCCTACGACAAGGGGAGCAGACTGCAACAAACGAGACTGAACCTGCCTGTGCACAAACAGGCCTGTGTGTGTGTGTGTGTGTGCGTTTGTGTGTATGTGTGTGTTTGAGAGTGTGTGTGTGTGTGTATATGTGTGTGTGTGCGTGTGTGTATTTGTGTGTGTGTCTGTGTGTGTATGTGATGCTGTGTGTGTGTGTCTGTGTGTGACTGTGTGTGTGTGAAGGAAGTCCTTAATACATATTCATCTCTATCCAGGCATAGCCTTGACAGAATCCTTATCTCTCCTTCTCTTCTGATCCTAGAGCTTCAATTAAGGGAGTCGTCTGTTCACCTCAGAGGGATGGCGAGTGTATGTGTGTGTGTGTGTATGGGGTGGGGGGGTCACCAGTCCCTCCTGTTGTTTGGAAAGTGTGAACCTACGTGTGTGTGGGGGGTCAGCGTGGCCCAACCTGACTTATAATCCAAAGGTCACAGGTACTGAGCATTCATCCATTTTTATTTTCTTTATCTAACCTTTTATTTTACCAGGAAATCCTACTCAGGGCAGTGCAATAAATGCTAAAATCACACAATAACAGACATCAATGAAACAAAGAATGAGTAGATAAAAAAAAAACAATTCAAGCACTTCCAGCATTGATTCCTTAATTCTTGAATTGTGAATTAGATTGTGGCAGTTCATTTAATAGTAATTGAATTACAGAGGCTCACGCTATGCTAATGCTCACATAGCTCATGCTATGCTAATGCTCACATAGCTCATGCTATGCTAATGCTCACATAGCTCATGCTATGCTCATGCTAACATAGCTCACGCTATGCTATACGTTAACTTCTTCACATCCCCAGACTGGGAGGCGACACAGTGATAAGGGCCGTGGAGATAACCTAAACGAAGTTGACTCAGGAAAAGTAAATGTTTATCCTTCTAAAAACCCTTCCAGTGCGGCCTAGCTAATCCCCCAGCTCGCCTGCCCTGCCCACCCGCTCCCGAGCTCTCCGTCCCGGGCCTCCTGTGGGGATTTCCTGGTCCTCTGTTTATCCTCTCAGTCATCCGCTAAATGGCACACAAACACCTCCCACGCCGCGAATGGCAGCTCTCAGACGCTAACGAAGTACCTCGCCTAATTGTCTGAAGCGTTAGTCTCTTTCACCCCTCGGCTCCTTGTGGTGACGGAAACCGTCAAAATCAGCAGCTTCTTCTCTGGCTTAAACAAACCGCTGGGGGAGGTAGTGACCCCCCCCCAGGGCCAGCTAAGTTTTAAAGTGTCAATGAAACCTGTTTGTTTTTTAACCTTTTCCAGAGTATGTTTTTTGGAATGTTTTTTTTTCTAAGCCAGTGTTCTAGAACTCCACTGCTGTCAGACACCAGTAGTGGTTGCGTCACCAGCATTAGAATGTTCAAGTTAAGAACATTCTGGTCACGTATTTGTGATCTCGCACCTTAAAGGGTTAATCTGTGTTTGGCTAATTGATTAAACGTGAGGCAACAGGACAGGAAATGAGGCACCTTTTCATTGTGCTGTCTAATTTTATCTCACACAACAGATCGGTTCACACATATACATAAAGTTAAGTGTTATTGTCAGTGAAATGCAAAACATCCAGATTTAAAAAACTTATGAATGACTTTTGTGAAAAAATTAAGTACACAGTGATTACTTCTCTCTCCCAGAAAAAGTGTATGCACCACACAAAATCCACATTTCAACAAAAGTGCGTTTTCGGAAATGACAGTACAGGATTCAAGTCCCACGTGTTTCTCTATTTTAGTTGTGTATCTGGTGGACAGAGGTTTAGCACAGAGAATTTAATCCAAACGTTAGCTGCAAAATCTGCATTTTGCAAGTGTTTTATTCTTGGTGTATTTTTTTTTTTTTTGCTTTATGAACTCTGACCCCTGACCTCTGAACCTCAGGAGCCAGTGCACCTGCAGAGCAAACAGAGATGAGTGGGACGGCCCAGCACCCATGACCCGTGAACCCCGTCACATCCCCCTACGCCACTCACCCACAGGAAGAGACGAGCCCTGCAGCAAAGGAGGTGAGCCACACCCACCCAATTAACCAATTAAGCTCAGCCAATTAATCAATTAGGCAATCAATTATCAAGGCAAACCAACCTCTCCCGTGATCAACATTTTTTGGCAAATTCTATGCTTTGGTAGGAAGGTGCAGAGTGTGCACCCCCAGCTAGCCATGGGGGGTGTTGAGTTTTAAGGGTTCAGTGCAGTGGTAACCAACCCTGTTCCTGGAGATCAACCATTCTGTAGGTTTTCATTTAAACCCAGGTTTTGCACACCTGATTCTGCTAATTAGCAGCTAAACAAGATCTCTAGCTGTTGAATGGGGTGTGTTTTGTCAGAGTTGGAATGCAAACCTACAGGACAGTAGATCTCCAGGAACAGGGCTGGTTACCGCTGGTTTAGTGAATGTGGATGAACTTTGACCTCAGTCTTCTCTCCCGCACAGTGGAGGAAGGCCTCCAGAGGGCGGTAGAGGGTCGGGCTGCCTCGGATGAGGAAGAGGAGGACAGGGGAAGCGAGGAAGGGCAGTGCTGTCTGGTGGAGGTGAAGAGGATGCTGAACAGGCTACGCTGCTGTGCTAAAGGGTAAGCATATTCTACATTCAATACCTGTGACACATACTCACATCCAGATAGGGGCTATTTGGGGCCACGCCTACTGGTTAAGTAGTTACACACATCTGGGCTGATTAGATAACACACCCCAGTTGTCTGAACTCTGCTTAACCAGTAGGCGTGGCCCCAGATTGGCCCTACACCGAGCCCTGCCGGAGTAACGTTCAGTTTTATGAATGAAGACTTTGACTAACTGGGTCTGTTTAAAATGAAAGCCGTCTGTAGCCCTAGCAGAAAGCAGAGTGAATGTGTAATTGCTGGTGTTCCTTTCACACCACACACAGTAATTACACACACACTCTGCACACAGACACACACACACCCTACACACACAGTAATTACACACTGGCTCTCTGCTCTCTCCTGAAGTGACAGTGGAGCCTGAGCTCAGTGTTGCAGGGTGAGCGGGACTCCAAACTGGGAGAAAAACAAGAGTGAATTAGTCAGAATAATTTAAAGTGATACTTTTAAGTGATACGTTTGGCCAGTGTTGTTTGAATGTTTGCACTTGCATATGCGCACACACTCACGCGCGAACTCACACACACACATGCACGCGCACTCACACACACACACTCTACACACGCACACACACACACACACACACACTCTACACACGCACACACACACACACAGCCTGCACACACACATACATACACACACACACGTAGACACACACTCACACACACACATGCACGCACACACACACACACACAGACATACACACACACAGCCTACACATGCACACACACTCTACACACAGACACACACACACACACACACACACACATACACACAGAAACCCTGCACACGCACACACACACACACACTCTACACACAGACACACACACACACACACACTCTACGCACACACACACACACACACTCTACACACACACGCACACACACAGGTAGATTAGCTGATGTGTTGTCTCCTCCGCATTCCTGCAGCTGCCAGAACACAGCCGCCCGTCACCTGCTCATCTCACAGACCTGTTTCCATGCCAACCCCCACGGTGGCATCGCTGCAGCCGTGGAGCTCAGGGGGCGTGGCCACAAGGGCCACACCCATCCGGAGGAGAGGGAGAGTGACCTGGACAAGGTGGGGGTCACAGAACAGGCTGGTGTTACACTCAGAGCACAAACAGTGGTGTTCATGGGAGAAACATAACAGCTTTTCTGGTAAACAACGTGGGGTAGACCCAGGCGCAACTTTTAAAGGTCAGTGAACTGTTTTACCTTGCAAGTCTTTTTTTTTTTTTAAATTTAGCAGTGTTCTAGACCCATGGCAGACCGTAATGACACATACACAGACATAAAATATGATTTCAAGTAATGGTTTTATAACAGGACCCCTCTCTCCTCCCTCTCTCTCAGTCCCTCAGTTCAGTGCAGTTCAGACAGGAGGAGGTGGAGATGCTGAGGGTGGAGGTGCAGATGGTGGAGACCGAGAGGGTCCGTCTGTCCCTGCTGGAGGAGAAGCTGACGGACGCACTGACGCTGCTGCTGCAGCTACGCGCCAAGGTGACGCATCGCCATGTTCAAATATTTTTTGAGGGCCCCTGTCAGTCTGGGCCCTTAGAATTGTCCCAACTCCTCTCCTTTTACAGAAACCCTGAGTGTGGCTGTCCACACACTGTAGAACACATTCTAGACACAAGAGATCTTCAATATCCAAAAAAATGTTTTATTTTATATTGGGTTTATTTTTTTAATAACCTTTTAAGTTAATGTGTTAAAGGAAAAACCAGTGGACTACAAACTGCTGCACGTTTGTTTTTGTATGAATAGTTGTGTTAGAAGGTGCAACACATTGTAGATGTCCACGTTGCTTCATACACTGAGTTTGGAGATGGAACAAGCCATCTTTGGCGCCCCCCTGTGGTCAGCCCGTAGTATTTGTAATTAAATGGATCCCAAGTTACGGAATCTCTTCCGGACCACATCACACAGACCACACCTGAGTAAATATGCTGTGAGACTCCAAAGGTTGGTGGGAAAAGGAACGAGGCCGGAACTGTAAATAGTCAGAGTGTTCTTCGCCTGAGGGGCCGATCAATTCACACAGCAAAGATGGTGTGTCAGAGCCCCAAAGATGTAAAAGTTGCATTAATGCTGCATGAATCTTGAGCATGATCCCACTAAACTGACATGGCAGTAGGGTGACACTGAGGTGTAGCATCAGTACTAACAGACTAGTAAATTTCAGTGTTCCTTCTGGCCGTCCAATCAGAGCTGCGTGACAAAGTATGAAGTTCTGCGACATAACAAAATTCTAGAGGGGTGCGACACTTTTTTCAGTTGAGAATATGTCATTTTTGTCATGCGACACTTGTGGCAAAGGGTCGTGCGACGAAGTATAAATGAGGCTTAATGCTAGCTGTCGCTAATCCTTTTAATCAGAAGAGTGCAAGGTTAGGCATTTCAGGCCCCCTGAGGTATTTAAACTATCGCCACAGCAAACAGCCAGTTGTGTAATACACGGTGTGTAAAACGCTTAATGGAATTTTCTTTGGGTGAGGGGGCATCTGCTAGGTTAAGACATAGCCGCATTCTTTTCAGTGTAAACAGACGCAAGATACCCTTTGCAGTTATAAACATTGTCACAAACGCCCCGCTTGGTTCCATGGCAACAGAAGCCAAACCTTTAGCTTATGAGCAATCATGCAGGCTCCTGTGATTCACAACAGAACATGGGCAGGTTAAAGGTTACTGTGGTGGTTTGAAAACATGCACATTTCACCACTGTGTGTTTGAATGCGGTGTTGTGGCTGCTTGCATTGACGATTTCCCTTGCACAATACTGCATGAGCACAGCTAGAGGGCGCTAAATCTGTTCATTCTCACTTCTCTCTCTCTCTCTCTCCCTCCCTCCCTTCCTCTCCCCCTCTCTCCCTCCCTCGCTCTCTTTCTCCGTAGGATATCTCTCGTAGAGCGTTGGGAAGCATATTAATGGACACATTGGACATCAGCAGTAAAGCGGGTCATGGTAAGTTTCTTATTCCCTTTATTTCTTTAATTATTTTCGGGGAATACGTCCTGAAAGAGATGAGGCTGTTTTACTGAGACACCAAACGGGCCTGGTGTGGGTGTGGCCTATTCTCACGTGATCATCTCACTGACTGGCCAATGAAGAAGTTGACAAGCCAATCACAGATAAGCGTAAAGCATCTTTGCACGTTTAAAACTATTATTATTATCATTATTATTTTTTTGTGTGCTAAAACCAAAACCAAAACCAGCATCCACATTGGCCCTTTTTGGATAAGATTGGACCCCCCAGAACCATGACATCAGTGGTAGAAAGGGCGGGATGCAGTTGGGCTTTGTCCTGCTGGGGTAGGGGGTCAGGGTGGTTTCTCTATGTCCGAAGCCTTTGGACATGGGGGCGTTCACTGATCATATTACCTGTCTTCTCCTCCGCCTGCCTGTCTGTCACTCTTTAGGCCCCTCCCACGCGCTGCAGGTGGTCGACGCCCTCTGCCAGCGGCTGCTCACCTGTGAGCTCCTCGCGGAGGGGGCGGGGCCTCAGACCGGCGCCGGAGCCCAGCGTGGAGGAGCCAACCCCCTGCTCATCTCCTGCTGACGACCTCCGACCCTCTGAGTCCTGCTGATGAACTTTGACCCTCTGAGTCCCCGCAGGGTGCGCCCCAAACCTCCCCTCACCCGGCCGGGGTTCCAGCATCACAGCAATGACCGCCCCACCTACACAGGACCTGCTTAGGAACACACACACATGCGCACACGCACACACACACACACACACACACATCCGCACGCACGCACGCACACACACACACGTACACACACACACGCATGCACATACTCACAGACACATGCAGACACACATGCACACACACAGGTAACACCCACACACGTACCACACTCACTCACACAGACACCACACATACATACACTCACTCACACTCACAAAATGAACTTGTGCTTTCGCCATTGTGTGAAACCCCCGCAGTTGTGCCCCATGCTACGCTAACGCTAGACACTGTGGGGAACCCCCCCTCACTCTGGAGCCTGCTTAGCTGCTGCCTGGACAGAACTGGGGAATCAAGGACATAAAAAGACTCCAAAACCCAGGAAGAATCTCCTCAGAAGACTGTGGGTGCCCTTTCTGTGCTGTGATGGGGGCGATGGGGTGTGGGGTCGGGGGGTTAGGCTAGACGAGGGGGGGGTGGGGGCCTGTTTTAAAGTGGGGGGGGGGGTTAAGCACCAGTCCACAGTCTCGCTGCGTACAGGCCGTGTGTACAGGTGTGTACACAATGCTCTCTCCAGCTGTGGGACCCGCTTTTAACTTCCTCAAAGGAAGGAATATTTAAAAAGTGAGCCTCCCCCCTTATGTGATTGTGGGGCCAAATGGCCAGATTGGCTTTCTTAATTATGCTTTTGTTATTATATTACAGTATCGCCCCTGGTAGTTATATATTATATATACATTCCGGTATGACTATACGCTGCAGTTTTGTGGTGTTGGTGTAAATGTTACATCAGTGTCAGAGCAGAAATGGGATGTTTGCTGAAATGGGCCAGGGGCAGTACAGGGGTTAGAGAAGTGGACTGAAGACCACAGGGTCATGGGCCCTGATTACTGTTTTTTTTTGGTTGGACCGCAACAGCGGGGCCAGCCCTACGAACACGAATGTCTGTGACTGACTGACTGAGTGATGAAGTTACGCCATTGGTCGGCCGGATCACGTGTGTGAGGTCCAGCCGTATACTAGGTTTTGACCTGGTCTTGTTACTGAAAGCAGAGCAAGTTTTAAAAACATGACTTAGTAAACGGCCTGAGAAATATATATGGAATGCGGATATAAACAATTTGGTCTCGAAATTGTCTGTTGAGCTAATACATCGTGTAAATTAATTAAATTTCATGAATGCGGTAGCTATCTTGCTTATGCATGTGTGTGGTGTTTATTCATGAATGAGTGCTGTTCGTAGTGTGTGTGTATATATATATAAGAATAACATTTATGTATCATAATCAATTTTAGCCATGAAGAGTTTAATAATAATTGAAAAACAACTGTATTTAGAGGAAGATTCACGAGAATGGTTAATGGTACAGCATGTTTACGTGAGTTCTGTATCCCGTGAGATTTATACATCACAGCCAACTTTGTTCGGTCTGTTATTCTTATAAATCAAGCGTAAGCACAACTTACGAAATTATCTTATGATTAGGTTTTTGTCCAAGAACATTTTTATAAACTTGCCTAAAAACATACAGAACACAAATGAAGACCAGGAAATATGTAAAATAAACACTTTATTCTTAATAGAATAAACAGATATGTATGTACTGTATAGAATTTTATAATTTTACTTTTATAGTTTTACAAAATAAATTAAAACACCCCACCTTTCCCTTTAAATACATATTGACAACACAATTATAATAAACTTCAGGCACCAGTTTAGGCACACAAAGATTGCTATTTGTTGTTATTTGTTGCAAGGCTTTTAAGAACAACTACCGTAATCCTGTGTCAAAAGCGCCCTCTTGTGGCCGTTAAGCTGCACTTCCACATACCCGCACTGACAGATTAGCCTGTGTAAATGGATATATGGCTACCCGTTTACAGTCTGACATTCACCAGTTTAATATTACGGGCCCGTTGCCTACCTCCAGTTTCGCCTGCGCCGTTAAGAGACGTTAAACGCGTTCACGTTTAAGATAAAGTTGCGCGAGCTCGCACGCACGATTCACAATTCAAATGTTTAGGCCAACAATCATTAAAAAAATAATAATAAATCATCAGTGAAATACCATCATTTAAGGCTCTTCACGTGTAATAACTAATGTCCTGACACGGAAACAAAGAGGCTGGGGGTGTGGCCTCGCGTGTCTTGTTTGAGTGACAGTGGTAAAAACATAGGACGCGGGGGGCAAGAGGGGCATTCAATTCCCCCCCAAAGTACCCCTATACCCCCGAGCAGCCTCAGCTGGTCCAGTGTAGGCCAGAAAGAGTTCAGTTCTTTTTGTTTTTAATGCCAACCAGCCTGTGTTAAAGGCTTTAAAAAAATAATAATAATAATAATAATAAAAAATAAAAAAGTACAAGGCACGAAACTGGGGGGGATTTCCTTTGCAGGGTGAAACACCGTTACACAGGAAGTATGACCAGCCTACGCACGCTCATAAACGCTGTAAAGGCTCAGCACTTGGTGATTTTTCATGTTCCGCACATCTTTGCAGATGCACCTGCACGTGATCTGAGCCTCCACTACGGCCTGAGGTAACCATGACTGCAGGGGCGGAGGACGCCCCTCTCCCCCCCCCCCCAAAAAAAAGACCCTAAAAAGTAAACTTTCTGCAACCTCCCCCCCAAAACCATGTTAATGAGAACTCTGGCCTGGGCAATCTCAGAGGTATCATAAAGAGTAAGAGTCCAGCTCAAATTGAGGGTGGGGGGGGGGTGGGAGAGGGGGGGGCTCAGTCGCCCACGTCGGCGTCTCGGTCCCCGATCAGCCACAGGACGTGGAAGCAGAGCGCCAGGAAGCCGGTCCCCAGCAGGTCCCCCAGCGCCGTCAGGTACGGGATGGAGAAGTTGTCGGGGTTCATACCCCGTCTCCACATCCAGTGCACCATCCAGTCCGCCAGGTACAGCAGCAGCAGCACCTGGGGGGGGGGTTATCACCTGTAAGACTCAGCACTGCCAGGTGCTCTATAAGGGCTTCTCTACAAGGAC